>NW_004955476.1:7272566-7371125 GCF_000276665.1 Chinchilla lanigera
GTTAGTAGTGTGAGAAACAATGGTCATAGTTACAATGCTTATTATAAAATTCTGCACACTTTAGTTTCTTCTCTCACAGTCAACCTGAATATTCAGACAAACAATAAATAAAATTTAGTACTGTGATATACAAAGTAGGATATTGCCTCTTTGATTCTTTTGCACTTCTGTACATGATATATTACCTTAAATACTGAACAAGTGATCTACACTGGCCATTGCCCTCTGACATGCTAGTCTACAGTGCTGAACTCAAACAAGAGGATGTGAGCCATTTCTGATTCTTGAGTAACTGCTTTCATTTTGTGAATGCCATCTTGTGCTTTGGCCAGTAAGACTTCTCTCCTTTGTGCAGCTGCTGGTTTGTAGACAATCAAGTAATAGGAGCACTAATTCTTTCATAAACAAAAGTATCATCATCCAGCCTTTATAGGTTTTGAACTGAGAAACATTATAAGTAACAAGATTGGCTGTTGAGTCAAAAAGCCATGAGTTTGAATTCTAGGTTTGTTCTTCGTATCATATATTTGTTGAATATATGAAATTAGAAATACTATGTACTCTCTTGAATCCTTGTTTATTTCAGTTGAAAATTAGATGGTGTTGGTATTTTCTAATAGAGTTGCTATGAATCAAATAGAAGATAAAAAATGTTTATGCATACATGTAGGATGAAATGAGGAAATACATATGAAAAGCATTTAACACTATGCTGGACTTAGCAAATACTCATTGGTGCTATTATTTTGCTTGGAAAGATTTACCAAAATAACTTACATTTCTGAACACTTTGATTAAGGATGTGTATGCTTTATTTGGCAATTTTAAGTCTAGCCTCAGCATCACTAGTGGCAATTGACTGAGTTATGGTCAGTTTTATGAAGGATTTTAATCCTATTTTTTTAACACCCTCATGTTTGCTATACCTGGACAGGCTATATAAAATGTACAATCTTTTGTTCTTTTGATGTCTCCATTTGTAGAAAAACAAGATTGGAGAGGAAAAAAAGAACAGTTGTTCAAGGTATTTGACATTCATTTAGATCGGAAAAAGTGTACTCCTGCCTCTCCATATCAGTAAGTGGGGTGACTTCTGTGCTTGTTACCATGAGATGATCCAAAATATTATTTTAAAGGGAAAAGGAAATGAGCAATTTATGAAATATTAGATGTAAAATTGTTAGACAAGTATGAAAAAGTTTGCAACTTCTGTACTATAAAACTAATGAAAAAAGCTAAGGGACCAACACATTGTACATCTTTTTCTATTTTACTTTTTTGTTTGCAAAAAAGTCTTTAGCTGTGAACATCTCAAAGAATAAGAAAGTTATGTAACCACAAAGTACAGTGGCATAGGGTACATATTCCCAATCCAAAAGGAATGAATCAGGATAGAAAAGAATAGGAAAAAACAGTAAGAAAAACCAGCAGGCCAAGCAGTAAGTCCTATAGTTCCGTGTCCAGCATCCTGGGCACATGGTGGAGAGATGTAATTTCCAAAGGGCGTAAGTGGCCCCTCCTATGGATTGGTGAGTTGTAGCCCAGTTGGCCTTCCTCTTGGGCTGTCTCTACTTATGGCCTGCAACTTTTCTTGGCAGGCAGTCCATGTTCCTGGCACCTCCAACTTCCTAAGGTCTTTATTGAACCTTCAGCTTCGTTCCCACAGCTTCATGCTCTGCCCTCTCAGGGCCTCATTTCATGGCCTCCCAGGCCTTCCTTTGAAGGCTGGAGATAAATCACATGATCATCTCAATAGATGCAGAAAAAGTATTTGACAAAGTCCAACATGCATTCATGATAAAAACCCTTCAGAAAACTGGGATAAATGTTCTTTATCTCAATCTGATAAAAACCACCTATGAAAAAATCAATTGCCAACATCATACTAAATGGTGAAAAACTGAAAGCTTTCACTCTAACATCTTATCAGAACACGATAAGGCTGTCCACTATCACCACTCCTACGTAATATAGTTCTGGAACGTTACCTAGAGTAATTAGACAAGAAAGAGAAAAAAAGGGAATAAAGAAAGGAAAGGAAGAAGTTAAATTATCATTAGTGGCAGATGACATGGTACTGTACATAGAAGACCGCCAAAACTCTACCAAAAGACTTACAGATTTAATAACTAGATTCAGTAGAGTAGCTGGATACAAAGTCAGCACTCAAAAATCAATAACATTCCTGTATACAAACAACAGACACTGAAAGAGAAATTAAGGAAACAAGACCTTTCACAATAGCATTGAAAAAAATAAAGTACTTAGGAATCAATCTAACAAAGGAAGTAAAAGACCTGTACAGTGAAAACTACAGTACTCTGAAAAGGGAGATCAAAGAGGATATCAGATAATAGAAAGATATCCTTTGCTCTTGGGTAAGAAGACCCAACATAGTGAAAATGGCCATATTCCCAAAATTGTTATACAGACAACGCAGTTCCAATCAAAATACCATTATCATACCTCACAGTATTAGAAAAAAAAATCCTAAAATTCATTTGGAACTAGAAGAGACCTAGAATAGCAAAAGCAAGTTTGGGTAACAAATGCAAGGGAGAGGGCATCACAATTCGTGACTTGAAGTTATACTACAGAGGTACTATGATAAAAACAGCATGTTACTGGCAAAAAAAAAAAAACCAAACAAACAAACAAACAAAAAAAACCCAGATTCAGAAACAACTCCAAACACACTCAACCAACTTATCTTTGACAAAGGGGGCAAACACATTCACTGGAAGAAAGCCTTTTTAATAAATGGTTCTAGAAAAAACTGGCTTTCAATATGCCAAAGATTAAAGCTAGATCCGGGTCTATTGGCATACACTAAACTAAAAATGGATCAAAAATCTAAGTATTAAAACAGAAATACTAGATCTGCTGGAAAAGAAAATAGGTAGAACTCTTGAAGACATAGGTGTAGGCAAAGACTCCATGAACAAAATCTAGATTTCGTGAGAAATACTACAAATAATCAACAACTGGGATCTCATCTTATTGAGATGAGATGATATCTATTGCACAGCAAAAGAAAATCACCAGGAGTGAAAACACAACCTACAGAGTGGGAAGAAGTTTTAGCTAGTTGCTCCTCAAAGGACTAATATCTAGAACACATAGCTGAAAAAACAATTAGATCCCCTAAATTCAAAGACCCAATCCAAAAATGGGCATCTGAGATGAATACACACTTCTCAGATGAAGAAGTACAAATGTTAAGTAAATATATGAAAAAATGCTCATCACTGGTCATTGAAGACATGCAAATTAAAACTGCTGAGATTCCATCTCCCTCAAGAAAGAACGGCTGTTATCAAAAAACAACCAATAACAAATGCTTGTGTGGCTATGGGGAAAAGGGAACACATCTCCACAGTTTGAGTATAGACTGGTGCAGCCACTGTGGAAATCAGTGTGGAGATTCCTCATAAAAATAGGACCAGAGATCTCATTTGACCTAGCTATTACCCTTTTTGGTATCTTCCCAAAACAATTAAAAGCATCATACCACACCAATATATGCCCACACATTTTAATAGTGGCACAATTTGTAATAGATGAATCTTGGAAACAACCCAAATTCCCATCAACTGATGAATGGATAAAAAATATGTGTTTTTTTATGTAATGAAGTACTCCTCAGCCATAAAGATAAACTTGAGACATTTATTGCTTTAAGTGGATGAACCTGAAACCATACTCTTAAGTGAAAAAAGACATACATGTGTAAATATTATGTTATCTCTCTGGTGTGAGAAACTTAAAATGTAAATAAGAACAAAATTGTACAAAGTATGTTTTGAAATAAATTGTTCAAAAGGAAAGGGAACCTGGGGGAGTGAAGAAAAAGTGAGAAAAGGAGGATAAAATGGAAACAAAGTTTGTAAATAAAGGGAAGGGGGAGAAAGGGAGGACAGAACAATGGGAGCAGGGAAAAGACAAATCAAGTTGTATCCTGTACAGGTGCAAGCTCCTCATGATGAATGTGACCATTGTATATACCTAAATTGTACCAATAAACTTAATTAAATTTTAAAAAGAGAATTCTGTGGGTTTCAGAGTATTTTGACATAAGGAGCGCAAGTAGTGAAATGGGAAATATTTCAAAAGGAAATGAATGAAGAATGAAGTGACAAAAGATAGAAAATACAAATCAAAAGATTACAGGAGACATAAGAGTTACAATAAATCTAACTCATGTGGAAATCTGGAAAGGAGAGAAAACAAAACAATAAAAAAAGTTATACCAGAGTCATACTTGCAGAGGAAATGTTTGAGAAATTCCTAAAAGAAATGAAAGACATAAAGCTACAGATCTAAGGAACCCTGGAAATTTCCAGAAACCGCTACAAAAACCTGGAAATTGAAATGAAATATAAATGGATAAATAACCAAAATGAAAAAGAAAAGAAAAAAAAAAGAAAATTAGTATTGATATAAAATTAAGAGTAAGTCAAACTAAGAATTTTGGTTATGAACAGATTACAAAGGTAGGTCTTACTGTAACATTATCAGAATGTGCCAAAATTATGAAGCTAAGGAAAGGAAGACTATATATTTACTAATTTCCTCTTTTTACAAAGCAAGAAATCAATACTGTCAAAATGTGTAAGATAATTTCTTTTAAAAATTGTTCTGATCGGGGCTGGGGATTTAGCTCAGCGGCAAAAGCACCTGCCTGGCAAGCACAAGGTCGTGAGTTCGGTTCCCGGTACTGGAGAAAAACAAAACAAAACAAAAAAAAATGGTTCTGATCTTTTTATATTAAATTATATTTCATCATTTTTGCAATGTAAGAGTTTTCTGTAGTAAAAAAATTCAGACGTTCTTCACACCAATTTCTTTTCAGGTAAATTAAAGTAAAAGTAAATTTTATATTTAGGTTCAAAGTAAGCTATGAAATGTAATACCATTTTCATAATTCCACTTCTGTCCCTATTGATATATCAAAGACAGTCTTTGTTGATGATGCTTATTTCTAGGTGCAGATACTTGCAGTATTTAGTCATTTTTTCATGAAAATGTCTATGTTAAGTAGTGTTTATAAAGAGTATATATATCCTCTACAAAAATCACATGATTTTGTTAGTGTCACTATTTTGAAAGAGTAAAGGTTCTGTGTTCAAATCCTGACTGACACTGAGTAGCAGGGTAGCCTCACAAAGTTTAAACTCAGTTTATTCATCTGAAAAATGAAGATGTTAATACTTCTTTTGTATCTGGAAATTTTGTTAAACATAAATATGTACTGTATATAAACATGTAATGAATTACATACAGAGAGCAATCAGTATTTTTGTTGTTTTTATTTTAGTTCAGCTGTCTTAATCCATCACATAACCTAACACAGGACATCTTTCTGCTTGCTTACCTCTAAAATGATGGAATTTGTACCGGAAACACTGTGAAACCCTCCACTTCTCCTGGAGCTGATGTCCATCTGCATGGCACCTTTTTTTTTTTAAAGAGTTAAAAAAAACCAACAAAACAACAATGAAGACAAAATCAAAACAACACAAAAACAACAAAAATGATACATGACCTCAAAACAAAATGACAGGAATTAACAACAGTTGCTACATTACATACTGTTATCTTCAACGAAGTTGCTCAGTCCACCAGATGTAAGAATGTAAGATTGATCAAACAATCAAAGACAGTAACAAGTAATAAAAAAAAAAATTGAAAATGATGCAGAGCTTCACCAAAGAAGATGGTAGGAGTTCCACAATGGTTCTTATACTGCACATTGTTTTCAGATCAATCATTCTGATTAACAGATTTAAACGTGCAAAATTGGTCAAGAAAAAAGAAAATTTTCAGCATTGACTGTTCCTTTCAATAAATCACAGACAGCAGCAACATACCTATCCCAGCTATCCTTGTATATACATACAAAGTTTGTTTTTCATTTTAAAGAGAAAAGAGAAAAAAACCCAAATACTTAAACAAAAACAAATACTTAAACAAAACAGCATAGAGAACAATAAAAATGATACAGAATTTCAAGTCAAGGTGATAGGATATTAACAATGGTTGTTATATTACATAATGCTATCTTCAAAATGGTTGCACATATAACCAAATATAGGCATGCAGGATTGATCAAACAATTAAACATTAACTGTTCCTTTCAATTAGCCAACAGATAGTAGTACAATTATCCAAACTATCCTGTGTATGCATATACATATTTTTTTCTCTTTCTTTTTCCTCTCCCCTCCTTCATCCCAGTTGCTCCTTCCTATTTGAGCAGTTTCTTTTCACAATATCTATTGTACCTTTCAGATTTTATTTACTCTTTCAGGTTCTTGTAGTAGGGAGGAAATACTGTTTACACATGTGAATCTGGTTCATTTCACTTATGAGTATGGTCTGTAGTTGCATCCATTTTCCTATTAAAGCCTCTAGTTTATCTTTCTTTATAGCTGAGTAATACTCCACTGTATAAAAATGTCACATCTTTTTTATCTGTTCCTCAATTGATGGACATTTGGGTTATTTCCAAGATTTAGCTATTACAAATGACACTCCTATAAACATGGGTACACATATATCACTGTGGTATGATGTTTTCAGTTCTTCTGGAAAAATACCCAGGAGGGGAATAGCTGGGTTGAATGTGACCTCTAATCCTAGTTTACTGAGGAATCTCCACACTGATTTCTACAGTGGTTGCACCAGTCTACACTCCCACCAACAGTGGAGAGGAGCTCCTTTTTCTCCACAGCCACTCCAGCATTTGTTATGGGTTGATTTCTTCATGATAGCCATTCTTTCTGGGGTGAGATGGAATCTCAGTGTTGTTTTAATTTGCATTGCTTGGATGACTAATGATGTTGAACATGTTTTCATGTATTTATTTGCAATTTGTATTTCTTCATGTGTGAAGTATGTATTCATCTCAGCTGCCCATTTTTGTATTGGGTCTTTGAATTTTGGGGGCCTGATTTTTTTAATTCTTTGTATGTCCTAGATAGGAGTTTTTTGTCTGAGGGACAGTTGGCTAAAATTCTTTTTCCAATTCATGAGTTTTCTTTTCCCTCTGCTGGTGATTTCTTCTGATGTGCAAAAACTTTTCAATAAGATGAGATCCCAGTTGATTCTTTGAAGTATTTCCTGTGTAGTTTGGTTTTTGTTCATGAACTCTTTACCTACCCCTATGTCTTCAAGACTTCCACCTACTTGCTCTTCCAATAGATGTAGTGTTTCTGTTTTAATATTTAGATCTTTAAGTCATTTTAACTTTACTTTAGTGCATGGTGATGGGCTTGCCCTAGTTTTAGTCTTCAGCATGTGGAAAGCCAGTTTTTCCAGCACCATTTATTAAAAAGGCTATCTTTCTTCCAGTGAACATGTTTGGCCCCTTTGTCAAAGATAAGGTGGCTGAGTGTCTTTGTGGTTGCGTCTGCATCTTCTAGTCTGCTCCACTCATCTTCAGGTCTGTCTTTCTGCATGGCACCTTTTTTGCAATCTGCCTGTTATTTCATTTCTACCTATGCCCACAAATCTCTTGCTTCATTTTTGTCACAGTTAAGCATTTCAGGAGTGCACTCTGAAGTAGTTTAGGCTAACCTTGCCTACAGGTGGGTGACCCAATCTAGGCCTTTGCTTACTTTAAAAAGAATTGATGTGGAAAGCAGATCTCTTGGACACACTTCAGTGTGTGAACGATGTAAAAAATAAAGCCCTCAAGGCCACATTTTCTCCATGTAAGAAATGGTGGGTAAGCTGAGGAGAGAAAGGGAGGAACTAGAGGGGCCCACCTGGGAGCAGTTGGTCCCTTATCCCAATTGTGTCTGAACCCGAGCTACATTCATGGGCTTCCCATGATTTGATGGTGCGCAGTGAGTTTCTATTATGTGTATTCAAATCACTAACAAATTTAGATTAGAGGATTTTAAGGCTTTTTTATTTGAAGGTTAAAGAATTCTCAAAAGTATGTTCATCAACTTTACTTGTTAACTGATTCACCTTAGTGAGATTTTTCATGATGTTAACAAACCTTTACAAACTTACTTCACATATAAAGGTATACAACTCACATCCCAGTCCTATGCAGTAAAATCTGCTCTTCAAACTTATTGAGGTAGCACTGACATAAATTTGTCTTAATCTTGCTAACCACGTTTGATAATGTACTTCTGAAAGAGACAGTCCCACTCACAAAACTTTCACTGAAATGATGCCAACATCTTACATTCGACACAGTACTGATTTGCTAAGAAAAAGTAAATATGTGCTGTGTTCTATTCCTATTGACAGATATTCTTTACTATTCTGATTTTCACTTTTGAACAGTACCATATCTACTTCCAACTCTTTGAAAATTGTTGCATACAGAGCCCTTTTAACAATGAAGAAAACCATGTTTTTCTCAGCCAGCCAGATACATATCCTTTTTATGTAGGGTCTGCTGAGAAGACAACCATGTGGAGACCTGGAGTAAATGTGGAAACTATCTAGCTGCTCTAGAATCTATCATTATTTCTTTGAAGAAATTCAACTTTCACCTTACAACTAGAAAATAAACATCAGCTGCTAGGGAAGACTATTGTATTTCAAAATCCCTTTGCACTGCCACATGAACCTGTTTAACTTTCAGTCCGTTCTTTAAAGTATTCTAACACTTCCTGTTGACACCCAGATCTACAGCTGCTTATATTTATCTAACTTAAAACTTTGTTTTCTTCACTCAAAAACAAACTGTGATGAGTGAACCCATGCCGTTGGGGCCTGAAAGAAGAGAATCAGCTGTCAGCTTGTGTACAGCATTTCTTCAGGTCAGTTCAACTTATGAACATCAGAACTGGTTGACAGCCTAGAAACCTACAGCTCTAGCTTTGTATTCAGCTCCTCACTAAATAGTAACCTTGAAAGCTGTATTTATTCATATGTAACCTTTTATTTTCAGATGTGTACAAATCAGGCAACAATCATTAACATCATTTTCCTCCACATCTGTTGGGTATCTATTTGCGAGGCAGTGAGAGTGAAAGACTGAAAAGAAAGTGTGTTCATTGTTCTCAGAGAGCCTGACTGTAGTGTAGAATGAGATGCATACATAAATTTCAGGAAGTTACAACATAACAGGGTAAATTCAATGATAGAGGTTAAAGTAGAATTGGGGCTCAAAGGAATGATAGATTTCCTTCCAAACATAATTGAATTTATAACATCACTTCAGTGTGAAAGCTCCCTGAGTTTTGTAGCTTGGTTTCTCACAACGTAATCAACGGCCAACATCAGGTGACATTTCCTTGAGCTGCAGTGGGTGGTCTTCCTGGCACTGTTCATTGTGCACTGATAGCTCGTGTTCTTGGATGTCCATGACTTCCTGAGCTGAGAATGCCGTCAGCCTCATTTCAGTCTCTACTGTATGGGAGTGCAGGTATCCACTTGAGAAGGACACTAATATTCATGAATTAGGGGACCGTCTAACCGGAATTATGAAATAACCTGTCTGAATGAGCCATTTCTTCCGTGAATTAGAGTTCTTAATATTTTTGAAGCAATTGCCCCTCTAAAAGTCTCATTAAAATTACAGCCTATTAAAGGAGAAAGGCACATATTTTGTATATAATGTCAAGCCGGCCAGGAAAACCCATTAGGTCTCTCCTGGGCTCTAACCTATAACTCCTATACTAGAGAAACATCCCTCTATTCATACTACCTTTCCGAAATGTGACCCTGTGATGTCTCGAAGGATAAAGGTTAAGAATTTCTACCTTTTAACTCATCTGGTCCTTTCCTACCTGGGCAGCTCAAGCTCCTTTCGCTGTTTAGAGGATATTTTGACATCATGTACCCTAGTCAGTGTCCCTACAAGGCTATCAACACTGAAAACAGTTGTGTAGTAGGCACCAAAAAATGAAAAAGAAAGTTAAATTATTTCTGAGGACTAGAGATTGAATATGCTAGATTAATCTGTCAGTAGAAATATAATGTAAGCCACAAATTTGAGGCACGTTGTCACTTAAAACTTTTGAGAAGTCATACTGAGAAAAGTAAAATGAAACAAAAAATTAATATTATAGTCTATAAATTAGTGCATTAAAAGCTGTTATTTCAGTATGCAATCAATATCAAGCTAAGATATTTTGTGGGTTTTTGTTCTGAGGCTTCAAGCTGTGGTGTGTAGTTTACACTTACAAATTGCACATCTCATTTTGTCCTGGTTTCATTTGAGAACTCAAGCACTCCAGGGTCATGTGGCTTTGTTATAGCTGTGATCACTTTTTCACATTTTAAAAATTCCTTTCACCACAGTAACCATCTGACAATACATGAATAAGCACTTTCTGCTTTCTAACTCGAGAAAACCATATCTAGTTCTGGGAAACATAATTCCAGCCTGAAGAAAAAGATGGACAACGTTTTGCTGCATCACACGTGGGAGATGGAACCTGGGTCCCTGGAGTACAATGCAATCACCCAGAGACAAATGAAACTGCATCTTCCCAGTCTTCTTTTGAAGCTACAGTTCCTCTGCGAGCATAAAATAACCAAACAGATCTTGTACCCACATTCAGGATCAAGGAAACCCATATTAGCACCCTTGCTAAAGTCTGCTTCAGGGTCCTCACACCAAGATCTCTCTTCACATCAGAATTGAACGATGAGCATATCTTATTGCTACATCAGTGCATCTTACCAGGAGGAATTACCCACAGCATATATGAAGCCAGGGATGACATTTATGATGAAAGATGTGAGAGCAAATGATTATTAAAAAAGAATATTAATTTCTTCCCTTCCTACAGCCTTAATCAATCTCTCTCTCTCTCTCTCTCTCTCTCTCTCTCTCTCTCTCTCACACACACACACACACACACACACACACACACACACACATTATTCCTGCACTATTCCAGTGTTGTAGAGCATTTAACAAAATAGTCTTGAACACCAAATGCCAAAACTATAGCTCATCTGCAACAGCTATTTTAAAAATACATCTTTTGCATGATTCCTCATTCAAGCTCTCTTGTATGCTTTTCATTTTTGAAATAACAGTTTTCTTGCAACTGAATGAAAAAAATCTGCCACATTCTTTCAGGCCCCGATTCTTTTTCCCCAGTTCAGTGCTCTGCTGTGTTTTTAAGTGGCATCAGTTGGTAGAGGAGCATCATCCTTTGAGGAAAGGGCACACTGTGAAGTTTTTTTAATACAGCTATACTGAGCATTTTGAATATTTTCCTCAGAGTTAAAATCTCAATGCTAGCAGTTAATAAATGTTAATAAGATTTTTTAAATAGTGGGTACAGTATTACAGTGTTAATTGCATTGCTCACTGAAAAAATGCAGTGAGTCATATTTTATAGTTGTTTCTCATGCAATTTGGAACACTGGAAAGAATAAGCACTTGGTGAAGAAAAAGGGGACTGTAAACCTGAACAAATGAGTCTGGAAAGGTCATTTCCTTTCTATAACAGGGTGTAGAAAAATTATAATTAAGAATTGACTAAAGCAACTTGAATTTAGGATATGCATTCATAATCCTTTGAACTCAACAGAGTCTCAACAGAAGCAGTTGATATAAACTGTTTCCAACCACTTCAAAACTGAAAATACTTTGGCCATTCTGCACTACCAGTTTCTCTCATCAACGTGAATCCAATGAGGAAAGGAAAAAGTATATTCAACTAAATAAAGATAAAATTTATTTCTCCTTTTGTATTAAAGGTATATTCACTCACTAACCATCTTCCTTTGTTCAATACACAACAACTTGTGAACCAGAACTCCAGGGAGAAGACTGTTATCAGATTAGCACCTGCAATTGGACCAAGATTGAAAACTGGAGACTCAACCACATCAGGAAGGTAAAGCAAGTTGGTAGGCTCTCTAGGCTTCACTTTCTCTGTGCTCAGGGCTTTGTGCCGAAGAAAGCAGCAGGAAATGGTCCTCCATAACTGGGCCCAGTTCATCTCCCTGACTGAGTTTACCAATACGCTAGCACCTTCTTTTTGTGTTCCAGCTACACGGAAGTTGCTCCAGTACCCAAGACTCTCCACCTTTGAAAGCGCTGTCTCCTACACCTGCAATGACTTCCTCTCTAGTTTGTAAGACAACTGTTACATTTTACAAGAAGCCATCTCCTTTTGTGAGCCTTTCCTGACACCACTAAGCAGAATCTGTCCCTCTAGCGTGCACAGTTTACTTCACCTTCCTCATTTTAGCATTTTAGAAGATAGGCCAGTTGTTTTTCTGCATGTACTGCAGTATGGGGCTGTCTAGTTCTTCCTTGCAGTTATACCTGAGCTGTGCAACTTTGGTCATCCATGACACTTACTATATTCTTTTCATTACATCCTATCAAGTTTCACGTGATGTGTACGTGTCTCATTTCTGATGTATTCACCTGGATCACTTAAGATGATAGCCACCGGCATACTCTACTACTTTTGTTCTCTTTGTAATAAACAAATAGTTTATAGAAGCCACTGTAGACTTGTGTAGAAAATCTCCTTTCTTGTCCTACTTTCATCTACCTGTTTCTTGATTAATTCTTACTGTATTTGTTGACACTCAGTGATTTACTAAGATGGCACTCCTTGCCCAACACTGGAGGCTCTGTGCTTCGAGCAAGAGTGCTCATCTCCCTTTTTACTTAGCCATCCATTTATATCAGTGGGGGACGATTTCACTCAACAGGCTATGGTTTGTGATATCATTATGTCAGTTCACTTTTTGCCAGTGGGGGCCCCTTGAAGCTTACCTCCGTATTTTCATGTTCACTCCTCATCCTTCTCTGGGCGTGTCCTTACTTTGGGTTGCAAAGGTTTTCTAGGTTATCCTATTCTTTCCCACCCCAGCCACGGATTCAGTATTTCTTTGGGAAGCCCTAGTTCATTTCAGTATTTGAAACCAAGGTATGAGTATTAGGTGCTCATTACCATGGAAGTACCAGTACTCAAGGCCCTTTTATCAGGCAGCTAAGAACCACACATTTACATATATATTTCTATTCCTGTGAGTAATGAAAGCTATGAAGCCTACCTCCAGTACCAATTGAGCTTATTCTAACTTTATTGTTTCCCTGCTGTTACCTCTCCTGCCGATAAGGAAAAACATGGTGGTCTTTTTTCTCAGTATATTCTCTGACGTGCTCAGTACCCCTGCTATAGTCAGTCTTCAGGTGCTATGAGACCACCACCCTCTTAGCCTGTGACTCAGCCTGTGCTGAGTGTTCGCTTGCATAGCCAGACCCACACCTGAGCCACCTGCCCTGTCAGCACAGGCTCAAGGAAAGACACAGATATATTTTTTAGGAAACAAAAGAGGAAGCAACAAGAACTGCTCACATGTCATTCTTTTTAATACATACTGACCTGCTTTAAAAAATGCAAGCAGATATCAGGTTTAGAGTACAGGATAGTATCTGCATTTAAGGTTACCTGAAAATGTATATATACTTCAGCAGTTCGCCATACTATAAATGTCTGGAAGCTGACGGCCACCATTTTGAGCACCTCTTGTCATTGTAAAGGCCGAAGGGAACTTGTATTCATCTCATGAGGTCTCAATAAATTTAGTATTAAAATACTTACACAAGTTTTTCTCCTCCTGATGTATACATTTTTTGCACTCTCTCTCTATATATACACATATATATGATAAACTTTAAATATCTAGTACCAAAAAATGGAATTTACAGTAGCTAGTTTTTAGGCTTAAATCAAATATATAGCATTTTTTAGCCAGTAAGAGTTATATGCCTCCTCCCTCTGCTGCAGTCGTCCTGCTTCTTTCACCGTCTTTGAGCTCTATTCCACCCCAAATCCTGTGCCCCCCGCATCTCCGCCCATCCTGTTTTTAGTATATGCGCTGCCAACGTAAGCACACTGCAAGCCATCCTTTTCCACACCCCAGCCCTCACCCTGTCCCCAAGCGCACGGGTGAAATAGAGCAAGATAAGGTGAGGCTCAGGAGGGAAGGGAGCTGGGCACCTGAGAGCAACAAAACCAACAGCTAGTGGTTTCCTGTTCACAGCAGAAGGTTCCAGAATGAGAATGGGACATCAAAATACATATATATAGGACAATGACTGGGTTGCAGGATCAGTTGTATAGTGTGGAAAGGCAGGAGAAAAGGTTAAAGGGACTGAATAAAGTCTCATCTAAAGGTCTTGCAATCTTGGCAGGAATAAGTAGGAAACAAAGGCTTTTGAGCAATGAAACAACACTGTTATGACACCAAGATTTCAGCAAAACTCGTCATACAGCCACAGCCAGCTCATGTTCTGAGGCCCCAGTTCAAAGGTGCTGTGGCCCTTCAGATTCAAGATGATGCGCGGCCTATGGGGAGGAGCCCAGAAGCACAAGTGTGGTAACCAGTGGGGCACAGTGAGGTCAACAGCAGACTCTACAGCTTCATCCTGGATGCCTGGGAAAACGCCTCTTGCCATGGAGCCATTTTGAGCTGAGGAGCATTGGATACAAATTTTGTGATCCTAAGAAACATCTAAGTGGAAACATGTGATAAGACAGTAGTATATCACCGCTTGAAGATAGACTTTTAATCAGTGTGCACTCCTGATTTTGCTCCAGCATGGCTTTACAATGGTTATGTCTGCTGGATGAAATGTCAAAAGAAGAAGATCCTCTGTCTTAGGCCATGTTCTGTTGCTAATACTACAGTCCCACAGACTGGGGAACTTGTGAGGAAGAGATGCCTCTGGGCTCACAGTTCCAGTCCAGGGCTGAGGAGCTGTATGTTGTAATGATCTTGTTGCTAGCTAAATCCCAAAGTGGTATAGAACATCATCCCACGGTGATGAACAGGGAGCATTGTGTGCTGCTTGTGGCTTCTTTCCCGCTTCTTATGTAGTCAACCTATCAGATGTGGGGGCTCCACTCTGCAGAGGAGGGCCCAGCTCTAAAGGGATAGTCAGATTGTGTCTGCAGTCTCTTAATATCTCACAATGAAGAAATAAAGTCCAACACAGGTTTCAGAGGAAACAGACTGTATTCAGACCTTAACACCGTCCTCTGTCATGGAAAAAGGCAGAATGTAGATCACTGTGTAAATAAGATGGAGTGTTTACTGGGGTGCAAGGGCACATTGCCTTGTATGTCAGTGTAATAAAATGCCAAGAGAGAATTTCCTTATCTTGGAATTGTCACCAAAGACAGTGGGTCAAAGGCACCTCCATATTCTAATGAGGTGTGGATGAAGCTACAGGGGCTGTGCTATTGGAGTGAGATCGGAGAGGAAAGTCAGCAAGTGAAGAGAGCGCATCAGGGACCAGGAAGGCTTCCAGCAGGAGAACTCTGCAGAAGCCACTAATGCACCCACTCCAGAGCACAGAATGTCCACAGAGCCCAGGAAAGGTAACAGTAGCTCTCGGTGAATAAGCTATTTCTCCCCTTTTCCTTGCCACCCTTTCGCGGTTCCAACCTAGTGCGATCCAGAAGAACATAATGTGAAGAAAGCAGAAGATGGAGAGCCATATGCGGGGGTAGTGAAGAAATGGGCGTGGCCAGTTTTCCCACTGTTCATCTGTAGAATTCCTAGTCATGCCACATAGGGAAGAAAGGAACCTAAAACTGAACAGGAGATTGGATATTGCTTTAGATTTATTTTTGAAATTTTAAAATAGTTTTCCAAAAAATGTCCAGAAAAGCCTGAAATTGGTCAGAGAACACAGAAGAGAGATCTGATAGAATGGCTGGCGGGCAACAGTGGAAGAAAAACTAAAATTGACTTTATTGTATCCTCCTTAGTTCAGCTCATTCAACAAACAGAAGCAAGAAAGGTCAGGGCAATAAATATCTCTACTCATACAGTGACACGAGGCTTAAGGGAAATTGGCAAGTGGTGTTATAACTGAGCAATATTTTCTCTAAGCTACAGAACTCAATTTTAATTCAGTACTAAACTTCTAATCCCTTCTTGTATGCTTAGAGTATACCAAGGTGTGCTGCCAAGAAAAAAGCATTGAGAGCCCTGTGGAAGGAACCAAGAACCATGGACCTGGGAATGTGTGAGATACTGGAGCTGAGCAGTTTTAAAAGCCATCAGCATGGAAGTGGCTGAGATGACTTTGTGTGCCTGGCCCTGGGCTACTCACAAAGTTCTTGCCTGTGGAGACAAAGCTCAACACGACCTTTGGTTTTTATCCTAACTTGTGTTAACTACTTTAGGTCATCCCCCTTGGATAGAAATAGCCATATAATTTCATCCCTAGTTTACTGTTTGTTATAAGGATGGCTGTTTTGAAAGACTTCACAAAAAACTTTTCCAACAGATTTTGGGATTTTCTAGGTCTTGTCAATCCAAGCACCTAGAATAAAAATTCCATCCCAAACAAGTCATTCATGTGGCAATTTGAAACTGCTTCATACTTTAACTGCACCTCTGTGCCTTAGTCACATTCTTGCCGAGACAGTACTCAACACTAGCAACTTAAAGGAAAGAGGTTTCTTTTGGCTCATGGTTACAGTCCATGGGCAGCTGGCTGTAAGGCAGAACACATGGAAGAGGAGCACAGTGCAGGAATCGCGGCTCACATCATGGTGGCCAGGAAGCAGAGACAGAGAAGCCAGGACCTGGGGAGAGGGATGAGCTCTTCAGGTCACCCTCGCAGGGCCCACCTCTTCTGGTCGGACTCTGTCTCCTAATAGCGAGTCCACTGTCTCACTCCCATGATGCTGCGATCTTCCAGAAGTCTGCTCCAAGCACATGAGCCCTAGGGTGGACATTCTCCATCCAAATCATGACACTGCGTAAGGCCAGGCCCTCTTGATCTTTGGCTCCACTGTTAGGTTGATTAAATCCCAGAGCCTTGGTTTTTCATTGCCAGAAGACATTAATCCTTGAGGTTTGTGCAAGGATCAAGTGAAGGAATGCGTATCATGGCCCATAAGCACCCCCTGACTTGGATTCTCCATGTGTTTCTGACTTTATTTCACACCATCTTTTTCCTTCCCTATTTGCCTTTCTGGCATCAATACTTAAGCTGTTTCCCACTTCGGACCCTTGCACATGCTCTTCTGTCTCCCTGTAATTGTACACCTCCAGTCCTTGCTGGATCTGTCACCCTCTCAGGTATTTCCTACTTTCTTCTTGAAGGTGCCTCTGCTGAATGTTTGGTGCCTCACAACCTTGTTTCTGTGTCCCATAGCATTTTACAGTGTAATAATTTTACATATTCATTCATTATTTCCCATCTTCTCCCCACTAGGTCTCAAGATCTATGACATACAGCTTTGTCAATCATGTTGACTGAAGTCCTCAAGGTGGCTAATACAGTGCCTGGCATGCAGTAGACCCTGCATAATGTTTGTTGAATCAATGCCTTGAGATATCTGTGTGTATAAGTCTATGAGGTTAGATGAAATATTTTAAATAATGAAAAAATAAAGACATATGGGAAAAGAAATTGCTTGAACATATTTATGCAGAGGCCAAAGAGAAGCCAGGAGAAAGCCCTCCGCCATAAAGACTGCAAAGGCCGGGGTGTGCTTAGAAAGAAGCTAAACCAGCAGTTCTGTCACAGAAGACAGCAGGCTGGCATTCTCTGACCCAAAAGGCTGCTCCTTGTCAGTGCTGTGGCATGAATTCTCATCCGACGGGGCATTTTCAGAAGAACCATGTTCAAGCCAAAAGTTGGAAACATAAGAACCACTTAAATAACATCGTTTTGTAGGGTAAGCTGGAATGATTCCACAGGTGAACCCCACCATCTCTTGGGTTTTACAGCCTACCCACCTATAAGCTATAATTTGTTGTCTGAAAATTAATCAGGAATCCAGCTGCCATGCCAGCTGACCTTAAATGTGCCCCTAGAAAGAAGAGGCATCACGTGTATGGTCATGAGTGACACAGGCCTAAGTGTGCTGACCCAAGGGCTCACTGCTTGAGAGAGCTGGGCACCTGCAGCATCACGCTCGGGTTGGACTCCAAGGCCATGTCCAGAATCTCCTGGTCACTAAAGCCATCCTAGCTCAGCACACACAGAGCAGTTCTCATTTTATTTTCTGCTCCTGGTAGGCAGAACAGTTGGTTTTAGCTTTCCAAGGGCTGTGGCACTTATAGAGCTGATAGATAGACTAGAACGACCATAGACTTTGGATTTACATGTTGCTTTTGATTTAGCACTTTACAAATTAAATGATATCACTTCGCCTGAGTGTCAGTTTCCTCCTTGACTAATGGAGAAGGTACTACACAATTGGTTATTTTTAAAGATTCAGTAAGACTGTACGTGAATGTGTTTGACACGTAACTACCTCCTTGCTCTGTCTTTTCCTTCTTTCTTTTCCACCAAGTTTACGTGAAAAGAGAGTCCCTTTCTGGTTACCAGGAGAAAGCACTGTGTGGTGGCCAGAACCTGGCCCTTGAGCCATGCCTTAAGTTTACAAATGAGGTTTCCCTGTCCTAATTTACAGACTTGAGCAAGGTATTAAAACCTACTGCTGTACTAATCACATTCCTCATTTAGCAGGCTGGGTCTGGAAATTATGAGACTCCTCTCATAAATTCACAATGGAGAAACCATGAATTTCCATCATTGTATCTGGAAAATACACTGAGGATTTTCAAAACTGTAAACTTAGTTTAAACTGGCTGCTTAAAAATACTTGAAGGAAGAAGAATACCGTTGTCAGAGCCCCATAGTGTTATATATGGGATTGTTTCTGTGCATTCTTCACCAGTCACGCACCATCCAGAAGCTTATGTTCAGTTCTGGAGTCCTTCAGTAAAAAGTTGTAGGAAGGACAGAAACAAATGTGATTCATCAGAGGGCAAGAGAATGGAGGGAAGGCCATGAATCTGTATGGTAGAAACACTGAGAGATGTGAATCCAGACAGAGGCCAGAGCACAGTGCGTCATTATGTCCATCTTTAAGTAGCAGCACTGTATCATGTAATTTAAAGAGGGCGAAACAAACTTGATTCTAATTTCTCCTATGGATAAAATGAGGAGCAATGAGGAGAAACTATACAGGGGAAATTAAAATTCATGTTACAAGGAAAGAGTAGACATTTCCTTTTTGAAATGTGGAATTGTCTGTCAATGGGATGAACTCGTTCATGAAGCAGAGACCTCCTCAACCCCTCACCCTAGAAGGGAACCCAGTAGGAGGGCCAGATGTGTATAGTGTTCTGACGCTGGGCATTTGGAGATTAGAAAATATATGGATAGGCAATATCTGCAGGAGCCTGTAAGAATATTCTGCATCATTCCAGGCTCCTTGTAAAACAATGTCAGGGAGAAGGTGAAGCTAACTTAAAGCTGCACACACTTAAAATCCATCTTCAAATATGAATGATCTAAACAACATTATGCCAGAACAAGTTGGTAAAAGAGGAGGCCCCTGGCTTTATTCCTCCACAGAGGCACTGACAACAATATATGATCCAAACAGCCTTTATGAGAACTACAGTAACCAGCTAAGCAGTCACAGTTACCCAAAGTGAGCACAGACCCAAGGAGCGCTGCATTGCAATGGATAATGAAAACCATGTCACCCCTCTGCAAGCTGGCAGAACTCTGTGTGATCAGGAGGAAATGTCCAAGTCATGACTTCTCTCTCAGGAGAAAAAGAACAGATGAAAAGGTGACCCAGTTTGCTGGCTCTGCAGGGAACTGGGAGGGGCTGCCTTCTGGCCAGTCTGACCCAGAGTGTTGGCAGGGCACTGTCTGGACATCTGAGGGCGGTGGGAGACAAAAGAGAGCTTAGAAGCTTCTTGTGTAACCCAAGACCCTGAAGTACACAGACAGATACCACAGGGAGACTTATGAACCCTGGGAAGAGAAACCAGTGCACATCTCAGGTTGGGAAAATACATACATAAGGCAGAGAAGATGCTGGAGATGTTGTCAGAACCCTGCCAGGCTGCTTGGACAAGATCGTGCTTTGCACCAGCCCACAGTGAAGAATCAGAGGGGAAAAAACAGGGACCACTCAAAGAAACAAAACTCAGTTGTACCTTGGTCCATGCACTTTATTTCATGATTCTGGTCACAAACCAGCTTGGACAAGAACCAAATCCAATTCAATGATTAGGTTCAATGCTGAGCTCATGGGGAAATTTGATTCAGTTTTCAACCAGTTTGGTTTGTGACCAGAATTGGAGAGAACTGAGTCCATGAACCGAGGCACTGCTGTATCTGAAAACACACCACAGAGAAATGAGAAATATACATATTATCTGAAAAAGAACCATAATAGACATCGTAATGAAACTCAGCTATGAAAAAGCATAGATAGAAAATTAAATGAAATTAGGAAAATGATGCATGAATGAAATAAGACAATTGACCCAAAAAGTTACAAGAAAGAATCAAACAGAAAGTCTGGATACAATAATAACTGAATTGAAAGATTCACTATACAGATTCAATACAAGACTTCAAGAAGAAGAAAAGGACAGTGCACGCAAAGATGATGGTTCCTTTGAAGTTATAAAAAAGAGTAACAACAATAAAAACTCAGAAAATTGAAAATCCTAAGGGATTTAAGGAACCCCACTAAGCACACCAGTGCATAAATTATGGAATTTCTAAATGGAGAAGCAAGAGCAATAGTGAGGAACTTATTTGAAGAAGTAATGGTGGGCAGGATTCCAAGTCTGAGCAAGGAAATAGATTTACGATGAATCTAAAAAAGACCACACCAAGACTCATTATAAGCAAACTGTCAAAAGCCAAAGACAAGGAGAATATTGAAAGCAGAAAGGGAAAAGTGACTTGTCACATATAAGGGAGTTTCCTTACATTTTTCAGCAGATTTCTCAACAGAAACATTATGGAGTGATATGATATATTCAAAGTGCTAAAAAGAAAAACTTGCCAACCAAGAATACTATATCTGGCCAAACAGTCTTTAAAAATGAAGGCTACATTAAAAACTTTCTTAGCTAAGCAAAGCTGATGGAATTCATAAACACCTGCCTTACAAGAAATGCTAAAGGGAGCCCTTGATGTTAAAATTAAAAGGGCACTAAACAGCAACATCAAAATGTCTGAAAATATAATGTCTGGCAAAGGGAAATATATAGACAAATTGAGAATCCTGCAACACCGTACTGGTGGTCCATAAATCACTTTTGATTTTGATACAGAATTTAAAATGTAAAATCATAACAAATGCTAAACTATGTTCATGTATTTAAAATATATAAATAATAACAAAGTGAAGGAGTATAAAGCAGTAGAATTTTTATGTAATTAAGTTTTCAGTTCTAAATAGTTCATTATAATTATAAAATATTTTATGTTACCACCCATAATAGCCGCAAAATATCCATACAAGATCTCAGAAGAAAATTACAAAGAAATCAAAACATGTCCTTACAAAAAAATCAACAGTACAGAAAGAAAGCCAGCAAAAGATGAAAAGGAGGTCAAAATATAAATAAGACATAGAGAAAACAATTAGCAAAATGCCAAAAGAGTCAAACTCCCAAATCAGAAAAATAGAGATAACTGAATGAATTAAATAAAACATGTAACTATAAACTGTCCACAAGAGACTCATTTTAGGTATAAGGACACACATAACTGAAGGCAAAAGGATGGAAAACAGATCTCTGATGCAAATGGTAACTAAAGACCATAGTTATATCAGGAAAAAGAGATGTTAAAACAGCAAAACGCAACAATGAAGAACATTATATGATGATGTAAGGGTCATTTTCCTACAGTGCAGCAATTACAAATACATATGCACCTGATATCAGAGCACTAAAATATATAAAACAGTCATTGACAGAAATGAAGAAAAAAAAGAAACAGTAGCACAATAGTGGTAGAAGGTTTCAATACCCCACCTTCAATAATGGGTTGAACAAAGAGATAGATGACCAATAAAGAGAGGCTTAAAGGCAGCATTGTAGACCAATTGGACCTAATGACACATACATAACCTCAAGTCCAACAGCAGCAGAATGCCCATTTGTCTGAAGTGCACACAGAACATTGTCCAGGATAGACCACATGTTAGGTCACAAGTCTTAACAACTTTAAAAAGACTGAAACCACACAAAGGGTACATTTTGTGACCCTAGTGAAATGAAACTAAAAATAGCAACAGGAGATTAGAAAATTCATAAGTGTATGGAAATTAAACATCCTTTTGAACAACTGGTGAGTCAGCAAAGGGAGACTAAAGGAAACTGGAACATATCTTGAGACAAATGCAAATGAAAATACAGCATACCAAAATAATTTGTAGGCAGTGCAGCAAAAGGAAAGTTTATAATGATAAATGCATTGCAAAGGAAAAACTCCTGCTTAAATCAACAATTTAACTTTATATCCGAAAGGGATAGAAAAAATAGAAGAGGGTTTGGGGATGCAGCTCAGTGGCACAGTGTCTGCCTGGCAAGCACGAGGTCCTGAGTTCAGTTCCTGGTATAAAAAAATAGAAGAAACTAAACCCAAAGTTAGCTACAGGAGGAATCTTATAAAGATCAGAGTAGAAATAAATGAAGTACAGAAAAGAAAAATAGATTTAAAAACAACAAAATAAGAACTGGTTTTTTGAAAGGAAAAACTTGACAAACCCTTATGTAGAGAAGATTAAAATGACTGAACTCAGAAATGGAAAAGACATTACAACTAATGCCACAGATATTAAAAGGGTCATGAGAGACTACTATAAAAATTATGCACCAAAAAAACTGGGTAAATTTGAAGAGATGGATAAATTCTTACAAACAGAAGCTATAAAGACTGAATCACGAAGGAATAAAAAAACCTAAACAGCACTATAACCAGTAAGGAGATTGAACCCGGAATAAAAATAACAACAACAACAACAAGAAGCTCATGAGCAGAAGGGCAGGTAGCTTGACTGGAGAACACTTCAGAACATTTAAAGAAAGGTTAACACCAGTTCTCCCTAAACTCTTCCAAAAATTAATGAGAGGAAACACTTCCAAACTCACTTTCTGAGGCCAGGATTGCTTTCCTTGAAAGAGTGTGGTACTGACATAAAGGAAGACATACACCAGTGGAATAGATAAACAGTGAGAAAGTAGACCCCTGTCTGCATGGTTAGTGAACACTGACAAGGTAACAAAGTGGCAGTATAGAAATAGAACAGTCTGTTTTAAACTGCTGGTGTTGAGAAGCTGGATGTCACATGTAGAAGAACTAAGTTGGATCTTTACCCTACATGATGGAAATGCTAATTACCATAACTTGATTACTACACATTATATGTAGGTATCAAATTATTATACTGCATCCCATACATATGTACAAATACTATGTGTCCATAAAAAGACTGAATTAAAAATCTGAAATTAAAACCCAACATTATAGTGAAAAAAAGAAAAAAAACTTTAAGACATTAGATTTGACAATGACTTCGTGGCTATAACACTAAAGATATGAACAATGAAAACAAAGCTAGACAAAGGGTACTACTTCAAATCCAAACCATTATACACAGCAAAGGAAATAGTCAACATAGTGAGAAGGCAACCTGTGCAATCCAAGAAACTATTTCCAAGTCTTATATAATGAAAAGGGGTCAATAGCCAGAATATATAAAGATCTATAATTAAACCACAAAAATAAACAACTCAATTAAAAGCAGGAAAAAGCTTAAACAGATATTTCTATAAGAGCACATACAAATGGCCAACAAGCTTAAGAAAAGATGCTTAATATCACTAATGATCAGGGAAATACAAATCAAAACCATAGTGAGACACCACCTCAGGACCGTTGGAATGGCCACTGTGGAAAAACAAGAGCCTGAAGACATAAACCAACCCCAGAAAGTAACCTGTGTTGTCAAGTATGCAGAAATATTGGAAGCTCTGTGCACTTTCACTGGGAATATAAAATGGTACAGCCACCATGGAAAACAACATGGAAGTTCCTCAAAACAGTAAAATAAAATTGCCCATGACCCAGCAGTGCTTCTTCTGAGCATGTTCCCAAGAGAATTGAAAGCAAGCGCTTGAAGAAATATTGTACACCCATATTCCTGGTAGCATTATTCAAAAAAGTTCCAAAAAAGCAGAGCAAACTGAATGTCTATTTATGGATGAATAGATAAAGAAAATGTTATATGTGTGTGTGTGTGTGTGTGTGTATGTGTGTGTGTGTGATATATACAAAACACATATATAAATGTGATCTATAGCATATACATGTGTTATATATAGGCAAAGAAATAGTGTTCAGTCTTAAAAGTACAAGAAATCCTGCATAAAAATTTTGACCTTTGCAGTATCACTTGTTGTTCATGTTGTCTGTAAGTCAGGAATTTGCAGGTGGTCCAGCTTGCCAGCAGCCTTTCCACTTCAGTCTCTCCTCAGATATGTTAGTCACGTTCCTGTTTCTGGGACAGAACACCCAGCACCTGCAACCTCAAGGAGAAAGTGCTGATTTGGCCTCGGAGTTTCTATTTGTTCAGTCAATGGTTGGCTGGCCCCAAGGTGGAAATGTTACAGCAGAATAGCTTGGTGAGGTAAAGCTGCTCAAGCTGGGGCATCCAGGAAGCAGAGACAGAGGAGGAGCCAGGCACAAGAACGCACCCCTCCAAGTGATGCCCCAGGGACCCACTCTTTCAGTCAGGCTCCATCTCCAAATGTGGGACTCTGGGGGACACTTTAAATCTAACTCATTGCATTACCAGGTTCCCTGAGAGTTCTCACACCCTATGGGCTGGCTTCTTTCAGAGCAAGAAATCCAAGCGATGGAGACAAAAGCCATGATGCCTTTTATGACCTAGTCTTGGAAGTTATCACCTTAACCTCTGCAGCCCTCTCTTCGTCACCCAGATCTGCTCTGCTTCCCTGTGGGCAAAGACCATGCAAGAAGCTGGACAACAGACAGTGACGATCACTGGGAGGCATCTTGGAGGTTTCCTCCTCATCCTTTATCACCTTGATGTTATTCCTCTGGGGATTTTTCCTTCCATTTTCTTCCCAAATTATGTAACTGCTGCTTCTCCCTGCTTCTACTACATGTAAAAATATCCATATATATCCAAAGTTGAGTATATCCATACAGTGTGTTATAATTACCTACTTACATGTCTGACTTTTCCATTAGGCTGAAAAACTTCTTAGTAGTGTTCATGCCTTGTTATTTTTATGCTTGTATTAATTATGATTCTAGACCAACAGAATCCATAGAAGAATATGTATAGTTATGCAAGGGACTTATGACGTAGGCTCACAGGTCAGAAGCAGCAGAGTCTACAACTCTCTGTGGAGATCAAGGATCCATGTTGGCCATCAGAGCATCCAGGGGCTGCTCCACCAAGGAAGAAGAAAGCCGCACAACAAGAGGGGTCAATCATGCAGCGCCGGTCCAAGGTCAAAGGCCTGGAAGCTCCCTGGAGATTCACAGCTGCTAGTCTAAGTTGGGAGGGTGAAGGAACTGGAGACCGATGTCCAAAGGTGATGATGCAGACCGGAGCTCTTCCAAAATGGCGACACTTCCTTCTTCTTCCCTTTTCATCCCACTCAGGTTCAATCCTATGGTTGGTGCCACATACACTTAGGGTGAGTCTCCTGTTCTCAGTTTGCTGTACCCTTTCCAGTCCTGTTTCCAGGACCTGCTCCTTCTGACCAGGGCCCCCCTCTAGACATGAGAGTTTTGGGGGCATATTTAGGGTCTAAACCATAAAAAGGCCTTTAATGAAAGGAGGGAAGCTGGAAGAGAGGCAGTAAGGGAAGGAAGGAGCAACCTTGGACAATTAGATTTGGTTGTCCCAAGGCTGTGTGACACATAAGAATTTCATTCCTGTTAATAGGCCTATATTTAACAAAGAAAAATATCTTTGTAGGGGCATTGGAATGGAGCAGGAAGAGTTAGGAAATCTTTCATTCACAGCAATACAAATGCTGAGAAACGTGTGTGAACTTTGGCATCATTCAGTCTGTGTGTTCTCACAATCATGTTCCAGTCATACTTGGACTTCATTTTCTTCTCTATTTTCTTTTTGATATTTCACTCATGTTATCTGGCTCACATGCAGGAGGCATGGAGTTGTAAAAGGTGTGAGGACATGGGGGTGGCAGAGGATAAAAGTTGTCTGCACCTCTGGAAACATTTCACAGATTGCTTCAGTCCCTATCTTCCCAGACTGGGACAGTCTACATGCACTGAAGATAATTACATTTTTTTCTCATGACAAGATTCTACACTTAAGGGGAGCTGAACACAGACAGATATTAATGATGATTCATCTTTGTGGTGATCCCACTCCTGCACTATGGCAGAGCTGGCTCCTATGGCTTGTCCAAGAAAATTCTTACTTTGTTTTCTTACAGTTGTTAGCTTGTGCTGGTCTCTACCTTCGATGACAAAATAATTCTATGTTATCCATTTTTATCTACATATTACATATAAAATGCATAATTAAGCCCCTGGAGACTGACCAGAGGTGGTGGACACGGTAGGACATTGTCCAGACTCTTCACCTCACCTAGGTGAGAACTGCAGCCCTACTTCCCTTACTTACTGAATGTTGGTGATGGATAACTCCTAGCTGAGTCCCTGTGGGAGATGGCCCCACCTATGGTTATGTTCCCTTTTCTAGGGTGGCCGGGATGCAGTGATTGGTCAGTGTGGGAAGACACATGTCTAGTCACTGGCCCTGAGAACCCCGTGAGGCCCCAGCTCTCCACAGCTCCCAGCAGAGTTACAGGCTTTGAGGTGACTGCGTTAGTCCACAACTTCTTCCTTCTTCCTGCGTTAGTCCACAGCTTGCCCTGCTCTTCTTCCTTCCTCCCCTTCAGGTGTTGAATTGAGATCACTGTCCAGTAAAGCTCACTGGGCACTTCTTGATGAACCAGCTTGTGACAAGTCACTGTCATTGACTGTCTGTCTTAGGCAGTCTCAGGAAAATGTGTATCAACTCTGTGCTTCATTTTGCAGTTTTTCATGTATCTATTTCCCAGGACAAACCTAAGTCCAGCCAAGGTTTTGGTAACACTAGTTAACATAATTGATTAAATAATAGAAATATCATTCACTTGTTTTAGTATTTATCACCCTTGCCTAGAACTCCATACTGTTGGAATACCTAGTATTAGAACTCAGTATTGATGATAGGACTATGAATTATCTTCAGCACTTTAGGACTTAGGGGATTTTATTCCCTTTTACCCATAGCAGCTACTGTAAGAAAGGCAATATGAGATTATACTTTCCTTTTTCTGAAGAAAACTTACACATGTGTTATATTTGCATGAGGGTTTTTGATCATTGATCTCCATCTCACTTATATTGGAATCAGTTGGCTAAAAGTTTATAATATCTAATTTATACTATAGTAGAAATAAAAATTTAGAAAGTAGTTAATATATTTTCTTACTTTGCTATACACTTTTCTCCCTTAACATAAAATTCTATATATTAATATATAAAATCTTTCTGATCAGATATCAAAATGTATCTGCTTATTGAAAATAAGATATCAAAAATAAAAATGTAAAACAGTTTTTATTTGTGATTTGCACAAATGTAGGATGTGTAAATCCAAGGTAGGCCTACGTAATCCCCAAAGTCTTCTGTTAAACTTTTCTTGGGCCAGCATGCTGTGAGAGAGAATGACAAATGGGCGTGTTTCTCACAGTGTTGAACAAGTGGGTATCTGAACTCAGGAGCTAGATGTGTAATGTTCTACAACATGGAACGCAAAATTTGTGTGAAACTTTAAGATAGGGTATAAGACCCCAAAATTGCTGCAATTAACTGGTTTTGCCCCATCTGGAACTTTCTCCCTTCTGTGTCTTATAAGCTTTGTTTCGCTTACAGAGTAAAGGTAGAAACATTGCCATACAGTTTTGGCTCAGGATCATAAATGTGGCCCTCTGCTGAGAGATGGCCACAACTTAGTGTGACTTATTCAGCTATCACTCTTTGATGACCTACCGTGTATAGCATTGCATAAAACAAATTTGCTCCACCCCTTTTTTCCTCTCTGCAGCAGTCATATGCCGTACAAGGCAGTTTCTTCTCACTATGCCCAGGGCCACTCTCAGCCTGCTCATTTTTTAAGGCTTTAGTGAAGTTTGGCCATATTTCAAATCATCAGCAAGGAGGAGTCATCTGACATCTAGGGCTACCTCTGCTCAGATCCGAGCCCCAGAAAGTGCCACAGAGAACAGCACACTGGCCTCCCTGCTTGATGTCCTCCCAGCTGCCTTCTGCTGTAGGTGAGGTAAGGGACAGTTTGCACGCCGACTTTGCCAGTGGAGTCTCCGTTCCTCCCTTCTTTCTCCTCTTTAGACCCAGAGTTACATATTTTCTGGACAACTCTGCTTTCAGTCTTCTCACTCAGTGGATTTTGTGGCACCTGAGGGGTTTATTTTAGCCAGATGAGGTCAAGGTTTATCCACTATTATGAGTGGGCTTGGTCAAGGGAATAAAGATGTTTGCTAAACAGAGGGAGCTCCTGTCATGCTTGCTAACCACAGTAATGGCTGTTGGAAGACAAGCATTTCCCCCCAACCAGCTTCACTTGTTGAATTGAACAGAGCTGGAAACACTTGAGAACCATGGCTTATTTGAAGTCTTGCTAACTGTGAGATTTCCATTGGACCAGGGACATTGAGTCTATGCAGTGAATATAAAATCTGTGTATGCGAATAGCTGTCAAGTGGAAGTCATTACCAATCAGTGTTTTAAAAATAGCCAAGTTTTGATTAACACAAAAGATAGACTTTTACTTGGCATACCCCCCCCATAAATGACATGCCAAGTGGTGGATGTTGTCATTTTAATTTTGACAAAAAACTACTGAGTTAAGTATATGTGAAGCTGCCAGGTCTGAGGTTTCAGTTTAAAGAAATGCCCAAGTTAGGGAATCAGTTCTCTTCACTGGAGCTGTTATTGCTTGCCTAGAACATGAGTCACTGCTTATGGCTTTCTGTCTGTGAACGTCGGCCTTGGATATCCTTTTGGGGACATTACCCATAGATGTTCCTTAGGAAGTAATCCTTTAAACTATATTTATTCAGTAGACAAGATTTGTTCTATCATTTTCATTTTTCTAAATTTAGAGAGGAAATCTTTCTAGTTCTCTCTCATGTTTGTCTTCTATATATTTTTTCCCCTTTTGTTGACCATACCCTCTTAATCTCTGCTTTTGCCCTGGGTAATTCTTTTCATAATTTCTATCTTGTAAATTTAGCTTCTTTTTCTACTCTTGTCAATGAAGCATGTAGCCAGCAGTCCCAGGGAAACAACCAGTCCTGCATGGGGGTGGGTACACCCCAATGCCCTCAGTGCTCCCCAGACCCCAGTGCTCAATGTCTGGCCCCTCAAGGCTCTGATGAAGGTCTCAGTCCTCATCTTGGCTGCATAAGAGTCCCTGAAAATACCCTACCCCCGGTAATTCTTAAGCTCCAGAAACGCAAATTAAAACTGTTGGAAGATACTCCAGAAAGAGTGTGAAGAACTCAACACTGTGACAACTTCTTTTACATTTGGTATGATCCAAGGAAAAAATTGTAACTCTGAACCATGGTACTGTCATTGTACTCAGTGACGACTTTTCCCTTTGTAAATGGATGTAAAGTGAACATTAATACTCTTACTGGGAACCATTCAGTTCACCTGCTTTCAAAGCTCAACGAAGAACACTTCAGCAGATTCCAGAACTTTTCTGAAATACTCTATATTAAAAAAGTTGTGAATAAACCTGTTTCTTCTCCATGGGCTTCTGCTTCCAGGACTGCTGCATGTATATAACAACTAACTAAGCCAGGTTGAGGACATGGTCCAACAAGACTACCCTTCCCTTCCGACCCCAGTCATGAACACAATTTGTGACCTTTGCCATAAACTGTGGATCCGGTGACCTTTTCCTTCGGTTCAATTAATTTGCTAAAGCAGCTCACAGAATTCAGTGAAACCTATGTTTACTGGTTTAGTAACAAATAATGTAACAAAAAAAGGAATGAATAGGCAGATAAAGAGCTACATAGAGTGAAGTCTGGGAGTATCCTCGGTGCAGTTGGGTCTGTCCCCATGGAGCTGGGAGTCCACTCTCCTGGCAAGTGAGTATGTTCACTAGCACTGAAGCTCTTCAAACCCAGGCTTTTGAGTTTTGTCGATGCTTCATTACATAGACATGACTGGTTAAATCATTGACCACTGGCGTCCAACTTCAGCCTCAGCCTCTTTCCACCCCTGGAGGTTGGGGTTGAATGTCCCCTATGTCTTGGTTTCTCTAGTGACCAGCTCCATCCTGAAGCTTTCAGGGGGAGCCCAGCCACTAGTTATCTCTTTAACCTGGAATTTCACTTGTCACTCTGGAGATCCCAAGAGTTGTAGGAGCTGTGTATCAGGAAATGGGGACAAAGACCAAATGTGCATTTCACAATATCACCGTACCTTCTACAGGAAGCTTCCAGGTTGAGTAAGGAGTCCGCTTCTGCCCCACTGCTCTGAATTTCAGTAGCAACCCTTGTCACACCGCCTCACTGAACACCTCTATTTGGACAGACAGTGATGTGTACTTTTTGGAGGGCTATTGTGCAACTTGTGCTTTGAAGATTTCCAGGAAAGTAAGAATGAGGTATTGTGGAGAGCTTCAGTAGAAGGAACAAGTGATCGTCATGGTACAGCAGGTCAGTTTGAAACCACAGGGACAGCCAGTGAGATCCACTTATTTTCCTCTGGTTAACTGATGGCCAGGGGCCATCACCACATGATCTACAAAGGGTCCCACAGCTCAGGTGTCCTAACTGCAGCCATATTTCCTGAAGGGCTCCATGCAGGGCTCCCACTCAAAGAAAGCCACGACTTGCCACGTGTGCCTATCGATCATTCCAGTGTGGCTGGTGTAGACCAAGAACTAAGATTTCAAGGACTGTATGAAAAAGTGTGACACAATGAATAAGTTTTATATTCATTTCATGTGTTGAAAAACATCTCATACTTTAAAATGAGTTGAACATATTAAAGATAAGTTTCCTATTTGCTATTACTTTTCTTTCCTGCAGAACTAAAGATTGAACCCACAGCCTTGTGCACGTGAGGAAAGCACTCTACCACTAAGCAACATTACTAAACCCTGATTTTTAGTTTTTAAGTATGGCTTGTATAAATTTTGAAATTATATTTAATTCATATTATATTTCTGCAAGGAAGCATTGCTCAGGATGAGTTCTAGGTGATGTGAAGATGTGGTATAAATTAGAATGAATTACCTAACAAGAAAAGTTATTATCTTCTTTCTTCTCTTGTAAGCCTTCTGATTAGATCAAAAATAATGCTAGTTTAGTTCTAGCTTTTCCTCTAATACTTATTTCCCTTTTCAGCAAAGAAAAAATCTGCAAGACTCAGAGCTTTAGAAGACAGTAAAGTTTAGCTAGAATTTAATTACATTTAGATTCTCATAATCTACATTCTACTCTTGGCCAACACAGTGGACCCAATCTTTAATCTCTACATATGGTTTAAGAGATGGAACTATTCAGAGTTTAACTCCAACTTCGATAATGTTACTGCAACATGAATGTTTCAGTTGTATTTCTTTCACAAATGATGGGATTCAGGCAGGATTGTCCGGGAAGAAGTATGGCAGTCCAGGTCCCTCTAGGGTCATCCTAGTTCATTAGGAGGGCACATCTCAGGGGCCAGGCCAAAATGCTGGAAGTTACTGGAGTTGAATCTAGAGGGAACTTAGGGAGAATTCTGAATAGGAGAGCTGAGGGAGAACCACCATGGAAAAAATTGGGATAAGGAAAAATGAGGAACATAAAGCACATTCCTGAATTAAACCTTCAAAGCCAAATCATGTACTCAGCTTTGGAATATGAAGGGACATGAATCTAGTTTGGCTGTTTGCCAGTGCTGTGGTCCACAGCAAATCACTCAACACTTCTCCAGTTTAGTTTCCTTTTCTGTAAACTTGTTAACAACGGTGACCTCCTCAATGGTTTTACATGAGGCAGACTAAAAACTGGATCAGTATTAACTATCATCCTCATCATCAACCTTTTCATAACCCCATGTCACACAGTGATGTCAGTGAAATATGCAGGTAAATGTGGGCTTTGAATTTAGAATGAGGTTAGTAACTTGGGGCTCAGAGCACAGAAGCATGCAGAAGACATTATAGGACCAAGATTAGTCAGGGTTTGACTAAAGATAGTGCCACTCCCCTATGCACAGGTTTCCCGAGGATTCCTTTTCATACACTACCAATCGCAGTGCTCCATGTCATGGGACTCCAGTGATACAGGACAATTCCATGGAAATGTTTCCTTTTGAGACTCTAGTAACATGACTAATAATTGGGTAAATTTATCTCAATTTTTGCCAGTGATGCTACTTCTCTCTGGTTAATGGCTGTCTTCATAACACATCAATGGACACTTTTCCTGCAGATTTTTTTATGCCATGGAGAAAATGCCTCTAAATAGGTGTTTCTCCTCCTCTTCCTCTGTCCCATCTTCTTGTCCTCATCCTTTTGCTTTGTAGGTCCTGTAGCCATAATTTAGACCACTGCTTTCAATTCAAGGAAGAATCGGTAGCTTTTTTGTTTTGTGTGTCCCTTTTCAAGACCCTCACAAACTTATAAGCAGTAAAGTTTAAAACTGTTTTTGAGAGATATTAAAATACCATTTGAAGGGGCTGCGGATTTAGCTCAGCGGCAAAAGTGCCTGCCTGGCAAGCGCAACGTCGTGAGTTCGGTTCCCGGTACCGGAGAAAAGCCAAAAAAAAAAAATAAATAAATAAAATAAATAAAATAAATAAAATACCATTTGAAAATCCATTGAAATCCTGGAGTCTGTCCGCACACAAAAAAGCATAGACCCACATAAAAAGAAAATATTATACACAATCTCTCTTCTACTTGTTTGGGCCTTGTCTTGGTTACTTCTGTTGTTGTTACTGAGACAAAATATCTGATGCCCAAAGTTGATGAAGGAAAGGTTTCTTTAGCTCACAGTTTGTGGAGGTTTCAGCCCATAATCACTGGCTGCAGAGTGGAGTGGCAGGGCACAGAGGGAACACTTGAAGATAGCACAAGATAGCAAAAACAGTAAGAGCAGAAGAGGAGGAGAACAAGCCTCCTTTTCTCTCTTATATGTAGGCCACCTATCCACCCTCGCCCACACCATCTGTGTGCCCTCCTCTTGCATAGGCTCCTGATGTAGAACTGCTGAGTCACTTAGTCAAGCCTCTAGACTCCACAAGTTGACACCGTGTATCTACCATAACAGGCCTCTATAAAATTATTATAAACTGGGTAGTATGTGAACAATAGAAATGTACACCTTCCAGTTCTGGAGGCTGAGAAGTCCAGTGTTATAGCTCTGGTGCATTTGGACACTGGTCAGGGCCTCTGTCCTGCTTCCTAGACAATAACTTCTTGCAGTATCCTGACATGGTGAAAGCAGCAAGCAGCTCTCCAGGACCTCTCTTATGAGGGTGCTGTGCCTCATGACCTCATCCCCACCCCAAAGCCTTGATTCCTTACACTGTCACATCTGGGGCTGCATTCAGTATGAATGTGGGGATACACCAATATTCAGACCATCACAGATGCCTTGCCCGGGTTACACATGTCTACTATGGAGAAGAAATAAGTCACAGACCAACCTGAAACTTCAGAGAGATTGTAGAAAATATAGGTGAGCAAGATCCCTCATCTCTGGGGCGCACGTTTCTGTCCAGGGAAAAGACAAGACAAAAATATGCTTAATTTTGAATTTTTGCTGAGAAGTTAAATAACAATTTGTCATCCTCTTAAGGAAATAAGAGGAAGAAGTATAAAGAAGGGTGGAGAGAGTCACATATATACAAGTATGAAAATACTACATTCAAACTTAATAGTCTATAAAATTAACAAGCACTAATAATAAATATTGGAAAGGAAAAAAGTAAATGACTTCCAAATTACTTAACATTTCTGGAATGATAAGCTTTTCCAACTGTAAGTGTATAAGGAAAAAAAAAAGAAGGAATACTCTGCTGTGTCAAAAAAAAATGTCTTCTTCTTGATTTAGGTCTTGACAGAACAGCATTGCTATTTAAATTGTGATCATGAGCCAGGTGTGGTGGCCCACACCTGTAATCCCAGCACTCAGGAGGCTGAGACGGGAGGATTGCTGTGAGTTCAAGGCCAGCCTGGGCCACAAAGTGAGTTCAAAGCCAGCCTGAACTGCATAGTGAGATCCTGTCTCAAAAAACACAAAAGAAAAAAAATGTGATCTTAAATAAAGATTATGGTTACATCAGAGTTTAGGACGTGTAAGGTCAATTATGGACCTTGTTAAGTCTTCTGAAGTCCCTGAGTGATACCTCATGTGAATGATCGAAATTGTGTGAGTATCTAGTTTCAGTCATTCATTGAGCAAATGTTCATTGTACTATGTGTCAATGAAGCTTCTGGGACTGGAGGTAATTTTCTCAGCTCACAAAGCTAGCTAGTGTGAATGCCTGCCACTCTGTCCTAAGTCCTAGGCTTAGACCTTTTCAGTGTATTATGGGACCATCACAAAAGCATGTCACAGTGAGAGACAATTCACAGTTCAACAAATATTACTTTTAAAAAAATGTTACTGGGGATTGAACACAAGAGTCTCATGCATTCTAAGCAAATGCTATGCTACTGAGTTACATTCCAGCCCTTTGTATTTTGTTTTGAGACAGGGTCTTCCTAAGTTGCCCACACTGGACTAGAACTTCCATCCTCTATCTCAGACTCCCAGAGGTTTGGGATTACAGATGTGTGCCTCAACATCTGGATGCAAATAGTGCTTTTATCTAGAGCTCTTCATCTACAAGACAGGAGGAAATGTGTAAGAAATTTCAGTTAATAATAAAAACTTCAAGATGTACAGTACTTCCCTTATGACCATTAAACATGATTTATCTTATTCTGACATACTTTCCCATTTGGCTTTAAACTCAATTTACTTTTTTTTTTTTTAGTTCCTTCTGAGTAGTTTTACCCAAACTGTTGTTCTACTTTTCTCTCAAGCTACTTAGCACACAAAAGATTTTGTGGTCAAATAAGTCTGGGAATATTCCATTTAATATTCTCCTTTTGCTGTGTTGAAAATCTGTAAGAATATTAAAGGCTCTTGGAAGACCTACAGTAAAACATAACAGTAAGAAATCTTATTTGACTTTGTGTGTATCTTAGAATACTTTTCAAGTGTTAGTACCTATTAAAGTCCCCCACAATGGACGTTCTGCAACTCTCACTGTGTGTGACTGCTGTATCTTTATGATCCTAAGCTCCCATTTCCAATGACTGTTGGAAAGACAGAACAAATAATTAGTGAAGGTTTGTGGCTTTGGCCTGTCCTCCTCTCTGATGCAGTTATGGAAACCAGGGTAGCTCCAACCAGCTTTTCTGTCTCCATTAGACTAGCTCAATGTCTCGCCAGGTTATTTCTCTTCAAAACCTTCATTCACCATTTCCACTTCATAAAAACATTGCAACAAAATGATCATGTATGTGACTAAATTTAAAATTTACATATAATAAAAAGCTGAAAGCTGTATAATCTCTAATGATAGGGAAATGAATAAGCAAAGTACCATCTAAAAAGTCACTCAGCTATCAAAATCACTTTTTCCCAAGACCATTTAATGGTAATTTAATTCCATTTTACGTGGTGTCCATGTGGCTAGGTGCACTAATGTTTTCAGTATTATCTCCCAGAGTCTACGCAGGAAAGCAGAAGCCACAGGAAGACTTTTCAACAGAGTGAATTTAATTTAGGGAAATTTCTACACCAGTGATGGATAGAACCAAAGAGTGCACGGTCAGAAAATATAAAGTTGAACCCCAGGAAACCTCTCTAGTAGTCTGAAAAGATAAAAGATGTAGTCAGCATTACTGACCAGGGGCATGGTCATTTAACAGAGCTGCAGCTAAGAAAGACCTACCAGGCAATGAAAGAAATCTGTGAGCTGGAACCAGAGAGGAGCATAGCTTTCAGGGAGCTGTGGGAAGGGCCGTACTTCCTCCCCTCCCTGTTCAGTCGCTTGCTGGTGTCTTCTTTGGTCAGAATCAATCTTGCACCCTTATATCTGGTAATCTGAGCAACTTCGTTGAAGATAACAATTCATAATATAGCAGCCACTGTTAATTCCTATCATTCTGTTTTAAAATCCTGTATCATTTTTATTGTTCTTGCTCTGTTTTGTTTTTGTCTATGTTGTTATTTTGTTTTTTTTTTTTAATTGTCTTTTTAAAAAAAATTCAGCCAGGAGACAGCTGATTGAGAGTCCTGGAAAGCACAGTCTGTGAGGCTCCCTACAGGAGAGACTGGAAAGAAGACAAGCAAAGGAGTGCACATGCCCAAGCTTCTGGCCCAGTGCTTCTAGTTACAGAGATTATTTCTAAAGTTTAAGGAAATTTCTCTGGAGTTCTATGACCTTTCAATTACTTAATAACACATTTCAATTGTTCTATCATCTTAGTCATTTACTTCTTATTTTTGAGAACTTCACAGAACCATCTGGTAGAGACCATTGAAACCTAGAAAACGATTTTAAAAATAGAAATCATCTACTATAGCCCTTGCTTGTATCATTATGGATTTTTAGGCCTTTAATGGAAAGATGTCATCAAAATGACTTTTTAAATGTTCAATTCTCCAAGTTTATAAGCTGCAGAAAGCTCATTTTCCTGCTAGCACAGACTACTATTACGATAGGTTCTTAATCTGAAAAACATAATGAAAACAAAATGCTTCATGTTGTGAAAGCTATTTGAAGCTTGCATTGCTATAGGACGAGCTCTAAAAGATTCCTTAAGATTCAGAAAATCAAGAAATCTGAAGGAGAACTTAAATCCTTGAATCCCTTTCTCTGCTGTTGGGAATCATGTTACTGGATACTCAAGAAAATGAATATGTCCTGAAGTGGATAAAGTGTACAATTAAATCCCTGAGTTCAATGAGTACGACAAAATAATGCTGGAGAAGTTCTTCAAGAGTTTCAATAGCAAGCAAGGGAGAAAATGGTTTCCTGTAGCATAAGGACTGAGAATTTGAAGTACCAAAATGGAAACATTTGAATGACTTTCTAGAAATATTTCCTAATGGAGTCTTAAGTCAGGAGAGTAGAATTGCTTTTCTAAGGGGAAGTTGTTGGGGCAGAGGTTTTTGAAACAAATAAAAGAAAAGGTATCTGGGACTTTATGACTGGGAATATACTTGAGCTAGCCATTGTTAGCTCTTTTCTTCAGTTCTAGGATTAGAAATGGCAATGTTACATTTGCATAGTGCTTTTCAATGAAATATATGTACACATATTATCTTATTCAATGCTCAGGTGAGAAACTAGGTTCAGCAAGGTTTAAAGTGGATTACTCATCATGGCAGAATTGGTATGTGTGAGAACTGAATCTCTAGCTCCAACTGTGCCTATCAGGAAGTACAGACTTCATGCCTGAAAGAAGCATCTTAATTCAGTAATCTGGGAGGGGCCCCATTCCGAATTTTAATAAAAAGCCCTTCACCTGATCTTTGGTATGCCCAAGTTTGAGAGCAGCCATCACTCTATGGAATGCAGCACAGGTCTGTGGAAGAGAGTTTGTCATCTGCGCCCTACTGTCTGCAATGCTGCATCCCAGCACTCAGACTTTGAAGCCCTTCCCACAGGATTACAATTCCTTCTCTCCCATGTCAGGCCTCAGCCTGTGATTCACTTTGCCAAATAAAATGTGATCCAGAGGGATAATCACCATTTTCCAGTGGAGATTTTTTTAAAAAATTTATTTATTTTTATTAGTGCCTATTAGTTATACATAAATGTGGTTTTATTTTGATGTGTTCTTACATATATGTAACACACTTTTATCATTTCCTCTCCTTCTCCTTTCTCTCTCCCTGTCTTCTCCAATAGTTTTCCTTCTACTTTAATATCATCTTCTTTGAAATTTTTTTCAACGTTCCCAATGTGAGAGAAAACATGCAATATTTTATTTTTGGAGTCTGGATTATTTCACTTAAAATGATTGTCTTTAGTTCCATCCATTTCTCTGTGAATGGCATGATTTCATTCTTCTTTCTAGCTGAATACCACCCTATTTTGAATATATGCCATATTTTCTTTGTCTATTTCTCAGTTGCTATGCATTTATGCCATTTCAAGAGCTTAACTACTGTGAATTGCATTGCTATAAACATGGGTATGCCAGTGGCTCTACAGTGTGCTGACTAACTCTTTTGGGAATATACTGAGAAGTACTATATCTGGATCAAGTGGTATCTTCATTAGTCATTGTTTTAGGAACCTCCATACTGATCTCCATAATGGCCATACTAATTTACATCTTGATTAATAGTGTAGAAGAGTTCTTCCCTTTCACCAACACTTATTAATTTTTTTTATTCTTGATGATAGTCATTCTAACTAGGGCAACATGGAATTTCAGTGTAATTTTGATTTGTGTTTTGTTGACAGCTGAATATGCTGATCATTTGTCATATATCTAGTGGAAATTTGAACTTCTTTTGAGAGGTGTCTGTTCAATGTATTTCCATATTTATTGATTGGGGTCTCTGTGGTTTTTTTTTTTTGTTTGTTTTTTGTTTTGTGATCTCTCTATATTTTGGTCCCTAAAATGTCCATATCCACTTATTCTGCAAAATGCATTTAGTCCGTCTCTGTTATCAGAGTCCAAACAATTCTAGTATGGCTGAAATGTCCAAATCCAAAGTCTCTTTTGAGACTTAAGGCAAACTCTTACCTGCAAGCTCCTATAAAAATCAAAAAGAAAGTTAAATACTTCCAACATATAATGGCACAGGTAAACATTTCTATTACAAAAGGGAGAAATGCGAGGATAGAATGGAATGGGACCAAATCAAATCTAAAACCCAGCAGAGCAATCATTAAATCTTGTAGGTCCATGTCTAGCTCCCAGGGCAGATTATGGCCAGGTGTGACCCCCAAGTGCTTGTGTGTATCTCTGTCCATATGGCCTGACTGGTTGCAGCCCACACAGCCTTTCTCATGTGATGGCTGTGTTCACTGCCTGCAGCTTTCCCCAGCAGATGATCCATACTTCTATCATCTGCAACTTCCTTGGGTATCCATTGCACTTTTGGCTTCACTGCCATAACTCCATGCATTTCACTGTTAGGAGCACATTGTTTGGCCTCCTGAGCCTGCTCTTGAAATCTAGATGGAAGCCTTCATGACACCTCCCCCCCTGCAACTCTTGCATTCTGCATGCCTGAAAACTAGCACTATGTAGATGGTGCTAGGATCTGCCGCCAGCTTAAGTGGTAGCCTGGACCCTTGGGTCATGGCTGCAGAGGACTCTGAAGATCTGGATGATGAACTCAGAAAAACACTTCTTTAGGTGGCCTGAATGAGCATAATACCCTAGATCTTTGCTTTAAAGAAAAGTCTTTCAAAGAAGGTTAACTTTTTACACTCTTGAGTCTATAGTGGCTGGAGTCTGGATACTTCCTGAGATGCCTTCCAGGCATCTTTCCTTTTGTCCTGATGCAAAGTGCTTGTCTTCTTTTCAGTGGTGTTAAGGACAGATTTAGTTGGCTCACAGTTTGGCAGGGTTAACTCCATGGCTAGTTGGCTCAAAGGCAGAAATAGCACAGTGGGAAGGCATGCCTGAGGAAAGCTGCTCACCTCATGGTGGTCAGGAAGCAGAGGTGGAAGGGAGGAGCTGAGGATGGGAATAGACCTTTCCAGGTCATGTTCCCAGTGATACACCTCCAACCAGCTCCCGCTTCTTAACAGCATGTTCAGTCATGGATCATGGATGGGTGAGTCCTTTGATGTGTACAGCTGCTCCATGGCCCACTCACCCTCCAGAAGAACCACCTCAGAGTACACGAGACTTTGGGGAGCATTTTAAATCTAAACCATAAAAGTCACTTATGGAAACTTTTGTGCCATCTTCTAGGCCCCAGTCCATTTATTGTTTTCATCTTCTATATTGAAGAATTCAATACAATTGAGTGGCAATGATTTAATTTCTTGAGACTCTGACTCAAAGGATTCAGGGATAAATTAAATCACATAATAACTCAGGCTGTTAGATTAGGAGGATATCTTCTGAAGTTGTCTTTACATATAGTACTTACGATTGGCAGCAAGCAGCAGTAGAGATAACAGAAGTCATAGACCTATGGTTGGATAACAATAGTGTGTGTATGTGTGTGTGTGTGTGTGTGTGTGTCTGTATGTGTTAGGGAGGGAGAAGAAAAATTTACTTACCTAATTTTGTTAAGCTTAGACTAGTATTAGCATAATGATTTTGTGTTTCCTGAGTGTGACTTCCTGGCCAGTGAGGGGCAGGTGGTGTGGGATTAAAATTAGAACATAACCAACGTACAGTAAAATGTCAACTATCTATCTGGAACATTAAGGAAATGAGTTGTTCTGGTTACAAAGTTCACATGTATAAAAATAGGTTCATTTAGACTATTTTTGGTGAACATCTTTGAAAATGTATATATACTTCCCTGCTTTATTAAATAGAACATTCTAATTTGATCTTGTCCTGATGACTCAATCATAAATTATTCTAACGGGCTTTAATAGATCCTGTGACTGCAGGGCTCTCTCTCTGAAGCTGTGGGAGATCCAGTTTGGAGTCCTGGCATCAACTTTTCAGAGTTTTTCTGTTCTCTTCATCTACTCTCAGGCTGCCAGCTGTCACTTTTTGATATTGCCAGAGTGTGTCTCTCTGATGACCTGCTGCCTCTGGGATTCCTTGAACTAGGAAACCAGACAATCATGCTTGTTAAAGCTGTGCCTGAAATACAAGTAAATTGACTCCAAATGTGAGCCCCAGGAGTTCTCCTGTGAGAAAAGGGCATGAGCTTTACAGTACCACCTCTGCGTGATCAGTGGCCCATTTTGCTTGCTTTCTTTCTTTATGTGCCTGAAAAGTGAGATTGCTAGATTACTGGATTTCCTGCAGGCTAGGTGCTCCTTTTCATTGCGTCTGTTTTGAACAGGATGACAGAATATTTATTGACTAAAGGTGGGATGTCATAGCTAGAGGGGGCTAATGACAAACCTCGCCATAGTGCTGTCCATTTTTAGAGCCCTTTATACTGTTCAGAGTGTTCTCCATGGTATGGCATTCTGGAATAACATTAATATTGCATCATTTTTGTAGATGTAATGATTATAAAAATGTCTTAAACTGGCCTTGATGCTAAGGCTTGTATAATAAAAAATATCTAAACTTGCTGTTATGAAGAAGTCAGAACATCTAGGCTTTGTCTTCCTAAACATTTTTCCTTTCTTTTTCTAGGCCACGTGGTCTTGGGGGAAAGATCTCAAATCCCCACTGTCTGTGCTACGGGTAGCCAAGGTGGGCTGCTCTTTAGCCCCCTCTTCATTTAGTTCTGGGCATCAAGGATGGCATGGGGTAGAAGGGTAGATGAGCCAAGTGCCTCTGACAAATGCAGGTGGGATGGAAACAAAGAGGGGCACAAGTTCAACATGGCAAGGAGCCTTCCAGATGGGACCTCTTTCACGAAAGCACTGGCAAAGGCTCTTCAAAGTCGTCTCTCTTGTCACTCACAGATTTTTACATTCTGTGAGCACCTGGATTGTTAAAATTTGTGTGATGGTGAAAGAAATGTGCCCCACCACCCTGAGCTTTAGATGTGCTTTGTTAGTGCCAGGACAGAGCCAGTGGCCACATTGGCCGAGGAGTACCCTTCCCTTGTTACCCTGACCTGGGGGAAGGTGTGTTTTATCACTGAGGTCCAAGGCCTGAGGGGCAGCTGTGGGTCCACCCAACATCCCAGGCTTTTTCTGTGCCCCTTCTGCTCTGCACCGAGCCACAACCTGCCTCACTGTAGAGGGTGGGAGGGCCGGGAACATGTGTTTACAGTTACTGTCATAGTAGTGCTGGATTGTAGGTGAATTGTCAGAGCTATAAAAGCCAGGCATGTCATCTCGGAAGCCAGTGGAGGCTGACTGGCTGAGATGCAAACATGAGAGACATGCCGAGCATGAAAGAAACCACCATGAAATGAAAATCAGCCCTTGTCCCCATATGATCGGATTCCTGCTGGTAGAGCTGGCCCCTGCTGGTAGACTCACTGCCTTCTGTGCCTGCCTCTGGGTGAGGGCTCTCAGAAGGCTGAGGGGTAGGTGGGCTGCAGGAGGAGCAATTCAACTTGAGCTTTCTTATGAAGCAGAAAAGGGAAGAGTTGGTCTCCTACTATTAATTGTAACTCTAGTTCTCTATCCAGCTATCCCTTCCTTCCACACAAAAGACAGAATATTTTCCCAAAATGTTCAAGTGGTTATGCTACTCACTCCTTTAGATTTTTTCTTAGCCTTGTCCTGAGTACAAACTTCTGAATGTGACCTCCGTGGCCCCGCATAGTCACATCTGGGCTTCCACTCACTTCTCTGGGACACTGTTCACCTGTTCCTCTCACCCCATTACAAGCTCTATTCTCCACACACAACACAGGGCTTCAGCAGTAACTGGAGAGAATCACGGTTTTTCTTGCCTCTGGGGCTTTGGGCAAGTTGTTCTTTGCATTTCCTCTCCATCCTTTCCTTTCATGACCTCTATTCATTCATCACATTTCCCCTAAAGGAGCTCACCAAAAGGGAGACCTGGGTCCCTGTGCTGTGACCCTGTCACCAACAGATCCTTTCCTACATCCATATGCCTTCTTGTATCCTGTTCCTAAAGCCCAGGCCTGCTGAGGCCATGCCTCCTCGGATGTTAACCGGTTGCTCATGTTCTCCATGTCTGGAATACTTATCACCATCTCCATGTCCCCCCTGCCCGACGTTAGCAATGCTGTGGCGGTCTGCCTGGGGTACCACCTCTCTCTTGCATATCTGACACGTTCTGCTAGCCTGTCTTCAGCGTAGGAGAGTCTGCCTCCTATTGCTGGCCCTATCCTAGCATATCTAACAAGTCCCTATGTCTGACACTGTCTTCTCAGTTTTATCTTACCGTTGGAGCATCACTAACAAACTACCATGTCTTAGGGGAAGATAATGCATATCCTTAAAAGACAATCGAAGAAAACTGAAAGTCAGAAGTGACTTGGAACATTGGTGGGAGCATCCTGCTTACAAGACTTCAAAAATTAAACACAATAAATGGGAGAAATGAACATTTGTGTCCAGCAAGATCTATGCTGACACTCCAAGAAAGAGCCAGACTAACAGCTTCCTGGACAAAAGCAAACCGTGTCTCCACAGGGTGCTCAGCACAGGATTCCTGACTCGTTCCCAGCCCCTACTGGGAACAAAGGAATCCTCCCATAAACACCAGTGTGTGTAACTGTGGGCGCAGGAAGGACTCCAAGTTTCCACTCAGACCCTGCCTGTGACTTGGTGTCCATCTCCTGAACAATACCCTTTTGCACCGTCTGGAGGATTATAACAGGGACAACCAAATTCTTAGTTAATCCCAATGGCCTGACATGGGCAAAAGCTGTGGTTTGCACAGTGGCTGGGGATAGCACAGCGCAGACACTGAGCTTGGAAAGAGAAAAAACCCACTGCTGTTCTACTTCTCTCTCACCCCGTCTTCATGACGTGTGCTGGTGTAATCCAAGGCGGCTGTATCTCTTTCTTCTCAAGTACTGTACTTGAGGGAAAGGACCAATAAATTATTGGTTTGATCATTCAGCTGAGCCTGGCAGGCAAACACAACCGCAAGGATCATTCATGTGTATCCCTATTTTCTCTCCTTTGAAATATGTTGGAGGGGAGAGGAGTTTCTTTCTCAACATTGTTTGTTGAAGGTAAGAGGAGACATTCTCTCTTTCAACCAGTTGCCTGGCATCTCTGTTTACCTGATGTAGGGAGGGAGAGTTTTAGTGTCAGATCTAACCCTGAACCTTTCCATCTTCTAGCAGGACAATCTTCATCTCAGTGCAGCTCACCAGGAAAATGATGTCCATCCCTGGGCATTGCTATGAGAGGTACATCGTGGAACACATTGGAAGGGCCCAGCCCAGCAAGTGAGGATGTAATCAACAGATTCTCAGGTGCTCTTGCTAAGAAGGGTCAATGAATATGGAAACTACACACTGGGAAGAAGGCGTCCCAGCATCCCCACATCTGACCACAAAATGGTGAAACATTATTTCTCAGTAGCAAATTTCTGGAGTCCTGCTTCATTTTGCTTACCTTCTTTCCCTCTGATTCTAGATATGCAACACAAATTACTATCTGTGCAAATAACCTACTCTCCTTTGTACTGTGAGTGCCAACAGTGATTTGCATGTAATTTCTTTCTACAATTCCATCTTGCTCACTCTTCCTGAATACAAAGAGGAATCATCATGTTCTCATTAGCACAATGCCTGTAGTCGTCATATTGCTTCTTCTCATTCTTATCTCAGTTTTCTTGGGTCTATCGTGGGTGCTATTTCTCTCCTACTCGTTTGTTTATTCATTTATTCTTTTATTCATTTACTTTTATCATGCATACATTCACTCAGCAAATACGTATTGTATCAGTCATGCCAAAACTATTGTCAAGAAGGAGCTAACACATGCTGAAGACCATAAGCAGACTAGAAAAGCATTTAAAATTGAGAGTTTGAAAGATCGCACTTTAACCTTGGCTCCATCGTGCTATCACTGACCAACCTGAGCAAGTTTGGGCAGAAGTGGTTTAATTTCTTATTGTAAATTGGGGCTAAGATTGTATTTTCCAGAATCATTATGAAGAATAAAGCAGACAATGAAAGCAAATTAATATACTCCCTGGGAGAAAAAAAAATATTCAATACACATTAACTTTTGTGGTGGTAATGATGATGGAGATGATGACTTTTAATCCCTCAGTCCCTTGTGGGCCTTAGTAAGGACATCACCTGAGTTGGTGTGAAGCCCTGAAGTTTTGCAGCGGATTAATGAATGGGTTGGTTCACATATGAGGCTCACTCTTGCACTCCCCCGCTCGTGGTCTCAGCTTAAGTCCCATCTGTTTGTCCTTCTCACATCTCACAGATTACTTTTATCTCCAATCCCATTGAAAATCCCCCACTCATCTCAAGTGTGATTTCTTAACCAAGCCATTATCTAACTACAAAGTGGAATTGAAGTAGACCCCTGCCTGACTAGTGGATGACCTCTTGGGGCAGGATTCTGCAGGGGAGAGGTGGAGTTGATTGTGATAAGAATCACATCTCTGACCAAAGCTGTTTCCAATGATTCGGATGTTGTCTTGTTAATTTCTAATATTGGTGATGCCTCTCTGCTCTTCTTTTTCTCTGTTTATAAATGTCTAGATGTCCATCTGGCTGAGATTTTATGGATATCATTAAAAAGATGAATCACCTAACTAGGGTATGACCTTCAAAACAGAATGTCCTTCAAATCTGTCCCAAACTTTGTAAGGAACTTCTTGTCCTGAGATTGGAAATATTCCATCTCTCATACATCTGTATCAGTTTGCTCTTGCTGTGTAATATGCTACCCCAGACTTAGCGGTCACTGTCTCCCATAGGTCTGTGAAGTGGTCAAGTGGTTCTTCTGCTCTAAACCAGGCTCAGCTCATTTTGCCTGGGCTCTCAGGTGCCAAGGTCAGCTGGCAGGTTGATGGGGATGGGATGCTCCAACAGAGGATCAGCAGTGTCAGCCTGGGATCTTCTGTGTATCTCCCAGTCCCTCCTGTGGGCCTGGCTGGGTGTGTTCTCACGAGAATCCCAGGGTCAGCAGGAGAATGCAGGAGTGCCTGAGCACATTTTCTAACCTCTGCTGGTGTCAAATTTTTCCTTTTGGCCAGAACGCATCACATGATTTCACCCCAAAGTAGAAGTGGGACACATTAATAAAGGGCATGAAAACCTAAGCCACTAATCCAAACACTCTACCATGGCCTGTTTTCTGGGCACAAATACTAGCATGGTGTCACATGTGAAATAATTTCCTCTCCTCTCAGCGCCTTCACACTCTTCAGACAGCGGCATTGGGTGTGAGTCTGTAGCGTAGTGATCTGCATCAGATTTGTGTCAGGCTCCTCTTGACCCAGAAAGTTATAAATCCCAGACACACACAACCCAGTGGTGAAATGAGGGCCAGAGAGCCTGTAGAGCTGTCCCCACTTGGAACAGGGAAGAACAGAAAGCACAGAATGGGCTGGGTGCACAAGGACGCCAGGCTCCTGGGCAGGTGCTGCCTGTTGCCCTAATCTGCGATGGACAGTGTTACCTGGGTGACTTCATGCTGCTCTGTGAGAACATCGCCCACCCACAGCCCTCCCTGGCTCTTGTCTCTTCACACCAGCATGGCTTCTTTCCAGCTGTCCTGACCATGCCAGAAGAGAGTCCTGAAGAACACTGCTGCTTCTTGCCAACAGAAAACTGGGGCCACAAAGGTCGTTTGATAAGACCTTTCTCTCCAGTGTCTCTTATTTATTTATTTATTTATTTATTTATTTATTTATTTATTTATTTATGTACTAGCAGAGACATTGCCAGTCCACTGGAATTTACAACACTGTAGATTTCCTTGAATGGGATTTGATTCTACTTCCCGTGTTAAAAGTCACACAATCCCTGCCCTTGTAAGCTCTTTTGCATAGGAGTGAAATTCAACTGGGTCCTGCCTTCATTGCTTCTCACATCTCGATAAAAGTCTTCACAGCCACATTTGTAATATTGTCTTGGTCCCTAAGGTGCATTTTTTACAGGTGTTTTGCTTCCCAATGAGACTACAGGTGAAAGCAGTTTCACTTTCTCCCCCAGAAAATCACAAACCCTCTGTCTTTTATCTGTGTTCTGCTTTCAAACTGCATAGTTTATTCTTTTAAACGTCTCCTTCTTATAGCAGTATATCAAATATGGCCAAGAAGAACCAATCAGCACTTTGAACATTCCGTCTGGAAATCTTATTGCTCAGTCCAAAGCCTCTTAGTATTGTGTATCTTCTTGGTTAATAGCAGGTGAGTGGCTTCCCCACTGCATGAGATAGATGGGCACTTCTGTAAGTTTTCTCACCATCATTCAAGCACCTGCTGGATGCTCTGACCCAAAGGCACTGTTATGTCTGTGAAGTTTAATTATACTAGAATGCAAATACATTACTAAATTCTTTATCAGTTTGCTTTAGTGAGACACAAATCACTCCAATACTTAGTGACTTAAGATAATATATAATTTCTCTTAAGTCTGCGGCTTGGTACAAGATTTTGAAGAGCTGAACTAAGCCAGTCCATCATTATTCATACATCTGTGGTCAGCTACGGATCAGAAGGCAGTTGGCAGATCTAGGATGGCTTTGGTTGGTAAATCTGAGACTCACACATCTCTGAAAATAGAATCCTGACTTTTGGAAACACTATATTTCCAAAAATATCATGTTTTAAATCATTCAGAGACGGTGCATAGGTTCAGCAGAAAAGGGTACTGTGTTACTTAGTGACTTCAGCTGTGTCTGAGGGACACGGAAGAGGTACTATAGCTGCTGTGTACACAGCATTGCTGTCTTGTTCTCCAGGTCTTCGAGGGTAGCTATGAGTCCTGATTTATGTATACTCTCCTAGAATGACAGCTCACAACTCTTAGGTGCTCAGTAAATACTTCACATGAATAAGTGCCTAAGTGAGTGGAAAGAGAAAATGCCCACATAAGGAGGCTACCTAAGGGCATATCTTTAACCAGGTACTTTGCAGTTCAATGTGTTCAGATGCTTTTCCTGTGTAACACTCTTGCACACTTTCTCAGTTAATATGGGCGTTTTGCTTTCTTCCCAGGTATTTCTGTAAATGGATAGCACTCTTTTCCTACATGAATGTCAAAGCTTGCCTCAACTCCCAGCTCTGTGCAGATCCCTTGTCTCCAGGTAGCATCAGTTAGAAGCAAACTCAGTTTTCCTTAGTGGTCTCTGTTTGCCTAGTGCTAGCGTGGACTGTTTAGGCTTCAAGGACACCAACTGTGTCGAAGGCTGCTCGAGTGCCTGGTCTGTGCAGCATTTGTCTGACATTCTTCTGGTGCCCAGGCTGGTGTCTTCCAAGTAGCACGTTTGTCAATTCCTGGGGTAAATGAGTGAACAAATGAGTGAATAAATGAACCAAATTGATATGCAAGGGCAAGGTGAGATCTTTGTCTATCCTGTTTACCCTTAGCTGTTGCACCAGTGCGTCGTGAATGATAGGTGCTCAGTACATATTTATGAAATGGAGAATGAACAAATGAGTAAGTGAATGAATCAATGCATAAATTAAAATAAAACCAATCATTTCATTATTCCTATTTCAAGGTGCTCCACTCTAGATTATATTAAGAAATTATTTTATGATTAACTTTAGTAGTAAGTGATTCACAGTCCAGAAACTCAATTCTATTATGATCCTAGTTTTCATCATGCTCGAAGACTCCTCTCAGATAGTGTGCAAGAGACATGGTGCTCCATGCTCACCAGGAGCTCCTTTTATAAAGCGAAATGTTTCAGGGTTTCAAAGACACATGTGATGTCTGAGTCTTTCTTAGCCAGCGATGTTGTGTGGGCTACTCCTTGTAGGCAGGAAGGACCAGTGCATGCACGCTGGGTGGAGTGATGAGGTGGATCCCCAAAGTCCTTCTTTCAGCCCCCAGATACCTCTTTTGATACTAAAGCATGCTCCCTACTCTTGAGAAACTGCGGGTTCCAGGCAGTGGTTACCAGACTTTTCTGTCTGAGTTCCACTTCCTCTCTCCAAAGACATTCTAATAGAGTTGGTATGGGATGGAGCCAGAGAAAGTAACGTATGCCAACCACTTCCTGTGACTCTCATACTGGTAGTCTGCAGGCCCTTCTCTCGTGGTTCACACACTGACAGTAACTGTGTGTGTGCACATTTATAGGAGTGTGTGTAGAATGCAGACAAACAAAAACAAACAAGTATGTCATAAGGTGTGACAGTTGTTGTGATGGACAACGATGTAGGACCCAGCAAAGCCAGGAAAGAAAAGTCATCTCTAGACCCCTGTTCAGAATACTGGCCTGGAAAATTATCTCCTTCTTTGCAACAACTTGTAACATATTCAGGATCCTGAAGGAACAATTAAAGTCCTGAAAAGGACTGGGACATGCTTGAAGCTTGGCAATTTTTTTAAGTGTACTCCTTTCCTAGAAAATCACAGGGGGTGACCACCATGTGCTATGTATTTCTGAGAATCTTCCCGCTAACCTTGTGGCTAGCACATCAGTAATGAAAGCTCCTGATGCTGGGCATGTGTCTAGGGCATGGGCAGCAGGAATGGAGGGGTTCACCGAAACAGAAGTGCCCCATGGCGTGTTAGGGAAACTCAGCTCCCAAACCAAGGAGTCGCTGCAATTTAGAACAACCGTCTGTTAGTTCATGTGCCTAAACTTGAATCTGACAGCACACTGCTTCTCTCACAGCTCTACACTTGTATTCTCCATTATCCTGGTGGGTGGGAACAAGAGGGGGCTGAGGAGAAAAGGTGTTCTGTGAGGACTCAACAATCTTCTAACATCACGTAGCCTTGGGCCATTAGAGATGTGTTTTATAAGCACTGTTAAGTTTAATCTCTTTTACTCCTATTGCAATTATCTGTTGGAATTTTATAGGACTGTAGCCATGCCGAGGGGAGGGATTTAATGTTTAAGTACTTTCAGCCTAATTGGTTCTCAACTGGAGGCAATGCCATGGGATTGGAAACTTGCCACACGTCGCTAGCAGAGTGTGCGGGATCATCGCCCACCTGTGGAGTTGACAGATCCAGCAGAATGCACTGCCTTTGCATCCGTTTTGCTTATACTCCACATATCTGACTTCAGGGCTGCTCCTGGGGTCTCCGTTTGTCAGCTGTGTTTACGCAGGGCAGACGTGACAAGTCTGTTAGTGACCCGGGCTGAGAGCCGACCAGAGCAGTTGGCACGAGGACACGGAGGGCTGCTACTGTGCTGCTGTTGCCCACGGAGAGCCATGCCTGGAAAACAGAAGGGGAATCAATCTAGTTCTCATTATGTGTTTTATTGTCCCCTTTCTGCACTCCCAATTAAACCAGTAAGCCAAGGCTGCAGATGTGTGGAGAAGAAAATAAGATCCTGAGAAGCAAAAACGGTTAAATAAACTGTGCCTCCATTTCTATCTAGTACGCAGTCATTACAATCAAGATTGTGGGCACCATTTAATAATATGCAGATTTGCTTACAATGAGTCCTTCGATAACGACAAGTATAGCATTTAATTTTCTGCCACAAAAGAAAGTCCATAAAATAACTCCAACGTGTTTTAATATTAGTTAAGTGCAAGGATTCCAAAATGAGATTATCCTTGTTGAAAGAGGTTAGATAACTCATTTGACTGCTGCATAACTTTGAAAAAAGTTGCTCAATCATATTAAGAGCATTTTTAAATTTATAAAGTGGGCATCATAGCCATAGTAGTGATCCCACGGTTTCTATTTGCATAGTAATATATCTAAAGGGTCACGTTACTGCCTAGCATACAAGCAAAGCTCTGGAGTCACCATTATGCACACAGACACAATCACCTTCTCATCCTTCTTCCGCCTCCTGTCTTGGGCAGCAGTTCTCCTGCGCCTGCGCCAGTGCCGCTCAGCATGGAGGGAAGGGAAAGCAGCATGGAGAGCTGCGCTGTCCAGGGACACAGCCACTCCCAGAGGCAACCACTGAACCCTGGCTCAGTTGAGATGCATTGTGGGTATAAAATCCACACCATACGTGGGCACGGTGGCACATGCCTGTAATCTCAGCACCCTAAGAGGATGAGGCAGGATGATCACGAATTTAAGCCCAGTCTGGGCAATTCAGTGACTAAGCAAGATCCTGTCTCAAAGGTATATAGCTCAGTGTAAAGAATCTGGCTTTATTCTGAAACCCTCTATCATTCTTATTGCTTTTGTTTTGTTTTGTTTTTGTCTATGTTGTTGGCATTTTGCTGTTGTTCTTTCTTTTTTCAATTCTCTTTAAAATAAAAAAAAAAAAGAATCTGGCTTTAATTCCCAGTACCCTTCCCTCCCGGTCAACACGAGATCCTCAAGACGATGGGAACATGACTTTGAGGAGTATAGAAAAAACGTAAAGTATCTCAATGGTTCTTGTACTGTCTGTGTGCTACAGGGATGTTTCTGATCTGTAGTTGAATGTATTATCAAATTACACACTCTTTTCACCCTTCAGCAAAGGTGAGCCCTAAAGCCCTGCAACAGCACTGAGTGGATGATGCCAGAAGCTGCTCCGCTGCTCCTGCCTGCCTGCCATTCTGTGTGCATCCTCCTGCTGCGTTAAATGCACCTGCCCTACACCGTAGTTTCATTTTCTTCACAGCTGTAGCCTGTTTCTGATTTCCTATTTCTGTTCTATTCTTACTGCCTCCAGGACCCTGCCGCCACCTGCTTGAACCACCTCGGTAGACTTTCATCTCAGGCTTCTCCTGGTCCTTGACTCCCTTTCAATCTCTTCTGCACACTGAATCCAAATTCCTGTGCTAGGCCATCACTTATTTCTAAAAATTTCATCATTCTTTACAAAAACCTTCAGTGGCACCTACATTTCTTTAAGAGAAAAATCACACTGGTCAGCTTGGTGTTTGGAGGCATCCCACCAACCAGAATGATTTTTCTAGCTTTCCCTCTAGCGTCTTAGTTCAGTTTTCTAACATCTTAGTTCAGTTTCCTAGCCTCAAAAATATTGATTGTTTTCTGGCTCCAAGTATGACTTTCAAAAGGTGATAGAAACATTTTAAAGGAAAATGAGGTTTTGTTTTTTATTTTCAGATTGAGATAAAGGGAAGAGATCTCACCTTTGGACAGCTAGAAGCTCATATACCTTTCACATAATTCAACTCTTCATTAACTCACCCGAGGGAGATGCACGGCCCTTCTTCTAATGGGAATGGGAGGAGTACAGAGAAGATGTTAGAGTTGCAGGGAGTCATTTAGCAATTCCTCAAGAGCTTCTGATTATTTTACAAATTTCTCTCTGTACAAAGGTGATACTTCAGGTTCAGTTCGTTGAGAATTTGCTCTGGACTATTTTTCCAGGAAAGAAGGAGGTTTTGATTTCTCCCTTCCAAGGGTACGCTCCCGGGAAAGCACTGGAGATAAACATGACTCCCTGAGGTCTCTGACTGGGTCATTTCTGAGGCCTGGCCCCTGTGAGTTCTTGTGATTTCCAAGTAGCTTCCCTGGCCATCAGCCCATGAAATGATCTAAAGACCAAAGGGTAAGCAACATGACGGCCACTTTGGAGAACACATGAACACAGACTTTCGCTGAGTTTTGGAAGAACGCAAAACTACATTTTGATGTCAGTTTCTAATGTTGATTTTAGTGTTCCTATTCCACTTTGCATTTGCAATGTGCCAACATCAGTCACTGTCTTATCTGTCGTCTTTTTTTTTTTTTGTTTGTTTTGTTTTGTTTTTCTCCGGTACCGGGAACCGAACTCACGACCTTGCGCTTGCCAGGCAGGCGCGTTGCCACTGAGCTAAATCCCCAGCCCCAAAATGCGTGACCTATTTTTTTTTTTTTTTTTGGGTTTTTCAGCTTATTCTCCGGTACCAGGAACCGAACTCACGACCTTGCGCTTGCCAGGCAGGCGCTTTTGCCGCTGAGCTAAATCCCCAGTCCCTTATCTGTCGTCTTGACCTGTGAAATAGATCTTTTCTGGTCTATCTGTGAAACTGTCTTTTACTTGCAGAGTTGAGTTTTCCTGGGAAATCCATGGCAAAGTTTCCATCATGTGCCCTATTCGAATATTATTTACATTGGCTTTTGTTTGAGAGAAAAATAATATCCTGCTAATTCTTACCTTTGCAATTCAAAGAAGTTTGACATATTCAGTAATCCAACCTTCATTTCTAAATGTTTGTTTTTTATTATAAAAGTAGTGAATGTTCATTATAGTAATATTGGAAAATACGGAAACGTGAAAAATTAGAATCATTATTTTTATGGAAGTGTTATTTGCGTACTTCATCAAATGCAGAGGTCTTAAGTGTACAGTGTGATGAGTTTTCCAAAGCCCTTATGCCTGCATGACCCACACCCTAGTCGCAGCAGTGGAAAGGAGGGCATTCCGTTGCCCTGACAGTCCCTTCCTGTGTCTCCGTCCACCCTTCTCCAACCAGGCAATGCTGCTCTGATGTCTTGGAAGGGTCTAATGACAAGTTCTCCAGGCCCAGCACTCAGGGACAATCACTGCAGGAGCACCAGCCTCCTCTGACTGTTTCCTCAGCAGCGCCCCCCTTAGGCTGGGCTCTGAGGCTCCCTCTCTCTCCTTGCTCTCACCTTTCTGATTGCGACATCACTACAGTTCCCACCTCTGATAGAATGGGGTCCCTGCTCCGTCCTTTCCTGCTCCCTCTCTGTCTGCTCTTTGTAGGGAACACATCAAGCTGCATGGCTTCCACATCCATCATCACCGAGCAGAAAGCCCCAGATGGTCTCCATGACCTCAAACTCCTCTGACCCGAGTCCAGTCCCCAGCAGCCTCTCACATGAATGTTTGCCTGCTGAGTGTCCAAATCCAAACCGTCATCTTCTGCCCCCAAATCTGCCCCTTTTCCAGGTCTCAAGAAGCAGTATTTCTGGTGCGAGACCAGGAGACTTGAGCGCATTGCTGACTGTACACTGCCCTTCACACCATGTGACAGACTGTCGGGAAGCCCTGCCCTCCGCCTCAGCGTGCCTGAGAACCCGGCAGGTTCTTAGGTGTGCTCTGTCATCTATTCTTCAGCCTGTGGGCTGGCACGATCTTCTAAAATAATAAGGGTTTCTTCCAAACTGCAACTGTTCACTGTATTTGATTTTTTACTCTACTATTTCATTGAGCTCTGTGATACAGAATTTTTTATGCCATTTAAAACTTTTGGTAAGCATAATTTTCAATGGCTGGGCTGTTATACTGGGAGGGACACTGTGGTTTGTTTATCTGACCTTTTATTGGAAATTTGGAATGTAATTTTAACTATTATTAATAACACTGTAAGGACATCTTGGTACACGACCCTGCCCACCATGTATTGTACACGATAGTAGATGGATATCCAGGAAATGCTGGAGCCAAGAGTGTACAATACATATTGTCCTGGTGCTTTGCAAAGGAATAGGATAGGCTCTACTCCCACCAGTGATGCTAACAGTAAAATAACTTAGAAGATTTTCCTAGATAAGCTGAATTCTATTAACAGGTTTAAAGAAGAAATAAGTACAACATCAATCCAAAGTGCTTTATATTTATTGGAGTTTATGATAATATGTTATAAAAACAAGCAAGTCACTGAACATTTGTGAATCTCAATGTTCTCATCCATGAAACGGGGATAATAAAACCTGTGACCTGGAAATGTTATGAAGATGAAATTTTATCATGTGTACAAGTTGCTTAGCATGAGGATGGCACTCATAAATGTTACACCCTATCCCTCCTTCCAAGGACACTGCCTTTTATTGGTTAATAGCTCTACCCTGCGAACATAGGAATAAATAGTAAGCAAACCATCTCCCCTACACTGAGCTCCTCTGAATATAAGGAGGTGTATGTTTGCTTACTTGATTGTTCGTTTTTGCTTTGCTCAGGATAAAGTAGCAGCTGTCACATCAGGATGTGCCTGGCATTAGCCAGGTGTGCCCTCGGGGGCTGGGACTCAGGAGCTGGCTTGGGTCCTGACCCTGACACTTTGGGCTCAGAGACAGGGAGTAGCTAGCAGGGGGCACACTGAGGGGCCCACGATCAGGGGAGTGGGAAGTGGGCTTTCCAGACAGATGCCTTTCCCAGGGGTCAGGAAGAGACAAGAAAGGAATTCGGGGAGTGAGTTGTTCCCTTAAGTCTGGTGCTGATGTGAAAGCTCACTTTTGAAATTTGAAGTAATTTCTAATTTACAGAAAATAATAATTTCTATAAATAATTTCCTAATTTATAGAAAAATTTAAGAATTTTACAAAGAACTTGTGTAAAATTACAGAAGATTCACCATTTTGAGTACTTTGTCAGATTCTAGTCATCCTCTCTGTGTATGTATCTTTAAGCTTTAATACTTTAGTGTCTATTTCCTTAGTACAAAGACTTTCTTGGATGTAACCACAACATAAATACAGAACATAGGACATCGACCACTGACACGCTATTATGCAGGCCTCATTCCAGATTCACCAACTGTCCCAGAGAAGTCTTCCAGTTTGCATCACCCTTGGAATCACCCAGGCTGCAGTCCTGCATTGCACCTCACTGAGTCCCTTTAGTCACCTGTGGTCTGGACATGACTTGGTCCTGCTTCCTTACGTATGATGCTGACACGCTGTGAAGATTACAAGCCCTTTATTTTTAGCAAGTCCTCAATGTGGGCTTTGCAGGGCTCATGATGGGACTCTGCTTTTGAGAAGTATGCTTCTTGCAAAACACAGCTCTTTGGCCCCCCCATGCAGGTGTGAGCTGAGCTCAAAGCTTCCAGGTGTCCCCCACTGAAAAGCAGCAGGCAGAGACCGCAGGGGATCTTGGTCAGGACAGGGTGTGTGTCTGTGCCAGGGTTGTAAACCCAAGCCAAAGAGTTGGAGGGACCCGGAGGGGTCACCAAGTCCATCTGCTGGCCCTCGGCAGAAACACCTTTCCACCCTCCCAGATGCCTATCTTTAAAGTCTCTGGGGAGAAGAATTTGTGTGTGGCTTCCACACTGGCACGCTCATGTGAGCTGAGTGACATCCTCCTCCTTGCTCATTCTGTGTTTAAGAAGGGCTCACATGGGAGTGAGTAGCCCATTGTTCTGTGTAGAGAGTTGGAGCCTATGAGTGATTTCCTTTAATCTAACCTTAAAATGCGAGCTGGAGGTGTGCAAATGCAGAGCATTGCTCTAGTGGCAGCGATGGCGCCGCTGTGAGGACGACGGCCACGTTCACGCATCGTCACGGCAGTCATGTGCTTCTGTCTAGCTCTGAATTTACTTTCCACAGAAAAGGACACTTTAGAAAATCTTTTCCAGTCATTTAGTTTTATCTTTTATTGTAAAACAATAAATGCTCACTGTCAAATACAAATTCAAACATTTCAGAAGAGCGAAGGAAAAGCGGTAGAATAGCTCTTCTTCCCTCCTCTCTGACCCCATTACCTTTCCCCATTATAGTTTTGATGTCTGGAATTTCAGGTGCTTTCTGTATAAATACAAGATGCACACATGCTCATACATGTGCATACATGCTCATACATGTGCATACGTGTGCACACAGACCCACTCTTTTATAAAAACTAAACTGGGATCAGATATTTTTATTTAATGGCATTTTCTGAAAATAAAAGTAATAGACGTTCTACATGGCAAATATGAAGAGGAGAAAGATGACCTGTTCCGTCCTCCCACTCTGCACGGTTTGAATGCTTTGCAAGTTTCTCGGGCCTTTCCCTATGGGTGCGTGTTACTGTACCTCCTCCTTTGCACTGTTTCCTGCCTTGATCACCCTGGAGCGTCTCCTTCAGTGTGTTTGTCTCAGTTTGGGGCATAACACCTGTGCTCCACAAACGACGGGGAGCAAGGGCCTGGCTGCGTGGGGATGAGTTGCCGTGTGCAAGGCCCTCGCTCCCCACCATTTGTGGGGCACACATGCCACGTGCCCTTCTTAGACCTGCCGGCCCTGGAAATACTTCTTTCTGGCGGCCTGGTCTCCTGACTGTCAGCCTTCACCACCTGACCTCAGGACCCAGCTCTCTTCAGGTGGGCCCCAAATGGAGACAAACATTGCATCTGTTTCCTTTTTGTATTTTCCATGTATAACATCTATTATTTTTATTTTCAGATCGAAACATCCCAGCAGGCAGGGCGCTGTGGAGTATCTGGCTTTGGGGACCAAAGTGAACCCCGTCAGCCCTCGCCTTTTTCTTACCTATATGTGCCCACCCCTTTGGGGTGACGCAGGCGTAGCATCAAATCTCTAACTTACCCCAAAGAAGCCGAGGGCACCGGAGAGTGGAGTGGTTACCTTCTTCACACAAGCCCCTCCTGGGAGCGTAATAAGTCTTGGGATTACACCCTGTTACACCTTGGATCTCGGTTCCCCTCCCCACCCTCCTGCCCTCCTCTGAGGCTCAGGTTTGGGGAGCCTCGCCACTCCTCTCTACCTTCACTCCCTCCCTGGGTCACAGGGCAGAAGTTTCTGCCTGGTTCCCCTCTTGCCAGCCCTGGCTGCTCTCTGCTCAGCACTGCAGAGCCCCACCTTCCCCTCCGCCTGTTGAGCAAGGGCTCCTCAAGGGCTTGTTGGCCCCTTCGCTCTGCTCTCTGACAGCAGCGCAGGGCTCCTGCTCATCCGCAGCAGCCACCCCCATCCTCAGTTAGCCTCCCGGAGCCCTTCTAGCCAGTCCTCAGAGCTCTGCCTTTTAAAAACTAGTTAATATGAGTGCGTGTTTTATGTGCCTGCGTTCCTATCTGTGTGGACTGGATTAGTGTACAAAATGGTCAACATCTTGCTCCCGCAGATTTTCTAGAGGCACCTCAGGAAAGGAGACCACTGTGCCGGGGCCCCGTGAGACACCGAGTGGCTACCCCCTCTGCCTTTCTGGGGAGATCCCTGCAGCCTCCCCCAAGGCCACCCTGCTCATTCTCATCTCTGTCCTGTACACTAGGATTTTCACACATTTTGTTCTAAATTATGGCACATTTCGCATTTATAAAATATTTTCTTCCTCGGTATACATAGCAGTCATGTTGAAAGTTCCTGCTGGCCAGATTAAACCAAATGCACATGTTAACTTAACAGTCCAGCAGGTTCTGCTTTGAGATCAGCTCATAGATAGTAAAATCTTTGGGTCATTGAAAACAGTATGCATTATTAATGTTTGTACCGGGTAGACATTCAGAACATGACACATGAGAAATATACTCCTTGTGACTGTGGAAATAATTTGAATTCATGAGGGTAAGAGTGGCTAACATCTTTAGAAGTAAAATTTCCTTAAAATTTGAAGGCTGCAGACATGAGTGCTGAGTATAAGCTGCATTTCTTCTGGGATTGCCTGAGATGCCTGGGCTTGTCCGCGCTGCCTGTGTGTCCTTTCCTTCCTGTGGCTGCCGGGCTCATTGTGCTATTCTGGTTCTTACTTAGCCGCACTCCCTGTTGAGATGCTAAAATATCCTGGCGGTGGCAGTGCTCAAATTTTTTGCACGGCCGGGATACGGACAGTGTAGCACCGATTTGTAATGACAGTTTCCTGTAGAGTAAAATTTTAGCTGTAATGATATTTTGAGCTTCTTGATCCGACCAGATCTGGATAAGTTTGAATTACCTTAAATAACTGGGACACAGACACTCCTATGTTACTCCTGAGACATGTGAATTGAAGCATGGAAATTAATTCAGATATGCATCCCGGCTTCACTGAATTTTAATCTAGGGTTTATAGAATTATTTACTGATCTTTGGGAAGGGAAAGCTATTCCACAAGGGAGGTCTTATGGAAGGTGGCAGTAAGTGTAAGTCTATCACTTAACGTTTATGAACCCTCTCTCTGCTGAGGAAATGGGAGCAGATCAGTGGTGTCTGCCCATTCTTTGATGGTCTTCCTATCTAAATATGGGGTCTTTCCCTCACTTCTTGCATCACAGGCCAGAAAAATATTGTTTAAATGGTGTTATGTGAGCTCTAGACGTAGTTCTTACATGACCCGAAGCCTTTGTGTCCTCACACTGGCATGAACAACATAGAGCTCCTGTGTGAGGTGGCTGAGTGCCTTGCTAGAGGATGACATGGAGAGGAGACGAGCCCAGCCTCGCCCATCCATGTAGCTGTCCCTGCTAAGGTACAGACAAGTAGCTGAGAGGTCGGCTAGGACATGGGTCATCTTGGCGCCCAGGCAGATACCAAGTGACTTAGAGATAAACCACCCAGCTGAGCCCTTCCCCGATTCCTACCCATAAAATGGACAGCAAAATAAAATGGTTCTTTTAAGCCACTAAGCTTTGGGTAATTACAGATGAAGAAAACAGATACTTTTTGTTTGAACTTGGTATTCCACTTTTTAGAAATGAGGCTTGATTCCTTCACCTACCTCTATTTATCCACTCATCAAATGTTTACCTGGAGTTTGTTGTATTTTTTATGACGTGAAATTATACCCACAAGGAAGATCTAGTTGAGTTTTAGCTTTGTCCCAATTTAGCCTCAAATTAGTACTATTATTCAAGAAATGAGGCTTTTACCACATTTTTCTCTCCACTTATTTTAAGCACACTGAGCACCTAACATGGTCCAGGCAATGTATAAAGTGTTGAAGAAGCAGTGGTGACTAAGGCAGTGTGCCATACATCCTCATGAGACTTACAGTGGGAAGCACAAAAGCAAAATGTTCTCCTTCTAATCTGTAAAACAGGATAATACCATCCCCATAGGATCGCTCTGAAGCTTAAATGATATAGTAGATGTGAAAACATTTGGTTAGTATTCTTTATAAAACTAAAAGCTTATTGGGTCTTGATGGCAGTAGCAGTAGAAGAACTGAGAGACTAAACAGATATTTGACGCTCAAAATGAAAAGAATGTTGTGCTTTTATGATAAGAACCACCTATCGCGGGAATATTAACCTAGTTTTGTTGTGTCCCTTATCAGACATTAGTGAATCCAAAGAACTTCTGAGAGTACATTCATGAGGTTGCATGAATATGTATAAGCACATTTCTTCTTTTATCACAAATATAATGCTTTCATCAGATTTTCAAATAAGCTAGTGATCCTGAATGGTAAAGAAACATTGATCTGTAGTAGTAAACTGGGAATTGGATGAAGAGTCTTACTCTACTCTAGTTCTCCATTTTCTGATTAGTGGTTTAGAATTGTTTTGGTTATACCAGTTAAATAGATCTTATTTATTTCTACTTTAGATTCAAGAACTCCTGATCAACTAGTGAACACCAGACATTTCTGAAGGTAAAGACCTTTCCATTGAGGACTCTCACTCTTACTATGAATGCCATCATGTAGAAACTGCTTCTGATTTATAATGGCCTCTGGACATCCCCTGCCTCAGGACCCTGGAATTAAGGAGTCCATTTCCACCAAAGCACCTTCCAATGACATCTTTGACTTAGAAAACACAGCTGAAAAGTGATTTTCAACAGTACTTGTTGCTTTTCACCAGTGTGCTTCTTACTGTCTTGTTAACAGGAGTTCTTCTGAAGCTTATTGCAAGCCATATTTGGGGTTTTATGTGTGAGTCATATAGAAAGAAGTCATTCCAGTATCAACCCCTCATGTCTTTGGATTACCTCCTCTAAATCATACCAGGAATTTAAGGCTTCTCAAATTCATTTAATATGGACCCTGTGGATCTAGGTTTTAGTATCTTCACCAAACCAGTAATTAGAATCCTTCTTGGTTGTTGGTGTTAACATATTTAACCTAGAATCTTTGGAAAATGCATCTATATCAATATATTCAGAATGAACAAGAATTATGTTCTATCCCCTTCTGACGTGTATTCCCAGATTTTTTCCCAGCGTAAATCAGCCAACTATGGAAATCATCCTGTAGTATATGCTTTCTTCTCCTAGTTTGATTTTGTGTCTTCCTGCACTGGGATATGTTGGCATAGGATTCTAGTGAAAAGTTTGGACAGTTTAAGGGTGTGAACAGGGGTGGAGAGAAAAATAGTGCCTGCCGCTGGCAAGTGGTGTCCCCACAGTGCTGTAAAACAAGGCAGAGGCCGGCTTCACAGAGAGAGTTGTTTCAGCAGGAAGTAGCAGTCCGTGGGCTTGCAAATTCCAGGTACTCCAGAATCCTCTGAACCCTCCCATCATATCCACTTTAATTTTCAGCATGTACATCTTCCTGGTTAGTGCACTAACTCATTCAAGAGACCTGGTAAGGAAATGCATTCAACTGACAGTATATAACTCAATAACCGATAGGGTCAACTTGTTTTATCCTCAAAGCATCAGGGGAGTTGATTTTAGCTCAGGGTATCAATAGCTAAGAAGAACCAGTCATTCCATCACACCACCCTTATATTTTTATCCCCGCATGTTGTTCTGTGGCTGTAGCAATTGGCCCCCCGGCACCTTGCTTTCAGTGGACAATTTATTCCTTATAACCATCAGCAATAAATTAATAAATCATTTTGTCATTGCATGCCATGTCTGCCCAGACCTGGCTATATTTTTAGCTGCATTTATTACTTTATTTAGCCCTAATCAGACCATAGAACCAGTGCTAGATTTTACCCATTCCCCAAAAGTGGTACACTGTATTTTGCAGAGATGGCTGTGACAAATATCTGAAGTACAGTGTGTTTCTACTGCAATGTGATGTTGTTGCTTCCTCATCCCAAGGTGGAGTCTATTTCCCCTCCCTACGAATCTGGGCTGGTTTCATGAGACTGAGTGATTTCTGGTACAGGTTAACTTCTGCCTTGGCTGTGCAGACATTTCCTTCAAGATATTCACTGAATCACAGCCTGCATGTTTAAGAAGCTCCTGCCATATAGAGAGACCACAAGTACGTGACAAGGTGGGCAATGCTAACTAATCCTAGCCTTTCACTACCCCCACTAAATGTCAGATGTGGGGGTGAAGAAGCCTCAGGGTAATTCAGACCTCCAGCCCCTTGAGAAAGTCCCGGCCATCTGCATGTACCTAGATGTGGCCCCGGCACTGTGAAGTAGAGACAAGCCTTGCCTGCTGTGCCCTGCCTGAGTTCTTGACCCAAGGAACCTGTGAGTATAATGAAGCAGCCATTGTTTTATTCACAGCACTAAGTTTTGGTTGATTTGCTGACACCACAGTAGTTACCAGATCATCAAATGATATGTGATGTTTGTACAGCTACACTTGGTATGGGTTTCTGTATCTTCCAAGGTTCTTGGCTCCTAGATTATAAGAGAAAAGCAATGGGTTTTGGTGGGAGGAGCGGTGTTAAGTGTAAAAGGAATTCATGGAAAAAAAAAGTGCACACACAGATACTGGGAAGACTGACAAACCAAGCTCAGACACTTGCGGGCAGAACCAGGCACAAAGTTACTCACCTGCACTCAACCGAAAGAAACAGTGGCATGTACCCTAGTACTAGATGCCTCAGGTTACTGGCTCATCTTCTGGGGAGCTGACCTTGGGACATGGGAGGGGATGCCACCATCTTAGGAACTTGTTGTTGCTGTCACTGCTGCCACCACCAGGATCAAACTCTGCGTGCGTGTCTCTGATCAGCTAATCCCAGCTCAAAAGCAATCAGCAGCTTCTCTTGTGGGAGGCGAGCTGGAGAGACAGGTGGTAAACACTGTCCTCCCTCAGTTTGGACTTGCCCAACTCAAGCCGTGTTTAGTAGATGTGCTGTAAATTGACCGAGGATTCGCTGAAACCATGACCAAGGTATAAGCAAAGCAAATCTCCGGCCAGATTCCACCATGGATATCAACATTTGCTAGGCAAACGTTACTGAGCACAGAGGCATGAGACGCTATACGCAGGCAGCTCTGCGAGCCTGTCTGCATCCTGGGCACTGTCCTGGATGACACCGTGACCACAGCCACAGCCAGAGGCTTATTTGTGGTGGCTGGGACAGTGCTCCAAAGGTAGGGTCTGTGCCTTGGTCACTGTAGGGACCAGAGACTTTCAAAGCCAGGGACTGGGTACTTTCTGTACAGGAGCGAGTCCTTAGTGCCCATCACTGCAGGGTTGACCATGATTCTAGCAATCCTGTACTTTTAACTAATTTGTAACCTTGAACTGCTTTACAGTTTACCAACTAAGGAATCACTCACTAATCTTACCACAGGAAGCCCCTTTCTACATTCTGCACACTAATGAATAGAATACCTGTCAGTGTGATTGAAATAATGGCGAATGTTTAAATTTAACAAAAAACTTCATTATAGTGAAAGACATGTTGCTTCAGTCTCGCTCAAGCACTCCCCACCTGCTTTCAGTACACTCCCCCGTCACCCTCACCTCTTTCTGAAGCCGTTCTAGACGTCCTCGTTCATGTCTTTACAAGGCGTGATAAAAAATGCAGTCAATGCTGCTGCCACGTATCCTTGAGTAGAAAGGTAGGCTTCTAAAAACATGACTGTATCCTCAGCCAGCTCTGGCACTGTGCTACTTCTAGGTCTTCTCCAAAGTCAAACTGACCGTGGAAGGTCAGTGTTTTGAATTGATTCAGGACACAAAGGCAGCCACAACAGTGCTACTAAAGATTTTTACACGGGTACCAGAAATATTGAGATCATTCTGACACAGCTGAACTGAGACCCAGTGGACTGTATATTTGATGGATGCTTGTCGGTCTAAATTGCTTTGCACTGTATAAGGCTGAACCTAGTGAGGTACACATATTCTACATAATACATGCCGAGAGATTTAAAATAAGTTACAGATAACCTGACAGAAGCCCTTGTAGGGAAGATGAATTCAGACGCTGGCATCTGGAAATGTATAGTATTCTTTAACCTCAATGCTTCTAAACTACGTAAATGCCAATATCAGGGCAGATCGCCAATGGTACACAGCTCTGGTAGGTGGGACCAGGCACCTGAGTGTCACAAGGCTCAACATGACCTTACTGCTGAGTTCCTTTGATGAAAAAAGTGTTGTTCTGATAGTGACTTGTGGGGCCAAAATATGATTCCTCAAAGGCAAATGCCTGAGACTAAGCCCATCTCGCCAATGGCTTTGATGCCGTCTTTGGAGCAGGCCTAGGTAAACACCTCACTGTTGTCTAACCCTTTCCTCTGAAGGTCAAGCTCCAGTGCACGTGTGATGTGTGCGTGTGTGGGGGGGCACGACCACGCTGCAGGTCACAACTCTAAGCTCACGAGCAGATGATGGCAACACTCATTACTGAGGCCGAGGTGCTGAGGTCCTGTGGGCCTGTCACACCTCGCCCTTTGAAGGTGCTGCCAGGAGGACAGAGCTGATGGCACACGCTTATCGGCTGAGTGCTCTGCACGGTTGTCGAGTGACTGACAAGTGTCACGTCCAATCATCAAAACAGAGGCGGGCTGCTGCCGTGACAGGAGTTTGCTCTCCGCCTGGATGTCAGTTTCAGGTGACAGTTGCTGTGAATATGTGTGTCAATCATGCTTGAGTTCTGGGGAGATGTGGGGTGACTATCACTCAGGGGTTCCCGTAGCTGGCAGGGCTTCAGGAGCAGAATCCCATCATCCCAGGGGAGTGCAGATCCCGGGAGAAAATAGGGTGGCTTTCAAGAATATGCCCAGTGAGACTCCCCCTGCTTGAGATTCATTGCTAATCTTTGCAGAAGAAAAAGTCCTTTGGCCTTATTGGCATACACTGAAGTTGCCGTAGCTTTATATATCAGATTATTTATTTTTTGTTGAAACCTCACATTTAGTCTTCTGTAGGATTCTTGTACAAAATGCAGAAATGGACAAATGACTGTGTTTGTCTCTTCTTGTTTCCTTCACATAAAGCCATGGCAATCATTCATTGAATCCTTTGTATGTATTAGGCACAGAGTGTGATATGAAATGAACATAACTCTATCACTACTTAACTTCAACCATAAGGCTGCATTTACTGAACTGGGATTTGGATACACAAAAAGCTCTCCCAATATGGTGTTACTTTTAGGAAGGATTGAACCTGATCTACTTTTTTTCTGAATCCTGGAGCTCTTCATATCACTTCGCAGACAGAAAGTTCTGCATCTCTTTCAAGCCGGCACAGCAGGAGCTATCACGGTGTGATGCATACTCCGCACAGAGCTGCTACGCAGGGCCTTGCAGCAGAGGAAACTCGGTGCACAAGTGGGTTGACTATGCCACTTCTTTGATATTATTCAAAACAACATACATCCTGTAGGTATAAAGAGGGTATTCCCCTTTGTGTGACTACCTGCGGCTAGAAAATATATACTGGATCTCCTTTCCTCACATCACTATTGCAGGGCATTTGGAGGGTTATTGATGAGTGGAAGAAGGATATTCACTGCTAGAGGGGAAGGTCACATGGAATGCTCAGAAAGTGCTCTTGTGTTCTCCCTAGTGCTGCAGACCTACAGCCATCCCAACACATTTATTACATCATCAGGACCCAGAGCTCCTAGGATGCCCCGCTCATCAATCCAACCAGCTCCCTTCTGTCTTGTCCCCTTCCTCGGCCCTTCACCCTCAACTTTCTTTTCCTGTGTCCTTTCATCCTTGTATCAGGTACAGTGGAAACACCACCCATATACTTTGGTATTCCCTAATCAAAATAGCAATTAGACAAATAAAGTAGTTTTAATTAAGCAGTTAGTATACTTTTATAAGATGAATGTGTAATACTTGATATGCCATTACATGTTGAGTATTGGGCAAGACCCGTACATCATCTTCTTTACAAACCTATGCAAACCTATGCAGTGTGTAATGTTTCAGCCTCTGTTCTACAGGTGAAGATGAACTACTATGCATAGAGTTAAATATCTCACCCAAAGCTCCACAAGCGAAATGCGAGAGAAAGGAGACAGTGCCCAGTCTAGAACCTGCACCTCTGTAAAGCCATGGATTTTCTATTGTTTCTTCTTCTTTCATTTTCCCCCTTCCCTCCCTCCCTCTCACCCCCCCTCCCTGCCTTTTTTCCTTCCTTCCTTGGTACTGGGGATATAACCTAGGGCCTCATACATGCTAGGCTGGCTTTGGAGCAATATTTCTAGCCCTTCTCTTCTTAATTTTATTTTGAGATGGGGGTCTCACTAAGTTGTCCAGGTTGGCCTTGAGCTTGTGATCATGCTGCCTCAGCCTCCTGTAATCATTGGATTACACCATGCTTGAAACCTACTGATTTTCCATAGTGTCATGTTGGGTTTTAATTTCAGCACTGGTAGAGTGTGTAGCAATTCCTTATTTATTATCCTACCATCATTGTTGAAGGGCTATCTCTTTTGGAATCAAGTTACTCGTATGATCCATTTTAGGAATTGGGAAATTGTGTAGGTTGAAAGATCCCTTAAATGAATGTTGCCTTCTAAAGAGAAAAGCTCTTTAAAGCTGTAGGAATCTGAGCTGAAAAAAACAATTTCTATCTATGCTCATGTTAGAAAGGCTTAACCTAGAATAGCTTTTTCAGTGAAACCATTGACCTCATTTTTCTCCTTACCCTAAACAGAACCAGTTAGAGATAAGTATGTTTATCCCTTGTCATTTATTGCTGGTGTCTGGAATGGTTTTATGGATTAGCTGTTTTTATGCACTGGGTGTGCAACAAGAGAAATTTCCTGTGGATTTCTTGGCACTACTTTTGAGATACCATAATCGCCAATTGCCATGGTGACATTGTGAGCCCCGTGACATTGAAGTATTTTTCAATGGTCCCAGAGGAAAATATATTTTCCCATAGTAAGAAAGGTTTGAGAAAGTGCGCTCTAAGCCCCTTATTATACTGTAACATATACCAGTTGGAGGCTTCTTTGTCATTGGATTGTGAACTCTCAAAGTTTACATGTTTCTGTGGGGCCCAGCATGGGGCTGTGGTTCTGTACTCTGAGACGTCACTTCTGGTTCCTTTAATATTCTGGGGAGGGAGGAAGATTTGCTGATGACAGTTAGCTGGGCTTTTACTTCCTCCTCAGCAGCAACCTTGTGTGGCTTTATTTTGGAAGAAAGTCGCAGTTAACTGATCCAGTGAGTATTGCTGTATCTGCTACACGCTGGGAGCTATGATTGGTAGAGCCCAGTAGGGGGCAGTGGATCAACAGATGAATGTGTGGAGATGTGTTTACAGCTCTGTGAGAGCTTGGAGGAGTAGGGCCAAAGTGAATATATGAGTGGAGTGGAGAAGAGTTTCCCTGGAGGTAAAGGGGAGCAGATTGCTTAGGTGAGAGGTGAGGCAGACTTGAAAATATAAAGATACAAAAGAATCTAAGTAACCCGGAAAAGTTGAGTATCCAGCTTACAAAGTAAAATGGAACAGATAATGGAGAGGTGGCAGGTTGGTCCCAGGTAGGATTGATGACATCCCTGTGAACTAAGGGCAGGAATTTGGGATTCACTTTATCGGCAAAGGGAACGTTAGGAAGAAGAGGTTAAGTGATTATGTGAGAGAGATGATTTTCTTTTTTCCTCCAAGAATGGGTACAGTTATTACAAAAGAGACACTTACCTACCTTCTAGTCAGTCAGGAAGGGCAGCAAGTGAGAGGGTAGGCACCACTGAGTAATATAAAGGGACAGTCAATTCTATTTATTTTCCCCTCATTTTGATGAATATTTTGCTTCTCTTATTAAAGTTAATTCATCTAAGCAATTATAAAATGGGGCATTGGATCAATCTTTTGAGGATGGTAGACAGGGAGCTTGGAATGTTTTGTTTTCGTGTTTTCTTAATCAAATCATTTATTAGTAATTTACCAGAAGAAGCCAAGTTGTCTCCATCTTTGGAATTTCCTAAGGATTGCATCCTTGTGCTTCATTTATATCAGTAGCCTTGTTAAGGATCTCATGTTTTCCCTTTTTCCACGTCAACCTTGGAGAGGGAGGTTTCCCACCTATCCACAGTGGAGCTGGTTGCATAATGGATCACTGCATATTGTTGCAAAGGCAGGGGCCAATGGAGTTTGGAAGCAAACAAAAATGGCATGAAAATGTGATGTGTCAGTGGAGAAGGCAGAGACTGAGAAGTGGGGCAACTATATTTGCTTTCTCCTTCTCACCTGTTATCAAGGCTTAACTCTATAAAGTGTGAATGCTGTACAAAAGAGGTAGAGGATTGGGGCTGGGGATTTAGCTTAGCAGCACAGCGCCTGCCTGGCAAGCACAATGTCACGTGTTCGATTCCTGGTACCAGAAGAAAAGAAACAAAAACAAAAAACAAACAAACAAAAAACCGGAAAAGAGGTAGAGGAGTGGAAAATTAAAAAGGTATAAGCCAAAAAGTTCAATCCATCTTTTGAAAAAAAAAAAAACAAAACCCTATTTGTTCTCTAGATATGATTCAGTTCATTCAATTCCACAAACTCTTGAGTGTGTGAACTTGCTGTGTCCTTGAGGACTTCATCATTTCCTGTGAGAGTCGCGCAGTATGTGAATCATAAGGCCTGATACGATCTTGTCATAAGGAGGAATAAAGCACTACGGATATGTAAAGGTGAGGGAGTTCAACTTTTCATGTGGAGGTTGAAGTATGTGAGCTCACATTGGGTGGGTGAACTCGAATTTTCCATGAATGAAGAAGTGGTGTTACGGGAACAGGGGCGAGTATGAATGGATGGCTGAGGCGTAAAAGTATGCTGTAGAAACCACTCAGCTCCTTATGCTCCTGCAGTCCAAAAGGTGTGAGGAGGAAGTGACTAGGAGGAGGTTGGAAGGTAGCATACCAGTGAGAATTCTCTGGCCACACACAATGGAAGCTGATGGAGTGACTCAGCCCAAATACGCACATTTACAGCATCCACAAAACTAACTGGAAGCACATGTGCTACTTGCAAACAGGTGATATTGAAGAGACAGGATTCAAGAATAAGGACTGGAAGCTCCAGAGACCTGTGGTGATTTCTTTGGGCAGCCTCATGAGGTGACTGTTATTCAAGGATATTCCACATCCCCTGGGTCAGTATCTAACCTAGACAGCTTTTAGCTCACAAAGAGAGCACTTAGTTCCCATTGCTAGATACATCCAAACATGGGAGCAGATGCTGGTGAGAAAGGTGACAAGTGTGCGTTATTAGATGGTGGTGAGTTGTGAAGGATTTTTTATGGAGGGTGAGACTCTGACAGGTAGTTTAGCGATGGAATGAGTCAACCAGGGTTCGTGGCTCATTTTCTGTTGAGAGAATACTAAAGAAGGAGTCAAAGGAGACAGTAGAGTTTTACACAGACGAATACATGGGTAAAGAAGGTTGTAATTGAAATGGAGGAGACTGACAAGTCTATTTTGAGAAGCCTGACAGATCAGACACAGAGGGTAAAAATGGATCATGGACAAAGAAATATATATATATATATTTTTTTTTTTTTCTCCAGGCTTATTTGTAGGTAGTTTTGACATCAGATTTTCAGAACAATCTGGTATTTCCAGAATAACTCCACGCAGTTTTATTAGACATATGGTAATCCATGCCAATCTTATTGAAAAGTGACTAGTCAGTAGTCTTTTTGATCTAGAATACTGCACAAAAAAAGAAGAAGGGAAGTGAAAGGAAAATGAAGATCTTAGGATGGTCAAAATGGAAGTTCTAGTCCCCATGTTACAACAACATTTTAATCATAGAAGTTTGAAAAGGACTTTTCTCAGAGACAGGTAGCTTTGCTTTAGAAATGCTCATAATCATAATTATCTGCTTTCTTAGCTGATAGAAATTGAAGGGATGCAGATCACAATGAGTGTGAATGTGATACACAATAACTGCTTAAAATGATACCTTGATACTGAAGAAAGAGGAAATACGAAGTTTCAAAGATCAGAGGCTTTCTGTTAGTCAGTCCCGGGCTATAAGCTAATGTAATGACTTAAGTTTGTGAAAATACTGGGGTCACCTCAACAAAATTAAATCATATCAATATTTTACTGTAGAAGTAAAGAAGGAATAGGAGATGTTTATTGCATTTATTTGGGGTAAGAGGCAGGAAGTCTTAGTTCACATGACACTGTCATTACCTGCCCGAGACCATGTAATTCATTTGGCACAAGTTTCCATTAAGAAGGATAAAAACAAACAAAAAGGAATTTATCATATAAATGGAAAGACTTGCATTACTGAAAACAGGGGTTAGTAATTTTCTCTGAAAAGGATCAGAGAGTAAATGTGTCTGCTTTGTGGGCTTCGTCCTCATCTCTGTCTCAGTTACTCAGCTCTGCCGTAGACGGGGGCTGGGGGATGTGCTCACAGCCAGTGTGCAAAACATAGACACGGTTGTGTTCCAGTAGGGCAGTATTGAAGAAATGGGGAGGGGGTATGGCACACTTTACCAATTTCCCATCCGGAAAATTCATCTGCGCTCACCTCTGGGGAAACCCTAGGGCTGTCCAGGGCACCCTTTCAGATACATGAAGCAAATGATTTCTTAATTCTTTCTAAATCCACCTCTCTGCCCCACTCAAATTCAGCTACTTCCTGTTCCTTAGACGGTGGTTGTTGCACACCTGCGCATGTATCTACACTCTTCTCCTGTGCAGGTTCAAGCCCGTGATTCACAGTCCACCCCTTCTCAGGTGCCCAGATCAAGTACACTTTCTTCCTCAAAACTTCTCAGGGCTGCAGCAGCAGCGATGCCCCTTCACCTATTGGTTCCTCTCCCTGGCCCAAGCAGCGTTTCTGCAGGCAGAAACGACATTTCAGATGTAACTGCATGAGTAGGTAGTCAGTGTCCCGCCCCTTCCTCCTAACCACACTCAAGCTGCAAGGAGACCTGGTCACCCTCATGCTTTCTGTTCCCTCGCTTCCACCACCACTCTGACCCTGCCCTGGCCAGCATGGCTGGGACTTCTCCCCACTTCTCCATTGTCCAAAATTGACAGTGCTGTTTTGCGTTTTGTTTCTCAGAATCTTTCAGGAGCATTCATACTGGTGATTCCCCCACTGAAGTGTTCTCTCCCTCTTCCTTCCCTGGCACCATACCCTTCAGTCTTCCTGCATCTCCCTGCTGAAATCCTCTTCTCATTCTTCCCCTTTGGATTCAGCCTTCCACAAGGCGTCCTGTGCTTTTCCTCTTTATCATGCACCTTTTCCTGATCAATACTTTTATCCCTGCTTCTCCAATTAACTTCTATGTCCTGATGACCCCCAAATATGTTTTTCTTGCTCAGACTTTACTTCTGACTCCATACTTACAAATTAAATGTGTGCAAGATGTTTCACTCAGATTCACTTAGATCCTTCTCCTATTCAATATCTCTAAGGCTAACACCTTCTTCATCTTCCTCCAGTCAGCTCACGATCTGTATTTTGTGTTTAGTGCATGGAGCCCGTGGCCATGGTGCCAATTCTGAAACCTGATGAGCGTGCCCTTTGCCTGTGCCTCACCAGCTGCCAGCTCTGTGGGGCCCTCTCTGATTGTGCTCCTCTGTTTCTCTCCTGCTCTTGAAGCAAGATTCTTCTGGCCCGTGTCTTCTCCTCCCATCTAGTCATTTTAACTAATTCTACAATTCCATCTTCTAAAGTACAAAATCTTATCCTCAACATTTTTCATGGCAGTCTTGACTGCAAGATGACTTTCATTCAGTTTATTCCAGACTTGTGTGTCAGATGCTCTACAATCTGGCTCAACAGTCTCTCAGCCTTTTCTCTTGCCAGATCTGCCCTGGACTCTACCTGAAAGATCTCCTCAAACACTGCCTGGAGTCACTGACCCCTCCCTATTCATGGTTAACCCCTGTCTTACTACGAGCTTGCAGCTAGCAGCTCCCTTTTGTATGAGTGGGACATGCTCCAAAAGCCTCAGCCTGTGAAACCAACCTTCTGTGGACATGTTTCCTCCCACGCATCCACGCAAGGTTGGAAGCCTCTTCTGCTTATAGCACACTGTGGATACAGCTTTTGCAGTTGGAGGTGTGATAATGAAACTATGGATCTCTTGTTTCTTCTTCATGATTTCATGAGCAGATTGGTTCTTGCTGTAGATCTCAACAACCTCTGAATATGATTCTTTCTTTCCAAGAGAAGGTTGACCTTTTGAAGGAAACACTTGAGGGCTTATCTTTCTAATAGCCCAACTGGCAGTGTCATGCTCTGGCTCTTGAGGGCCATCATTAGGTAAAACAAAGATTATCTGAACACCGTCACTTGGATATCAACCCAATTACTCCGACAACAGAGTGGACCTCTAAGTGAGTCTCTGGCAGGTAGTATGGATAGATGGATGCTCCAGGCAAAGGCCTGGCTCACATCCTCAGAGGGATGGAGCAGGATGGTGGAGGCTATCGGTCTACTTAGAATTGTGTGCAATTTATAACTTATGAATTGTGTGCTGTGAGGACTTTTCATGTAATGCTTTAACCACAACTGACTGGGCAGCTAGACCCACTGCAAGGGACTCCATGGCCAAGGCTGGAGGGCTGCATTTCCCACAGGCAGCTCCTCTGGCTCTGTAGTGCCGTGTTCCATGGCTGTGACCATCATTTGGCCATTCATGAATGCTCTCATCATCCTTCCCTTGTGCGTGTGGTTGAAGGATGCCTCCCCACCACCTGCAAGTGTGTTGCCCTGGGACTTGGTCTGACACTGGAAGGCAATCAGAAGCTGCGCACATCCCATCCAGCAGGGGCTGAGATCTGTGTGCTACTAGATGGGTGTCTTGGTTACTTTTCTCTCATTGTTGGGACAAAATACCTGAGCCCAAAGTTAAGGAAGGAAAGGTTTATTTAGCTCACAGTTTGTGGGGTTTCAGTCCATAATCAGCTGGCTCCAAGGTAGGATGGCATGGCACAGGGGCAACACTTCAAAACAGCACAAGACAGCAAAAGCAGCAAGAGCGAAAAAAGCCGGGGGGGGGGAAGCAAACCTCTTTTTCCTCCTTATACTGTATATCAGGTATCCACCCACACCCACACCATCTCGGTGCCCTCCTCTTCCACAAGCTGAGGATGTTCACAAAGTGAGGAACCTGGCCCCTTACTGAATCACTTTAACGTTTAAAGTTGAACTTTTAAACTTCTCAAGTTGACACAGTGAACAACATCCTAGAGCAGCAAGGGCATGTACTTTTCACCCCAGGATGTAGAATTGCTGAGGTACTTAGTTAAGCTTCTGGACTCCTCACATTGACACAATGTATCAACCATGACACTGGGCCCTTGGCTCTCCAGGCGGGCACTGGAGTCCAGGTGGCTGGCAGCTCTCCAGTGTGGCTGCTGCATGGGGAGAATGACCTCCTCCAGCCCCCTGGGAGGAACATGCAGTGAGCCTTTGGTGAGAAGCCACTGCAGTTCTGGAGACCCTGGAAGACTGAGTCTAGGCTCAGCTTGCTGATGCAGTTGGCCTTCACTAACAATGGTCTGACTTGGAATGTTTCCACTTTCTGCTGATGGAAGGGCAACACTCATTCTGGGAAAAACATTCCTAAACGTCTGAATTTTGCTCTTTTCTCAGGCCAGCAGCATACTGCCCAATCCCCTCTGCAGGAGGCGCCTGTGGCAGCACCCTGCAGCCCCCGAGGCACTGTGGAATCTCCCAGGAGAGCACCTGGTTCTCCATGTGCAGTGTGTTGTCTGCTGCTTTGGATACAGTTATTTATAAGTTACATGAGATAGTCGATATTCTATTAGAAAACAGGCTCTGTGTTAAGTGGATTCCACTGAGCCATCAGCTTCTACCGTGTCCTGAGCATGTTGCAGGTAGGGTAGGCTAAACTATGACTTCTGAGACATGAGATGTACTGGATACATTTTTTAAAGTGTTATTTTTATGACTCCTTGGTTGCAGTCCATAATGATTACATTCATCATGGAGAGCTGGTACACGTACAGAAAGCATCTTAATTCTTGTGCTTCTCCTCTCCCTGCCCTCTTACCCCCTCCTACCCTCCATTTCTTCTTTCCCTTTTCTTTTGCAAAGGATCTGTTTCCTATTATCTTTTATTTTGCTCTCTATTTATATTGTGGGTTTCTCATATAGGAGAAATCATGCAACATTCAAGCTCATGTGTCTGATTTATTTCACTTAGCGTTATGGTCTCCAGGTGCCTCCCTTTTCCTGCACGTGACTGGAGTTTGTCCTTCTCTGCGGCAGAGTGGGACTCACTTGTGTGTAAATGCCACACTTTCTTTTTCCACTCAGCTGGGTGTGAATGCCACTTGCAAGGGGTTGTGCTGCTACAGGCTACAGATGCGGGTGTGCGCGGATCACTGTAGTGTGACATCTTCCCCTCCTTTGGCAAGACACCTGGAAGGTGTTTTCAACTTAAGGGTGTTTGTAGTTGGCGATGAGTTTCGGTGAGGGGCATCTGCACAGCGCACACTCCCAGTGCACCCTGCTGCGCCATGTGTGTCACGGTAGACTCTGTGCTTAGGAAGACAAGAATTATGCCAGTATCCTTCTGCTTCCTGTCTTCAACCTGTGGCGAGTGTCCCGCATTGAGTCACAAGAACCACAATAGTAATCAGGTCTGTAGTGCACTTCACACAGCCCATCCCCTTCTTCCGCACTGCAGTCCCTGCAGGAAGTTCTGCTACTATCCCTACATTGCAGATGAGGAAGGGTCCCAGGGACATCCAGCTCGATCTCACAACCTGCAGGTAGCCCTGCAGAGGGCAAGAGCCAGACAGGGCTATGTCCAAGGTGGTACTTCCATTCTTGGTAACTGTGCATTGAATGAGTGAGTGTGAAGTCACCGTCAGTTGATGTTGGAGCAACTGCCTGTGTTTCAAAAATGCAAACTCTCAGGGGCTGGGGATTTAGCTCAGTGGCACAGCGCCTGCCTGGCAAGCTCAAGGTCATGAGTTTCATTCCCAGTACTGGAAAAAAACCAAAAAAAAAAAAAAAAATGCAAACTCTCTTTCTACTCTTCTCTGACCAGTTCAAGGCCCCAAAGCTTGAAGCTTAGGTCAGATTTCACAGCCTGCAGGAAACTGCGCTATCTGAGGCCGAGTCAGGTACTGTTTCATCGAGCCACAGGAGCATGTCGCACACTCCGGGATCACATTAGCATCTCCGGGCTACAATCATCACTCTGTCCATCTTCACCTTCACACTGTGAATGGCTCAGAATCAAGGGCTGGGCTGTGTCTGTCCCTGCTTCCTAGACACTCATCAACACGCAGGACTTACAATGATCTGGAAAATAGTGGTTGCAGAAGATTTTAAAATGAGCACATGAATGGCTTCTTAAACAATAAGATTATTCAACAGTGGTTCCTTTGACATTTGGGGCTGGATTGTCCCTCAAATTTGTGGGAGCTGATCTGTGCACTGCAAGATGTTCAGCAATAGCTACGAGCCGGGGGCACCCGCCTTCCACACTTATGTCTTTTCGTCAAATGTCTCCCAAGGAGGCAACATAGTCCCAGTTGAGAACCACTGTCTGTGGGCATCTTGACTCACGGACGAGGGCTCCTGGGAAGGCGCGTGCTCATTCTTGTCTCTCCTGTGCTAAATAGAACCCTGCATTGCACAGAACAGAAACTCAGTTCGAGGTAGTCTGAGCCCAATGGTGGTATCTTAAGGAGTCCGGGAATGTGAATTTGGCTGGCCTCCAGACCGGCTGGGCCAACACCATTGGCTTGGTGCCAGGTGACTGCCTGCACTTCGTGGTCTGTGGCCATTGTCAGTACAGCGTGAGGCACGGCAGTCCTTGCAGGAATTGGATGGATTGATTGAGGGCTGGGCAGATTGAAGGGCTATTTCCAAAATAAGGTGTCTGGCAGATACACAACAGATTTCTACCAAAACCTCTTTCTAAGACAAAGCCACAGAAAAAATACATTCAGTTAATAAAAACCTGGAAGCAGGACAGGTTCCTCAAAAGAAGAAAATAGTTATCATCACTTGACTATGGGCCCCATCCACTGGGTATCAGTAAGGGAAACATGAATTCAGGTCCACACTGCGGCTCTGCTGTCTCACAGGGAATGGGGGCTGTGGTTGTGCAGTTCCCAGAACCAACAGGGAACGATGTGACTCTCTGTTCCAGGGCCAGGCTGGGTCTCACCCTCACCCCGTCTGTGTGGTCACAGAGCTGTGGCTTCCCCCTTGCATCACACAGTGTTGGTTGTTTACATATCTCCAGCAACTCCAGCGTCTCCTTCACCCTCAGCTATGTGCAAATTGTTAGCCCTGCATTGTGCCACAGGTTTAGTTTATCCTTTTAGAAGAGCTGGCTTGGGAAACACACGCAGCTAGAGGTGGGTAGAACAGAAGCGTCGGCTCGGTGGGATTACATGCTGCTGAAATGGAGGTTCGGGTCTCGGCTGTGCAGAGCCTTGAGTCTGCAGGGGCCGGGGGAGAGAAACCTCCCACAGCAAGGCACTCAGCCCCAGTGAGGTGTGTAAAGCCAGAAATCCTCCTTGGGAAAAGTGTTCTTGAATTTCTTCCCCAGTGCCCTGGCCTGCCATTTCCCTTTCACATATTCTGGAGTGGTAGCTGTCTCAGTAGCCCTTCTTTCCTATTTTTTGAATTAAAATTCTCATGAGTCCATGTTTGCAGTACATACTGATTACATCCACTGTGGGGAGGAATGTACGGAACACTTTGATTCTTTTCTATGCCTTTCTTCTCCCGCCTCTCCCTCCCTCCATCTCTTGGTCCTCTTCCCTGTTGCAGAGCTGTCTTGCTGTCTCCTTGGTCAGTCTTGTACTTTGCTCCTCAATGCTCATCAGCACCTGTAGCTTGTTCCAGTTACTGCCTCCGATGGGATGGGCATGTGCCGAAGTCCCAGTATGGCTGCATTTCATGTGGGCCAGCCAGACACCTCGCCCTGCTCCTATGGCTTCTTGGAGTAGTGGTAGGAGTCAGGAGCTGCAGGTGAGGGGCCTGGCTCAAGGCAGCATTGAGATTTGAGAGAAGGCTTTTGGTGTTTCAGGGCCTTTTGTATTCTCAGCCTGAGCAGATCCAGCTGCATAGGCGACTCCCACTCTCTGACTCAGGGAGAGCTGGGCTCCAAGCAGCCACCAGGAGACTCCAGCGCCACCGCCACCTCCTGCTCTCTGCAGGCACCGACCCTTCTCTCTCGCAGCTCCTGACACCTTGTTCTTTCTCTGTGTTGCCTATTAGATCAGGCGTTCGCCCTGTCAGGAAGTCCTGCTCCATAGTCCTCCTGCATCATGCTCCTACACAAACCTCTGCCTGCTCTGCCGCCGTCTTGCCCCCTTCTCTCCAGTTTGCCATCTGGGTTTGGCTTCACCCACTCAGAGTGTCTTCTTGTGCTGGATGTTACAGCGGGCACCAGGCACCCCACAGTGAAAAATATCAAGCAGAAGAATTGTTTGTTCCAATGGGAGGTGGCAAAGGACAATAAGCAAGTAAGCAAATTAATTTTCTTGGTGCAGTGTGTGCTATGAAAGAAATAGGGAAGATAATTGGAGATTGAGTCATGGGAGGGTATTTTAGGAACATGACCACAGAAGTGTTCTCTGAAAGGATGACATTTTCACCATGACTTAGACAAGCAGCTAGTAAAGTGAGTTTCCCTTCCAAAATGTTAGATAGATATTTGTTGCACTTCACTCTAAATAAGAAAAGATCCAAGAAATGGCAATTTCTCTGTTGGACTGCCTCGTTTGTGTTTCAGTTAAGATGGAGTATCAGCTTGATTGGCTTTGGGATCCCTCTGGGGATCGGTGAAGCACACTTCTGTATGTGTCTGGGTGTGACCCGGCAGTCTGTCTCGGGTCCCTGCTCCTTTCTCTCTGGCACTATCCTCTTGCTCCATTTCCCAGCCACCGTGAACTGTGCCCCTCCCATCTGCTATGTTGTTTTGTCTTGGAGCCGGCCGACCACGAACTGAATACCCTGAAACCATGAGCCAAACTAACCCTCTACTGCTTCAAATTGCGGGTGTTACGTTTCAGTGATGGGAAAGCTCAGTAACACAGCTTGAATATGAAAATGTCAGCATAAATCTTAAATGACATGTTGGCCATTTCCCCTCAATACTGCTAGTATCCCTGTGTATCTTACCGCTGATGTACCCTAAGTGACTTGCTTCCTACTCCTGTCTCTAACTCTAAAGTCACTGGAAAGTCTTGGAACAAGGGCTTAGCCCTCTTTCATCTTAATTCCTTAATCTGTATATGGAGATGAGACGTCATGTTCTATGAGGTTTTTTTAACCAATGTATAATTGAGGTAGTCCCTGATGGGTTGAAAGTGAGTCGTAGGAGAGCACTCCAAGAACAAAATTATGATGGGAAGAAAACCCAAGAGACAATATCAGACACTGAAATGCATCCAGGAAAAAACAATGTGGTTTTTCAGAGAAGCCATAGGATGTGCTTGTCATATTTGGTACAATAAAACTTGTCAGCACACCTAATTTAGCCAGTTTACCAAATAAACTTTGACATAATATTGTCTTAGTATAGTACAAGTCTTCTTAAGACACCAGAGCATTATTTATAAATCTGTGAAGGAATTCTATTTCTATGCAAAATAGTATTATTTAATAATATATGCAGGCACAAGTTGCCAAGACACTCAGATTTCCTCAAGTGTCCTTATTGTAGGTTTCCTGGACCATGCAAGAAGGTTATTTATTACAGACCTTTGAGAATAATTCCTGTGTCCCCAAATTGGCAGAATGCTTCATGGTAGTGCACATGTGCAGACCACAGTATCACACAAAATCTACAGGTCTTTCCATGGCTCACAGCATGGGTTCATCTTTGCCTCATAATATCTTTTGACCGATAAGTGCTTCCTGCTTGAGTTAGAAAAGGCGTCCATACTGGCTTTCACAGCAGGAGCTCTATTTTATATGGCAGAGGCAAGGCCAATTTTGGAGCAGAGAGTAGATAAAAAAAAGCAGGCTAAAAACTGATTTTAATTTCTTTCACTTTTGTGGTGGATTATCTAAAGGTCAACTTGTAACATGAGCTGAACCAAATCAGAGTGGTACTGGGTGTGGAAGGTCCACCTGGGGATTGTTGCCAACAACGTAAAAGGAGAACTGGAAAGGAAGATGGTGTGCTGTTGATTCTCCTGAAGAAGCTGGTCACTCTGGTTTTCCTGATGTGAACTTGGCTGTTCTCATTGTTGGAGGAGCTCAGGTCTCACTGTGACTGAGGATGGCTGCTGTTTCCTTCAGGGGTGCTCTGGTCCTTACCTTGAGCATTGCCTCCTGGCTCCAGTGCAGATTCCTCAGCCTGCTAGCACAGATCCTTCAGCCTGCTGGCATAGATCCTTCATTACACTGGCACAGACTTTCTAGCTTCCACTACTGACCTTTGGGCCTTCCCAGTGCAGATCTGTGAAGCAAAATTGCATGAGACATAGTTGTGGGCTCTAGGCTGCCAGCTGGTCTGGTGGAGGATATTACCATAGGCTCTAGGTCTTCATCTGGACTCATTGTTGGCCCACTTAGGGGGCCCAAGAGAGGTTTTCAAGGGTGAGGACCTAAGGTTAAAGAACACACATGTGTAAGACATCAGCAACAACAGCAGGCAGCATGGAACAGAGCAGAGCACAAGAGCAAGAGCTGCCTGTGTCTTTATTGTATAATTCTTATACAGGTTGTTACCTCACATTTACATTCTTACGTAGTGCTGTAGCCAGCACATGCATATTTACCTTTGCTAAGTCATGGTTACATAAGCATATCCCAATGTGCACCTGCACTAGACAAGTGGGGTCACATCCTCAGGTGTCCTTAGATGCCCCTGAGTTTGAAGCACTCTGAGTGGTTCCCTACACTTGTGTAGGACATTGCTGTGGGATCCAGGCCCTCAGCTGGATTCTTTCGGTCTCTAGTGTGTGGAAAGATCTCTTAAATTCTTCTGCGTTTGACTTTTTGGATAAATACAAAATAATTCTATAAATTATGTGTCCTGTGTTAAATCTATTCCCTTGCAAACCCTGACTACAACAGTTTTGTGAATGTAATGTAACCTTTCAAAAAAAAAAAAACAAAACTGGGACTTTTTAAAGAGTTTAAAAGATTGATGTACTAAACATTATTTTCCAAATATATTTATGGGTTAGTAATTTATTTCTTCATGTGTGTGAAGGAGCTTGCATTTTAAGTGCTAAATTTTCTACCTTTTGAGCAATAATATTTTAGATATTGTTTACTTGGGTCAGTTTCTAAAACCTAGCTTCCACTTGGAAACCTAGCTTCCAGCTTTTCATTTAATACCTGCCGCAGAAGCATCTCATTAGTGACTGACTTTCTTCTTTCCCAGCTTTACTGAGGTATGATTGATAAATAAAAATTGTATATATTTGAGGTGGGCAACAGAATATTTTCACTTGTGTATGTAGGATGAAATGAGTACCACATGTAAGCTAATTCTGATGTTTATTCCCACACATGATTAGTATATTTTAGTTTTTTTTTGGCAGTGAGAACATTTGAGAACTCTCTTGGGAAACTTCCAGTATATAGTACATGATTAATTGTATTCACCACGCTGGACGTTATGTCTTTAGAGTTTAGCATGTAGCTGAAAGTTTGCTCATTTTGACAATTGTTTTCCTCCTTCCCTCCACACCATGCCCCTTAGTGACCTCCGCTCTGTAACCTGTGTGAGACCACATAGCATTTGTCTTTCTGTGTCAGGCTTGTATCACTTAGCATAATGTCCTTCATTTCCTCCCGTGCTGTCACAAATGGCAGTAGGGCTAACGAACATTCCATTGTGCGCAGGTGCGTGTGTGTGCATGCCCACGTGCCTGAGCATGCGTGATATTTTGCCCGCCCACTCACATATCGATGGACATGCATGTTGTTTACGTGTCTTGGCTCCCATGAAAACTCCTTCCAGGGGCATGGAAATGCAGGGTCCTCCTCAAGACCATGATATATCTCCTGTGGAACCCTACCCTAAATGCAGTCACCAACTGCTATCTAAATCTTCTCCTCGGGCAACAGAGAAGGGGCCCAGTGATGTTTTAACCTTCTTTAAGATGTCTTCTCACTTTAGAACTGTTATAAACCTTTGCAAATAACTGAAAAGATGTGTTGAACTTGTGCTTGGGTTTTTCAAACTCATTTGACTAAAAAGCATCCCTTCCGTTTTCTTCATGTAGCACAATTCTTCACGAAGCAAAATTTTCAGTAGCCTATGTGTGCTTGAGGATATTTAACGTTAACTGAAATGTATTTTTAATTAACTAAACATTAACTAAAATGTATTTTTAGTTGATCTTGAAAAATAACTTTTCTTTCTAGCATTTTACCTTAAGAAATATTGTTTTGTGTTAAAGCACCTTTATTCTGCTGAGTTTATTCTTTATTTTTTTATATTTTTATTTTCTCTATTTTTTCTTTGCTCTTAGCTTTTCCCACCAAATTTGGGGTAAAGTTTATTGTTAAGAGAGCATCTAGCCAGGTGTGGTGGCACACTCCTGTAATCCCAGCACTCAGACGGCTGAGGCAGGAGAATTACCAGGAGTTTGAGGTCAGTCTGGCTATGTAGTGAGTTCAAGGCCAGCCTGAACTATACAGTGAGACCCTGCCTCAAAAAAACAAATCAACCCAGAAGAAAACAAAGCAATAACATATGCTTAGTAAATATTTGCTACACTGTCCTGATTATTCCTGATGTACAAATAGCTATGTAACTTTATGTTTTCATTTACTTCTCAGTATATAAAATAACCTTCTAATGTATAGGAAAATGCAAAGACAGGGCTTTCGAGTGTAAAAGCACTGTTCAAAGTGGGTTTAGCCGTATTGCAGCAAGTTCAAGGCCGGCCTGGGCTTCCCTGGGCTGCACAGGGAGACCCTGTCTCAAGCAAACAGACAAGCAAAACTATGTGTTTAGTCCTGTGTTCTAGTTGGGAACAGTCTTCGGTGTTGCATTTGGTCCCAAATTCTAGGAGATAGCATCAAATGTGTGTTGTCTCGATGAGATATTTTCCAGTCTGTGTAGCAGATATTTTTGGTTTGAACAGCAGAGAGAAACATTTTTCCTTTCATTGATTTTGAGAATTTTCAGTAGCGTATGTATGTCCAGGACATTTAACATTAACTAAAATGTTTTTAAAAATATTCACTTAACCTTTTTGTTTTGTTTTGTTTTTGTTTTTTATCCAGTACTGGGGATCGAACTCACGACCTCGCGCTTGCCAGGCAGGTGCTGTGCCCCTGAGGTAAATCCCCAGCCCCCTTAACCTTTTATTATTTTGTTACAGGGCAACTTTTTGAAACTAAAGACAACCTAGGAAATATATAATTATAACTATTCAATGGACTATTTCAGTAGTTATTACATTAAAATATTTTATTTATATCAATTGATAAGTGTAGTATCAATAATGCTGCATTAAGGAGTCACATTGCAGAGTGCTATAAATGACAACTTTTATGGAAATCAAAGAAGACTAAATCAGTGCCACTCACTGTTCTGAGGTGTACCAGAAACTAGAAGTTTACTCTTAGGGAGAGAGAAGAAAAAACAGTTAAAACATTTAAAAAGAGAAGAAAAAAGAAAACAATGTACAATTTCAACACAAGATGATAGGAAATCAGCAATGGTTGTTATATTGCATATTTTCTTCAGAGTAGTTGCTCAGATTACCAGGTACAGGCACGCACAATTGGTCAAACAATATAAGCGCTGTTCCTTTCAATGAATAGAACTTAGTAGTACAATTATCTTAACTATCTTGTGTATATATACATATGTCTTTTTCCTTTCCTTCTTTCCTCCTTTCCCCCACCCCAGCAGTTCTTTCCTTTTGAGTAGCTTCTTTTCCTTTCACCTAGCTTGAATGCTGGTTGATGTCATACGTATGAACACTGGTTCTATGTCTATTGGCTGTGTGACCATGGAAAGGTCATTCAACTTTCTCTGTGCTTCAAATAGTTCGTATAGCAAATGAGGAAAATACTAATTTGCCTCTTGTTTATCACGAAGATGAAATGGATTAATATTTGCAAAGCTCTTATGCAAGGGACTGCACATGGGAAGCAGCATGTGTGCTACCATCATTATTATTTTAGAGAAAGTATAATGTGCACCAAAGTACATAAAATTCATGAAATGGATTGATTTAGAGAGGAAAGGGAAGGCATCACAGGGGATTTCAATTTAATATATAATATTTTGTTTGGTTTTTGTCTTTACTTATGTTTTTGAGATGCAGTATTGCTAGTTGCCCAGCCTGATCTTAAACCTTTGTGTCCAAAGCAGTCTCCTAAAGCAATATTTTATTTTCAGAGAAAGAAAGAGAGAAAGAGAGAGAGAAAGATATGGTCTCTAGCCTTTATTAAGACATCATATCATTTACTAGTTCTGAGTGTCAGGAGCATGAACATATTCTAATTTACCTGTTATAGTCTGTATTTTTTAATTTAAAATTCATGCATAAATTTCAAAAGGGACCACCACCATCAGCAACAAACAATCACCATGCAGACTCTCTTATTGGAGAAATGGAGAGGCATTAGTAGTAACAATGGCACTGGCAGCAATTTTCAAGGGTAAAAATACTCTGTTTTGTGCAAAAATCTTAGATGCATCACAATTCTACCCAGGACTTTATAGTGAATGATGTTTTGTTTTATTTTGTTTCATTTGTTTATCTTTCTTCCTTCTACTGGCAACTGCATATATTGGAGCTTGCTAGTTGTCTCCCAGAAATCACCCTACACAGTAACAGAAGTTGTAGTAGGGTACCTAGCTATCAATAAAGACTATATTTATATGAGTGTCAGAGCTGGGTGTGGCCAAGAGGCTCAGTTCTAGTGATGTAGATGGGAGAAGTTACATGAGTGACTTCTGCACCCTCCTCTAAAGAAAAGGAACACATTCTTCCCTTCTCATACTCTCCCCGTTCCTATGTGTGGGGGTGTGACAGTGATGTGAAGAGCTTCGAAAGCCTTTTCACACCAGGAGATACATCCTGTGTTAATAAGGGTGAAGCAGTAAGGTCAATGAACCAGAGACTCCGACGTCTTCAAAGGAGAGAGATGCTTCCTTGCTTGAACTTACATGTGAGGGAGAAATTAACATTTCTAAAACCATGTCTATTCTTTGTTTCTATTACTGAAATGAAAGAAATGTAAAGACCCCATTTTTTTTTAGGAAATCCCCTCTTCTTTACTCTTAGTGCATGAGTTTGTGGAAAAGTGTCAGTTTTGTTTCTGACATGAAGAGTGGGCTCACGGCCCATGCAAAGCCAGTCTGGATAGATATAGCTATGGATGATATAGATATGATGTATACATAGATGTAGATACAGATATAGACATATAGATTGGAATCACTGAGACAAAGCTATCTTTCTACTGAGGCTCCCAGAAGCGAGCTTTAAGTACAGAGCTGCTGGTCACAGGAGCCTGTCTCAGAGTGGAGCCACTGAAGAGCAGAAGTGGAGGAGTGGGACACATCCCCTAAGTCGGTGGTTGAGACCTGTGGTGTGAGTGCTGCAGTGTGCTGTGTGTCTCATTGAAAGCTCTAAAAGTTTCACCTTCACTGCCCTATGGCACTATCTGAGGGCTTCAATCTATTTTCTACAACTAGAATTTTCAGTTACCCAAGCCAATAAATGCTCTCTTTATTGCTTAGGACAGTATGTGTTGATCTCTGATACTCTCCATTAGAAGTTCCTGTTTCCAGAACTCAAGGCTGATGCCACATAACTTTCGGAGCTAGCTTCTCTCACTTTCCCCGTTACCTTCTTCAGTGTAACTACCCCCCATCTCAGTGGTTTGAAACAACCACCTATGATCATCTCCCTTGTGCCTTGGCTTGCTGGCCGTTCTGCATGTCCTTGGCTTGGCTCCTCTCCTGTGCTGCCGACCTCACCTGGCAGACCAGTCGGGATGGGCATCCAATATGGATCTCTCTTCCCATGCGGGACTGTCAGTGGGAGCTGGTCCCCTCCCACGGAGGCAGACCACAGACCAAGGAGGGAACTGCGAGGATTCTCCTGTCCTGGCCTCCCAGGACATTCAGCGTCCCTTGCATTAGTTCACACTGGCTTCAGGCAAATCAAAATCGCAACCCAGATTCAAGCAGAGAGGACCTCACTGGCATATGAATAGGAAGTTGGGGCTCCTTGTGGGTCATTTTCAGAGACCGGCTGCCACCAAAAACATTTTCTTCCTATTGAATAGCTGCTCCTTACTCTGAATTGTGAAGCAAGGTTTAGGCACTGGCGTTTGAACAGCTTCTGTGATTTGTGTGCTTCCAACTGCAGCCCTGTCTCCACCTGAAGGCCATGGCCTCCCAGCTCCCTGTCATGGGAGCTGCTTTATTGTTGAAGCTTTTGTCATGTCTAGAACAGAACAGAGCACACATGGAATCAAGGTCTGTGTAGAACAGAGAAAGTGCTAGGTGCTTCTTTATAACCTCCACTCCTGCTGACTTTAGCACTGTTGATTTTAGAGACTGTTTCCAGCTGGTAGATTCTAAACCTCCTGATGGAGGAGGAAAAAAAGTGTCCTTGATCACAGAAAAAGAATGGACTGGATCCTGCACGAATCACAGCAGACCTCATTCTCGGCAGGGGAAGATAAGCTCTCAGAGAAACACTTTGAGGTGAAGCTATTTGAATGATTTTTCTGAATGACGCAAAGTTGAGCTTCAGCGAGGCAGATCAAATCTGTCCAAAGAGAGTAAGAGGTTGAAAAGACTGAATGTCCAGCTGGTATTCCTGCCTGTCAGAGCTTCTAATAGAAACTTCGCGAAAATAGGATCTTTTTGAAGTACAAGTTTTTCAGGGAAAGTAAAGCAATTTAAATTGCGACAATGAATGAAAAGAAGTATCCATAATCAACACCTGGAGGTGCTGGCTAAAACCTGACTACAAAATAAATCTCTTCTGTCTTCTTACACTGGGTACACAAACCTGGAGGACTGGCAGGGCTTACCATTAGCAGATAGTAATTAGGGGCTTTCATTGTTATGAAATACTTAGTAAACTAGCCATCATCCTCTGATGAAGTGCCAATCTACCCGGTTTCTGAATCCCTGTCTGAGAGATCCAGGCAGGCTGCTCTGGTGCTGGTTTTCCAGGTGTAGAGGTATCTAGCAGAGGTGCGATGAAGCCATGGTAGGGAGCTGGGGTACACCTAAAGCAGGAGGCATGAGGGGATTCAGGAGACAGAAACACAGAGACCCCAGACGTCTCACCCAGCAGCGGTAAGGGCAGGAAGGAAGCACGTGTGGACTGGACTTGACATCCGTCTGCATCAGGCCTGTGGTAATAACACAGAATCGCTCAGAGAAAGGGCTTGGGAAGACCGGCTGGGGAGAGGCTCTCAAGGACAGACTCAGTGTCACTTCCAAGCCTAAAGAGGAAGGAAGCGAACTGCAGAAATAAGAGGAGAGAAAACATCGCGGCAACTGCCAAGCAAATGAAATTCGCTCTCCTGTGGCCAAAAGCAAAACAGGAAGAAATCCTTGTGAAGCTGTTGCAAATCTGGGCCTTTGAGAGGACTGCAGACTGAGCTTTCTGAAGGAAATATAATGCTTTGTTAAATTCTGTTTCTCCCTTTAGAATTTGATCTCCGAGAGGGCAAACTTTAGACAGATTTACCTGGACAAGTAGAGTGTGGCACATCACACATGCTCAGCGGGCAGGCATGGAAGCAGGAGGAGGCCAAGCTGACAAGGGTGCTGTGAGGTCTAAATCATCAGGGTGCAGGGAGGGCACAGCCCCTCCAAGAAGTTCAGGACTCACTCAGGGATGAAGCTTATGAGACTAGTATGGAGCAGCTGAGATGGGTCTAGGCGGACACAGGCGCTGCTCAGCGGATGGCCTGCTTGGGCATTTCTGGACATTGAACATATTAGTAGAATTTCCTGAAGAGAAAATTGCCCCTGAATTTCAATATTCCTGGGAGTTCCTGCAAAGCGGTGCTAGGCCATCACAAAGAGCCTTGAACTCATCCCTGGTCGGGGATGAGGCTAAAATTTCTGTATCGTAGGTGCCGTGTGTAGTAAAACTGATCTTGAAAATTAGGGCTTCATGCTACTAGGGTCAGAAAGTCTGGTGATGATGTGTTCTTGTCCCTTCGCATGGGGCGATCTCTGCCAAGTCCGCCTGTCTCAGGCAGAGTGATTGGTGGTTGGCAGATGCCTCGCTGTGCTCTATGCCTGTGTTCACGGCAGTCCTGGCATATTCAAGGTGAGAGACATCATGGTTCTCTTCCCCTCAGAGCTCAGAGAAGTCCTCCAAGGCTCTCTCATTGTGTAATTTGGAGCAGGACGCTGGGGCCACTCCTAACTGAGCTCAAGGTGTCACACAAGAATTGAGTACGAAGTTCTCCATGGAAGACAAGGACTGGCACAGAAGCTTCTCCACAATTTTGCTTTCACTTCACCAACTTTATCGTTCTTTTTGGCCTTTCTCTCCCACTCACCTAAAGTGGACAAACCACCCACAGACTCCAACTTGAGTGGACATCCGCCTTCCATCTCTACCTGTCAGGGAGAAGCAGGACTCCACTAGACACCACCTCCTCCATGCCCTTTCCTTTGTCCTCTCCCCACACCCTAGGGTGGACTGGCGTCCCCCATTCTCCTGTTTTCCTCTGTAGAAAAGTCTAGGAGGAGTCTAGTAGGTCACTTGTTCCCCATCTCTTTTCCCCAAGGGCCTTGAAAACCAGGGCAAATACTGCCACATACCCAGAAAGATACACACAGAACCGTGTGCATAAACACACATGGAGACATACACATGTGTATGTGTATATGTATCTCAGTTGATTTTGAATGAGTAAGCAGCATATTCCTGTTATTAGGGACAAATTTGCAGATATTTATTTCCAGGTCTCTCATCTTGCCATCCCTCCCTTTGTGGGAAATATGAACTTAAGGTTTCCAGCCATGATTCTTCTTTTTTAAAATTCCAAGAAATAATACATGCCCTCTGTGAAACAAGTCACAAAGATGACAACTGAAAAATAGGACCAGGTCCTTGCAAAATATTATAGAAATAAATAGACATTCATAACTCCAGATTCCTGTATGTCCATGGAAAAGTATTCTAAAGATAGCTGGAGGTGACGCAGGCAGCACAATCCAGCTTCCCTGGGAAAATGTCACCAGTGGCCGGAGAGTCTGCAGTAGGTGGCAGGTTACTAAGAGACGAAGTGATGACAAGACTCCTGGTATCGTCAGTTGGTGTTCAGGAGTATTGCAGCCTGGTAGGTCATGCACAGCCATGAACATGCACATGCATACGTATGCATGTATTTACTTGTTAATGGATGGCAAAAACTAGCACCATTCTTGTGTGCTTTCTCAGGGAAAGATTTGCAAGGGTTATCAGGGAAAGATTTGCAGATGTTTATTTCCGTTCTTTCCTCCCATTTTCCCCCTTTGTGAGGAACATGCATTGATTTAAGGTTTCAAACTACAGTTGCCCTCTCCTAATGAAAGGCCTCTGTGGAGACACATCACTCGGTCGCAGTTACAAAGAGAAGAGCAGAAAGGGTAGAAGTTCAACACCATGGTTTTGGGAGAAAAGTCTGTATTGGGTTTGACAATTCTGTTGATGTAAAACCTTGCTGCATGTGTAGGATTTGGCCAGCAAATACAGGATGAACTTCACAGGAAAACGACACACACAAGTGAGTGGCTTATTGTGTGTGTGGTGTTTTAAACTCCTAGGCACTGTTGGTAGTGTTTGGTCATCCACCCTCTTGGGTCTTGGGATTAGCACCTCCCTCACATGAAGGCAGGAAGCTGCACAGGCAAGAAGACTAGCTGGTGATACAGATGACTGAGAGCAGAGGTCTTCGATCCCCGCCTCTGCTTATTTAACCACACTGTTTTTACAGGCAGAGGAGCTATCCGAACTGGAACCAGGTTAGCGAGAGGTCTGCAGGACAGTGAGCAGTGTATTACCTGATAAGAACTGATTGAACAAGGGCTCTGGATGGTGTCGAAGGAGACCAAGGAAGGGTAGAGGCCCTTGCAGGACTGTAGCAGGGTCCTCGGGCTCTCTTGAAGGTAGAAACCATGAAGCTACTGCAGCTGAAACTCAGAATCATCAAGAGGCATGATCCTCTCACAAATTTGTTGGTGTGGCATCATTTCATTTTTACTCTTCAGATTCATCGCTGGATTAATTTGACTTTCCTCTGTGTAAATTATCTAAGATTCTTACACCTTCTGAAGAGTCCAGTCCTGCCCTAAGTTGCAGGAAAAGGTTCATTCTGGTGGTGGATCCCCGGGTCTGGGCATGGTGCATCTGCTGCTGCAAACACAGGTTGCAATTGAAAAATGGTCCACAGGGGTGGGTGCAGCCTGGTGTCTGCCGCAGCAGTGCCTGTTGTCTGGTACTTTCTGCATCCTGAAGGAGATGTTTATTTTTGGCTCATGTTTGTGGTCCGTGGTCAGCTGGCTCCAGGGCAGATGGTGCCATGGAAGGCCGTGCAGAGGAAAAGCTGCTCATGTTGTGGCAGCCAAGAAGCAGAGAGAATCAGGGGAGGAGCTGGAAAGAGAGATTAAACTCCTAGGTCATTCCCACAGTGACCAGTCATTTCTACCCAGGCCCCACTTTCTAATGGCAAGGCAGCTATAAGGCCCTCATAATCTAGTCATCTCCAGGGGTCCCACCTATGATTGCATGTGGTTTTAGGGAACATCAAGATACAGCCCTAATGCTGGTACTGGTTCATGTCCTTCTGTGGGCAGCAGACGCTCTTCCAGAGTAAACTTCCTCACTTTCTCTAGTCCTTTCAAGCTCCTTTTCCAGATCCAGATCCAGCCCTGCTAGGGCACTGTCTTGATTATTTCTTCATGGCTGAGACACCATACCCAATGCCTGCAAATTAGGGGAGAGAAGCTTTATTTTTGCTCACAGCTTATAGAAGTTTTAGCCCATAGCCAGCTGTAAGGTGGGCCAGAGGGGCAGGATGGAGGAGAAGGAGCTCACCACAATGCTGTGGGAAACAGAGAGCGATCAGGAGAGTGAGGAAAGAGACAGACACTCAAGACCACTTCCTCAGGGACGCACCTCCTCAGACCAGGCTTCACCTCCTAAATCACAGTTAGCTACAAACTCATCCATGGGTTCCTCTACTGATGCAGATCATATGATCAAATCATCTCCCCAGAGGGGCACCTGTCAGCATGTGAAGCTTTGAGGGGATATCTAGATAGAAACCATAACATTCTATCCCTGGCCCCCAAAAGACTCATGCATAACTCTTTACATAAAATGCATTTAGTCCATCTCTAAGAGTTGCCAAAGTCCTATTCTACCAAAATCCTTTCTCAGCATTGCTGAAAAGTCCAAGTCCAAAGTCTCTTCTGAGATTTAAAGCAAACTCTTAGATGGAAGCTACTGTAAAAATCAGTAGAATAGTAAACACTGCAGATATATAACAGCACAGGATAAATGATAAACATTAACATTCCAAAAGGAAGAAATAGAAGAATAGAAAGGAAGGAGGCTAAAGTAAGACCTAAATCTAGGAAGGCAAATGTTAAATCCATTGCTCCATATCCATCCCTCTGGGCAATTTGTAGGGAGATGTGAGCCCCACAGTTCTCGGGTGGCACTGCCAGTGGTTGTGGCACTCATGGCTTCTCTCTTGGACTGCCTTTGCTCACTCCTTGCAGCTTTCCTCAGACAATACATGTTCCTGTCTTCTCCAGCTTTCTGGGGTCTCCACTGCACCTTGGGCTTCACACACTGCCCTCTCAGGGGCACGCTGCCTGGCCTCCTAGCCCTTCTTCTGAAATTGGGGAGGAAGCCTCTTGACTCCACACCTGGTACAAGAACTGTATTAGTTAGGGTCCACTAGAGGAACATATTTAATGTAAAACATATATGTTTATGATATGTAAAGGATTCACAAGGTAGCCTCACAGTGACCACCTGCAGAGTCGGGGTGGAAGAGTGCTGAGGAGGGGTCTGCACAATGGAGATCCGAAGGACCCAGTCACAGGCCGAAGACCTGGGGCTCCCTGGAGAGTCCTGTGCAGGTCCCTATCAGGCAGCCGAGGGTCTGTGCTGGGAAACTGTGGAGTCTGCATTGAGAAGCTGAAGAATCTGTGCTGAAAGCCTCAACGCAGATGTCCACGGCAAAGGTGAAGTCTGGTGCTCCTTTGAAGAAAGAGAAGCGAAGCTTCCTCCTTCTCTCCTTTTATTCTGTCCCGGCTTCATGCCTACTCCCACCATGCCCAGGTGCCACCCCTGCCTGCGGTGTCTTCCCTCTTCAATAAGTAAACCGTTCACACACGCCTAGAACTGTACTAACCAGTATGCTGGGTGTCTCCTACTCACAGTGACGGCACAGCTGGCCATGACAGTCACCCTCACATAACCTCCAAGCCTCGCCAAATGGAGAACATTGCCCACTCTATCCACAGTGAGGAGTGGAGGGTTTGTGGTGTGCTTGTCAGGCAGATGCAGAGTGACTGTCCCCTCCTGCCACCACGCAGGCTGCCTGCAGGCCTCTGTGGATGTGCACTTGCTTGAGGCTGTGTCTGACCATGCTTAGTGCATGGACCCCTCTCCGGAGGCCTCCCTCACTTGGGTTGCCTCTGTGGAATGACGTGCACCGTGGGTAGGAGACGAGGAATCAAAACTGAATGCTTTATGTCACTCTGTCAGAAAGGCTCCCCACCAGGCTGCTTTCTAGGAAAAGCATCCCTGGCTTGCCATCCTGGTGTGTGAGCCTGTGCCAAGCCCAGCCTACTGTCCCCCTCTCCACACCAATGGAGATGTTAGCCAGACAGAAATGTCAGGCTGCTGGGCTTGATTAAGGGTTTTTTATTTTGATCCCTGGGAAAAGGGAATGTTTTCCATCATTCACGGGAAAAACTTCCCTCTCTGAGTGTTTAGCTGTCAAAACGACCCAGATGGTGGGTGACGTGACAGCAATAGCAGTGCCCCTCACACGACCCCAGACCTCTTACTTGATAGAATCAGTGAGCTTCTCCTTTGATCTTGGCTGTAGTATATTTTATTCATCTTTCTTGCATAGCAACCTCCATTTGTCTTAACTACAGACTGAGAGTCGAGGTGGACATTAGAGATTTATTTATCCAGTGTGAGCCTGCCTCCTGCTCCAAAGCAGATTCATCAAGATGTCCTCATCCTTCCCTGGAGCAAAACCCTGTGGCCCCAGAGCACAGGGTGATGGCTCTGGGATGCTGTGTTCTTTCCCACAGGACTCAGGACCCCTCCACTGGGTCCAGATGTGGGGAGCTGGCCAGGCAGAGGCAAAGCCTAAAGTAACACAGGCTACATCGTGGATCTTTGTGCTAAAAGTTCAAGCAATGGATGACGTCTGTGGTGCAGACACTCCCCTCCTTCTGCTGCATTTCTCTGTGTTATAGAATGTATCACACTGGGGCACTAGGAGCATAGAGGGGGCCATGAGGAACATGAGTGAGCGAAGGTTTGAGTAAGCCAAGAGTATGCTGAGTGCATGCCTGTAATCCCAGCACTGAGGAGGCTGAGGCAGGAGTATCACCTCAAGTTTGAGGCCAGTTTGGGCTACAAAGTGAGTTCAAGTCCAACCTGGAATATACAGTGAGACCCTGTCTCAAAAAAACAAAAAAGACAGAAGAAGTATGTAGAAGAAGTGTCAGATAAGCCAAAACTGGGATTGAAAAGGAGGGGAAGAAGGTAGTAACATGAGGAGCAGGAGAGAGACAAGCAGGGGAGTAGCTTAGGGCCTGGCCACAGTAGTGTCCATCTACCTGAGGCTAAATTCTCTGGGTGTCCTGCTGACATCCCCAGAGTTTCCACAAATTCACAACACTTGATCTTCCAATTTCTTTGGGGAAAGTCATATTGCAATTTCTACCTTTGATTAGCAAATACTTCTTTACCTTAGTGCTACTGTTATCCTTAACAAACAAAAATTAACTTGCACACAACCCACTGTGTGCAGCTAGCATAACATCGGATTCTTAATTTATTACCCCAAACAATGTGAAAATCTCCCCTATAGTATCCCTGGCAAATGTGTCTATGCTCTGCTTTGTGACCCCTCATATGGGGGCGTTTAGAGAATGCCCATGATAATAGGCATTGTAATCACTTTGTAATCACTTTGGGGAGTCAGCCTTACACCCTTCTCCACCAGCCCCGTCTCTCTATGGTTTTTGCTTTTCACAGCGACCCACCCATTGTCCTCAAACTCCCCTCCAAAGTTCATTTATTTTTTAACTTTGAGCTTTTACTTATGTGATATGTTGAGGATCAGCATGGGGCTCCTCTTAGCCTTCGCTGTGCCTTCTTGTTCTGGAATGCACTCTCTGACAACTGACTCCAAGGAGAGCTGCATCTTTCCATGCTCCTGGCCACACATCACCACCTGCTCCTAAATCCTTTTTGCTTCTTTCGTTTTATGAGTCCATGTTTGCAGTGCACAATGGTTACACTCCTTGCAGGCAGTTGGTACACGTCTGTAACACATCTTAATTCTTTCCACGTCCCTTTCCCACCCTCTGCCCCCTCTCAGTCCACTTCCTTGTTGCAAAACATCTGTCTCCCTGTTTCCTATTATTTATGTGAGACTTTGCTCTTTAATTTATTTATACTCCGTCTTTTGCGTATAAGAGAAACCATGTGATATTTAAGCTTGAGTCTAAATTCTCTTGTCAGACTGTTTTATCTCTCCTAGTTTAATAACATAGCCACAGTGTCTGTACACTTATGTTGTCTTTTAAAGTGTGGACCTAAGTCTGTGATCTCCAAATCTCAGTTAGATGAAGACCAGGACCTGTGGGAGAACCTGGAATCTCTAGTTATCAAGTGTGCTGCAAAGCCCAAGGGCATCTCTCTCGTGTGAGGAGAGAGCCTTCCTCTTTCTTGGTGGAAATGCTGACCATGCCATCTGTGCATCCAAGTTCTGTTTCTGTGGTAGAATAAGGATGCAGAGAGCACCTGTAGAGGTGGTGCAGACTGTGTGTCTACCTGGCTGGTGACTTTGGACACACAGCCCTTCCCACATCCGTCCAGCAGTGGCCAGGGAAAGGTATTAGTTTGGTGGGTGCCTCCCTTCTCCTGCCACTCCCTCTCTTGCTTCCATCCTGAGGTTGGTATCCTTCTGTTTCTCCTTCTCTCCAGAGCTTCTGGTCTCAGGTTGTTAACTTCTGTTTCTCCTTCCTTCTTCTGGCTCTCTCTAGAGCCTCTGGTCTTGGTCTCCTGCTTCTTTTGTGATTTATCTTGCCAGCAGCTTTGGTTTCCCTGCCTTGGATGCCAGAGTGCCTGGCGGGGTCTCCTGCTTTCTCCAGCTGGGTCTTCCTCTGGGTGCCTGTGGTAGCCACTTAGTGTTCCTTCAGCCCCCTTTTTGCCAACAACACAAAAACCATGATGAGGTAAATGAATTCAGCAATCTAAAGAAGGCTCATTCTGCCATCATTGCTATTTTACAAATGAGCTACAAATTTTTGACCACTGAGGAGTCATAGGTGGCTTCATACAAAAAAGAGTTTAGTTGTGATTTTTTTTGACCAGTGCAAAGTTCAAATTGCATTAGCAAAAGGAAAGGGCCATGTTTCCATTATTTCATCTATCAGCTCTTAAACATTTCCTGAGTGCCTAGTATGTGACATCACTATGCGAGGTTCTAGGTTAGCAGGATGAGTAAGACAGACACGACTCTGCTTTCAAGAGACTTGAGGGATGAAAATTCTCTGTAGGTCAAGGAGAGAAAGCAGAGACAGGAACTCAAAGGGCAGAGCCATCTAGATGGCAGAACCCAAAGAAGGAAGTGACACATTGGCTTCCCTTTCCAGGAGTTGCCCTTCTGGAGAGCCATCTTGTTTAGACCCCAAGATTTTATTCAGTGGTTCTCATAGCCTTGATTTCTGCCAACTTTGACAAGCCGCTTTATATGAATCCTGATATGGGTTCCACCCAGTTAACCTCTGATCTCTTCCCAGTTTGAGGTCCATCTTTCTGCTCCTCAGTTAGGAGAGAAGACTTGGCCTCAGAGTATTCTCTTTATTGTTTACAACTAGTCTTGGTTGGTAAGGTCTTCTTCCTGAAAAATGTGAACAATGATGTGATAATAGATGCTTAATCACAGCTCTACAAAAGTGTGTGAGCTGGCTAGGGTAATGTGTGCCTGTGATTCCAGCACCCTGAGAGGTTGAGGCAGGAGGATTGGGAGCTCGAGCCCAGCCTGGGGAATTTAGGAAGAACTGGACTCAAAATAGAAATAAATTTTAAAAGGGCTGGTCCAATGCTAGGATTATGGGTGTGAGTATTATACCACTCTGGGGCTGGCAGTTTGCATACAATATAAGGGAGGCAAAGAGACTTGCTCTTTGCTGCTCCTTCCTTTTTGTTCTTTCTGCTTTTGCTGTTTTCCACCACCATGAACAGTTGCCCTCTGCCATGTGCCACTCTGCCTTGGAGCCAGATGAGTGTGGACTGAAACCTCCACAAACTGTGAGCTAAATAAACCTTTCCCTCTTTAATTTTGAGCACTGGCTATTTTGTCTCAGCAATGAAAGAAAAGTAACCAAGACAAATGTATGTGTATACAGATACAGATATTTACACACTTACACATTTGTTAAAATATTACTGACAAAATATGTGCACACATACAACAATAGAACCTGTACCCTCCAGAGAGTTGAACTGCTCTTCTTGCGTGTCACAGCCCCTCTTTTGTCCCATTACAGACACAGAGCTTCCAGGATGTCTCTAGGAAGGAGGACTTGTGCCTCAGGCACCAACAGTGAGCGTGCAAGTTGTCTTTTCCTTTTGGGAACTGTTGCAAGATGAAAAGCTTCCCACCGAGAAAACACATTGCAAGCCTCTGTCACCTCCACATACAAGTTATCTGCAGCTTGCAGATGTAGGTTTTGAAACTCTGACGTCTAAGCAGGCATGGCGACATGGGATGGTCACACACGATACCAAAGCCTTCTCCCAGTGGCAGTGCTCCAACACATTCTCTTCTGGAGCCAAGAGCCAGAACACCCTACTGTCCAGAGACCACCAGAGTGGTGGCTGCAGCCAGCTTAAGCTGTCAGAAGAGCTGTCCTGGAGTCTACAGGGACTTCGTGAAGCTGTTGTTAAACACAACCAGGGTTATAGTTTTTAGCATCTAAATGCATAACTAAGTAGTATTAAAAGCAGACAATGCATAAAACCCATCACTCCTGCAATTTTACCTCACTCGAATGTCCCACACTCGAATGTCCCACACGCTGCTGCACCTCAGAGGTGGAAATACTGTAAATGACGCCCTGCCCTGCTACCCTTTGCAACTCTGCCATCAGCAGTGTCCTGTTGGTAGCTTCCATTCAGCTGAGGTGCGAATATGCACAGCGTGGGATAGGCAGATTCTACAAGTCAGGGTCAGGCAGAAAGAGGAAACAGAAGCAGAAGGCTCTACTGGCTGTATTAGAAGGTTCCCATAACTCAGTCTACGTGAGAATAAGTGGGGAAGGGTCACTCAAAAGTATGCAGGCTGGCAGCAGTCAGGAGCTTTGCATTACTGATCTAATCGTAACTCCGATGTCAGCTATGATTTCCTAGCCCTTTAAACTTTAGGAAATGCATTCTGCCTTTCTAACCATCTCTAAGTGGACAAAGCTCCAAAATGAAGGCAGTGTTACCAACACCCTGATTTTGTAGCCCAGAGAAGCTCATTCTGAACTCTGACCCCTAGAAATGGAAGACCATAAAAGTGTTTCGTTTTAAGTCATTACACTGGTGACTTAAATTTGTTCTAACTCAATAGGACAGCAATATGCCTCATGTTTCCTCTGCTGGGTGTCCTGTACTGTGTGGGTTTTCCCATGTAAATACATGGCAGGAGGCATTGTGGATGAGGCCACTTCCAATTGATGCTTGCTGGAAGCACTCTGAGGTCCCCAGAAAGGATCCAGGCTCTGTCTTAGCGTTTGCTGACTCTGGTACCCTCAAGGAGACGTGCAGCTCTGATTGCCACAGGGGCCCCTCCCTCAGATCTTTGAGGTGACCCAGGGCAGCATGGGCATGAGCCTGGAGTAGAGAAGCCTCTTCAGTGCCAGCACTAGGGCTGCTGGCAGTGCTTGTGTGACAGCTCCATTAGAGGGGTGTGTCACACAGCCATTATCCAGTCACATTTTAAGTGCAGCCCGCTGGGCTCAAATACCACTTTGGGAAGCAACAAATAATTTTCTGTTATTGGTGAGGGTCGCTGCAAGTTTCCTCCTGCCCTCTGGTACTTGTTTCTACAGCCCGTGGCTGTTACAAAGCGAAAACCCAGCATTAAACATTTAATTCTGAAATCTACTTTCTCAAGAGGTGTTCATTTGAGCTCCCTAGATTTTGAAGGATTTTTTCCCCACCCTTGGCTGCAAGCTCTGTCTGCCCTAGACTTCCCTGCTGCAGGCAACTGAAGGATGAAGAATGAAATGATTGCTTTCTAGTGGGTAATCACTGGTCTCAAGCACTCCTCAATAGTATTACCAGCAGAGGGTGAGGGGGAAGCTGTCCTCTCTTCTTTCAGGGCTGTAATCAGTGCCCTAGCCTTTCCCTGCATTCTGGATAGGAGAGACGACTACACGATTGCAGGTAGAGTGAGCAGACTCGTTATACCTATTGGGCATTGAAAAGCACACTTGGCTGACATCGAGATCTGGCTTGGAATTGCAGTTCTTTTGCCTACTGGGTCTGGCTACTGGACAAGGTGCCCCTCAGACATTCCTCCCTGGCAGGGCTCCCTTGGGGGTCAGAGACAATGTGTGAGGTGAAGTGCCCACCCGTGCAGTGCTTGTTCAGGAAATCCGAACTCTCATTAGTATTTAAATGGCTCCCACATTACAATTTCTGCTTTCATTGATGGCTAGCTCCATTTATCTGACTCGGAAGGGAAAGCCCAGCAGGTTAGTGACTCGCTCTGTCCAAAGGACCACAGCCAGTTCTGCAGTGTGGCCCAGCATCCCCTGGAAGCCTGTGAAGAATGTAAGTTCTCAGCCACTATGGAGGGAGCCTCAGGATGAAACCCAGAATTTGACGTCCCGGGTCTATCTGAGGCATGCCCAGGCACGGCGCCACTGTGGGAACTCGAATTGCAGTATCCCACGCTGACTTCTAGGCCTCGGTTGCAAACTGAGCCCTCATTTTGGGCTCTCTGACGGAACCACCCACTTTGAGACCCAATCCAGATGGTCTCTTTCTTCCTCCCTCCTTCCTTCCCACCCAAATGAAGGTAAAAATATGTTCCTCACCAGCCCAGAGCAGGAACTGTCTTATTTGTAGAAGGAAGGGCACTAATAATTTCTTCATGAAATTCTTGTTGTCTGGCATTTGACATGACAGTGGAGGACAGCCAGCCTGCCTGGTGGCAGCAGTGTCAGGACAGGCTATAGACTCATGGGCCTGAGTGGGATATCCAGAGGACTAAGGGGTGCTCATCACCCCATCTGCTTATTTCATCAAGCTCCAGAGAATTCCTGTCAGTCTCTACATTAAGACCAATATGTTAGGAGACTTATTATACTGCCGAGAGGCCAAGCCAGAAGCCAGGCCAACTTGGGCTGGAATTTTTGCTCTGCAGCTAGGTACACAGTCCTTGACCCTCCATCTAACTCTTATTTATGGCTCTCAATAGCTTCATCTTTTCAGAGGAGAGGTAGGTAAGGTTTTACTGTGAGCACCACACAGCAAATATTTTTGGCTTTCTGGACCAGGCAGTCTGTGTCTCACCTAAGCAAGTCTGCCATGATTGCAGGACCGGAGACATTATGTGAATGAGCCGTTCTGTACAGTATGTAGATGAATGGTATGGATGTGTTGTAATAAAACTATTTACAAAACAATGGTGGATGCATTTTACAAGAATGAGCTAGCAGGATAGATACTAAGGATAACAAATTTTTACATTTTGTTTTTAACTGGGTATTCTTCCCTGCTAGGACCTAAGGATGTACATGCCTGTAGAGCAAAGCAGTAACCATGTAATAAGAGCAATGATAACAGTGGGCCAGAATTACTGTACTCTGAGTCCAGAATTATTCCAAGTGCTTCACTCTCATTACCTTGTTTCCTTCTCACAAGCGGCCCTGTCAGCTCTGCGCTATCTTTGCTCCCTTCTACAGTCTACGTAAAGGAATCAAGGCATGGCAGTTAACAATGAAGCAGCTCTTCTATCTAGAACATATAAAGAATTAAAAAATTTCAGCCCCTCCAAATTCAAAGACCCAATCCTAAAATGGGCAGCGGAGATGAATACACACTTCTCAGACAAGGAGATACAAATGGCAAATAAATA
>NW_004955476.1:7371880-7387529 GCF_000276665.1 Chinchilla lanigera
AGAAACTGTCAATGAGTCTTTGGTTGACCAGTATTGCATGTCTATATCTGTTTTCATGAGAAGCCACTTTGAAGATATCAATATGTAATACAACAACCATTGTTAATTCCCTACCACTTTGTAACTCTGTATTGTCTGTACTGTGCTTATGATATGTTGTAAAATGTTGTATGTCTGTGAATGTTTCCCTCCTTTTATCTTTAAAATAAAAAAAACAAACAATGAAGCAGCTCCATGGAATGGGATAGCAGGGTGTCACAGACCAGGCTGAGCCTAGGCAGGACAGTCTGCTTTCAGAGCCAGCTATGCTGACCATTAAGCGACGCTGCCTCTAACCAACACTGCCCTGATTATGACGCCACTGAGCACCATGGAGAAGCAGCAGCCAGGGGACGCTCACCTGCCTGGCTTCTGTCCCTGAGCCACCTATGGCAGGCCGCCTGGTGTTTCCATCTCCTCTGCTGTCTCCCTGTTCCCATTCTCCACTTTCGTGTCTTCCTGGGCCACCCAGGCCGTTTGTTCCTTTGGAGATCCACTGCTGGCTTCCCATCTCCCTCGGCTTCAAGGACTCCTGACGCTCTCATACTAGTCTTGTTGGAAACTTGGCACTTCTGAACAGATGTGAGAGTCACAGAAAGTAAGACCCGACCCCAAGCCCTCGGCTCGAATACCCCAGAGTGGGCAGAGAGCATCTGAACAGTCTGGCAGCCCCACCCCAGGGCAGAGGGATTGAACTTCTACTGCTGTTGCCCCAGGTAAGTTTGTTGCTTGTTCCTGAGTCTTAGGTACATCTGGTGGCTTCTCCATCTCTTCCAGGTAAATTCAGAGAGAGCTAAGCTGGGCCCTGGAGAAGGACCAGGCCTGAATTATTTTCAGTTTCCCACACTATGGAGCTACGTCCCTAGTAATCAGTTTCCCAGGTCTGTGATGTTCTTAACCCAAACTGGAACCAGTTCCTCAATTCCTTGCACACAAACCCCAAAGGGCCATAGTTGCATGGACGTTCTGGTTTCAGCTGTCCATTCAGAGGAAGGTATGACGGTGCTTCCACTTACTGAATGCTAGCAAAGAAAAATAGTTTAATTATAATGTTAGGGTGCTGGATAATAATGATGACAATAACTACATCCACAGGGTTCACTATGAGCCCGGCACTGTTCTAAGGCCCTGGAAGTCTTTTCAAACCAATGACAAATTCATTAGTCGAGAGCAAGTGTAGCTCAGCAACAAGAACATAAAAACTAAATGGCTAAGGGGAAGGAACTTTCAGAAATTTGTTCTAGTTATGAGAAAGCATATGGACTCATCAAGGTCAGAGGTGGAGAGAGACGAGGGAGAGAATATAAATTACAGTGTTGGAAATTCAGATAGATGCCGATCTAATACCTGGGTGGACAGGTTATAAAGCAGAGGGGGTGAAAGCTGGAAAAGTAAAGGTGACTTCATGGAACGCTTAATCTGTGCTATGTATTTCCTATACAAATTGCATTTCATTCTCCCCTGCATTGCTGCCTTAATCACGGACTGGTATGATGGAACACCATAGACGAGGTGGTATACAGCTTATTTCCCACATTTGAGGAGAAGGTCAAGAAAAAGTTTCTGGATGATTTGGTCCCTGGCAAAGGCTGTCACACTGGAAGGGATTCCTCAGTATAGAAAGAGATCTTTTTTCCCAAAAGACCAGCATCTGATAAGATTCAGATCCCATCCATTAGCATTCATTGAGCCTCAAATGTCCCCAAAAAGTCCTGTCTCTAGAGAACAGTCACATGGGGGCATAGGGCTTCAACATGAGTTTTAGGAGCACAGAATGCAGGCATAATAAATACTGTGGGAAAGGGATTATTCGTTTTAATTGGTAGATGAGAAATTAATATTTAGAGATGGTGATAACTTGTCCATCCATGCTCTCAAAGTCGCGGTTTGGTACAGGTAGGTTAAAGCCAGGAAGGTCTGACTCCTGCTGCACTGTCTTCTGTCTGAGGCCACATCACACATTCCTGGGAGACAGTGCAGGAGAGTGTCCAGGGGCTGTGCATGGTCCCATGGTGCCAGAGGCTGAGTGTAGACCCTCGCTGGCCCAACTCTGGCCTTTGCTAGAAGGCTTGTCTTCTCAGATGACAAAGTTGAGAATGTGCTTCCCTCTTTCCTCTTCTTGCCCCTCTTCGATGAGTGACGCAGGACAGTTCTGTCATGTTGTAGAGAAGCTGACAGGCTCTCAAGAGACTGAATGGATCTCTCAGCTGTCCTTGAGACTGGCCAGAAGTCAGCTCCAGTGGCCAGTGGTAGTGAATCCAAGGTGGTGCTCCCTGACAGAAGTTTTGCCATCTCATGGTCTCTTCATAATGCATCTTTAGGGTGTCTCTGGAATACTGCAGGTGCTAAGTCAGCTTTCTTCACCCACTCAACTTGGAAAGACGCACAGGGGCACTGTTCACCTCATCAGGAAAAATCTGCTCTTGCTTTGAGGAAGGGAGGATAAGGAGGCACCCAATGGTCAGCCAGGACCGTGTTCTTCAATGTTCTACGTAGGCAGGCTTGCAAAACTAGGAATGGAGTTCCCACAAACAGACCTTGAAAAAGGGAAACATATGCAGTGTAAATTAAGAAGGAAAATGCAGTATTGTTTTCCCTTTACCACTCAGTAGAGTTACTTTATAAATACAACAAAGCCTTCAGATATGGTAAGATTGCAGTAAAATGCTCATGCACAACCTTTTCAGAGGGCAAATGGGCATCATGTTCAAAAGTTTTCAAAGGGTGCAAGACCTTTGAAAGAGGCCAACCTATTATTAGAAATGTATTCTAACAAAGTTATGCATTTGCAGATGTTGTGCTAAGAGGATGCTCAACACAGCATTTATGACACAGTGAAAATTGGGATAACTAAAGGCTAGAGTTAGCACAGTGAAATAATACATAGTGTATCCATACAACGAATAATATCTAGACCAGAAGAACCTGAATTTAGTATTTGTTACTAAAACAGATACTTGTATTTTAAATTAAAATAAGCAGGTTGCTAGTTAGTATTTATAATGTGTTTTGCATGTGTAATTTACATGTGATCTATATGTAATTACATGTGGAATGACTACTGAACATATTTAAAGTTTGGAAAATTACAGGCTTAAGTTGTTTAATAGTATATGGTAGTGGTTTTTCTTTGCCTCCTTATATTTTTATAAATTTTTTTCTACCCTAAAAATGGCATCACTCTTTTCTTAGATAAAAGAAGTTTACATGAAACTTATAGAAAAGAACAATTGTTTAGAAAGCAAACCAGGCTATATCAACATAGGATCTCTACCTATACTCTGGCCCCACTTCTCCGCACCCCCTTCACTCCCTCCATCCGTCTTTTATCCCCTGGCTGCTCTCCTTGGCCGCTGTGGCACTGTGTAGTTGAGTTATTCTGCATGAAATGTTCATAACTCCCTTATAAATTGTCTATAATTTAGAAAGTGTAGGGGAGTATATATTTACAAGAAAGTGGAACCACAGAACAGAAAATTTTTCTCTTTATTTGTGTCAAAGACATCCAGAAGTTTTAACTTCTTGGGTACAAAAAGATTCTCCTTTGAGAATCATCCCTAACATCCGAGCACTGAGTAGTCCGCACACTGAGGCTACAGCAACAGTGTTATAAATTATATTTCTCTTTCAGCTTGTAGCCTTGTACTTTGTTTCTGCAAGATTTCCAGCTCAGCAGTGAATGTATGCTTCTTTCACTAATATCTTAGAAACCAAATTTTATTTCCTCTTCAGGAACAAGTTTCAATACATTTTGAGGTCCCCATTCCAATGAAAGCAAAATGACTTGATTAAAAACATTTTAGCTTTGAGAATAGAAGTTTCAAATTAATTACATTATGAGTTAACTTGTACATACTTAAAGCATTCAGTATTGGGATGTCAACCTAAGTGACAGCAAGTTGTTTGAATTCTGCTGCTGGCATTTCCTGTTCTTTCTTATGCTCATTTGAAACCCCTTCTGTGCTGTTAAAGTCAGCACCGTTCAGCTGTGCAGTAAGAATGCCCAACGGTTTCCTGTCGCTTTTACCTCCTCACCTAGAATTAATTTAAGGGAACCTCAGTCAGCCCAGCTCTCCACAGCATCTAAGCTACTTCCGTTCACTACAGCTAGTGGGATTTGATGATGTCACCGTGGCTACCCTGTCGCTCATCCTCGCAGAAAGCTGAGTTCTTGGTTCTGAGATGGTCCCTGGGTTGTGCAAGTCTGAGCTGTGTTCTTCTGGGCTGGGCAGACTTTGTATTTTAATGGAATCTATGCCAGTCCATTCCATTTCCGGCCCTTCAAATCAGTCAGCTCCACCAGGTACCTTACATGGTTCTAAGTGCTTTGACCCCACCAGACTACTTCAGGGCTGTTTCTAGACCTACAGCTCCTACCACCTCTGATTCCCATCTCTTACCTTGTATGCTAACTCTGATGCTCTGGTGTTTAGGATTTAGCATTTGCGTCTGGCCGTGAATCAAATGCCAGAAGATCTCCCCCCAAAGGGTACTGTAGATAAGCTTGGAAACCACAACTCTGGGGCCAGGCTAAGCCTCCTCCATTCCCCTCTTTTCTTGCCCCTCCCTGAGGCAGGCCTGGTTCCTCAGCCCGGACCCCTCTCTGCAGAGCTATTCCTGCATCCCTGTGTCCATGGAGGAGGTGCAGGAGATGAAATCAGCGCACCGTCTCTGGATGGATCCCTCTGGCGTTTTCGTGCTGTGAACACCTGCGCTGGTAGCGTCCTCTCTGCAGCCTTCAGAGCCGCGGCCCAGCACAGGCTCTTGGTGGGTGTCCCAGCCCCTTGCCTCCCAGTGAGAGTCCTTCATTAGTCGAACTTGGGATCCTAAGACAAGAGCTTCCAGATCACAGACTCTCCGCTCCAGAGCTACCTTAGTGCCTCAGAACATGACTTCTTATGTGACACTGTGAGCGACTGGAGTGTACACCTGTTCATCCCCAAACCAAACATCTTTCACTGTCAGGGATGAAGCAGCTCAGCCACGCATTGTGCTGGCATAATGGGGCATGCTCACCCAGTCAGTACCTTCCGAGGGGAAGCGTCCACAGGACAGGGTTCCTAAACCATTGCCGCGTGGAGCGCAGAGCGCCTTACAACAGGAAACGGAGCGCTGTAAAGTCTGCAGAGGGGTAATGCTGATTACAGTTTCACCTTTTAACCCTCAGTTTTCTCAGTGACGAAGATGGGGTAACATCAGTCACCTGTGGAGCCGGTTCGGCGAAGAGACCGCGGAGAGAAAGGGGCTAGCACACCCCAGAATCGGGCGCTTGGGCTCCGCGAAGCTCACTCCTGCATGAGATCAGGAACAGAGCGGTAACTCCTGTCCTGTGGCCAGTCCAGGAGCCCACCCTGCTCCGCAGCACCAGCAGGGGCGGTGGGAGAAGGAATAGCGGAAATGGAAAGATGGAACGAGAGGAGGGGCGGAAGGAAACTTGCCAGACGTAAAGAGCAGAGAAGATGTTCTAAAAGAACTTCTCTCTTCAGTAGTCACGATGTCACGACTGAGCAGCAGGTTTCTGGACGGGGTTCTGAGTCTGGCGCATGGGAAGAGCAGGCTTTGCCAGGTGCGGCTTTAGCACTGGACGCTTCCTGGACTCCAAGAGCCGCTCAGTGACCACTCACCTGCACCTCGTGATGACGGCAGCTAGATGCTCCCGAGGCCTTAGATCCTCGGGGTGGGGGTGCTCTGTGTCCGTTCCCCGAACCAGCCCTTCCTGATGCTCCCAGAGGCGTGACCTCTTGCCGGCCTCACTACCTGCACAGACGATCTGAAGCCTGAGTGCCATGGAAACCGGCGTGGAGATCTCAATTCTGGCTGCAAATTAGAATCACTGGAAAGCCAGGATTAAATCCCTCGGGGTTTGGATTTAATTTGCCTAGGCTGAGACCTTGGCCTGGGCCATTTAAAAAGCTCCCCCGGCGATTCTCAGTGTGCAATGAGGGTCACGTATCACTAATTTAATTGAATGTGTTTTGAGAGGGAAACTTCAGCCATGCTCTGCCTATTAAATCGAACCTATGTATAAGAGAAGAAACACTGAAGAAAATTAAAGGTGACAAAATAGTCCCTATTTGTTGGAGAAAAAAGTTTGTCTTTTAAATAACTAAGCCACAAAAGCAGCACTGGCGATCAAAACTTCATAAGTAGACAATCTTTGTCAAAAGGTTGGGCTGATTGTTTGGGGCATTGTATAAAGATAGACAGGCTCCAAGGATTTGAAACTGGTCCCAGGGTTAGAAATTTGAAGGCTTTGTATTGAATTGTAAACTAAAAACTCTGTCTAAGTTTAGCAAAAGTAATTTCCGAATGAGTTATTGCTCAATATTATCTTTGCACATTAAATCTTGTCCTCCCTGAAAGAGGAATGGAAGAGGTTTATGGATTTTTAATGTATCGGGTGGGCTCTGGAGCTACTCAGGGGCAAAACAGCTCAGACTCATCATGAAAGGAGGGGCAGGTCACTTACTTACTTCAGCTTTCTGGTGTGCAGATGAGTAAATCAAGGGCCACAGGTAGAAATGTTTTTTGAAGGATGCAAAGCCAAGGCGAGGCTCTTGGGCTGTACTCCATTTCTACATGTTACTGAATTAAGTACTGAATGATTCTTGAGGGTCTGTTTTGTGCTGGATTCAAGAAGGAGCCCTTTAATTGAAACAGGGTAGGATAGGGGCTTGGGTACAGGAAGGAAGAGAAAGAAAATCCAGGTAGTAACCATCAACATAGCAACCCATCTCATGTTGGTCGTGACAGGTGCGGTACCTGGGCAGGGCCAATGGCAAGGTTAGTGATGCTGATTCCTCTGGCTGTTGAGGGATGTGGTGGCATCAGAGTGAACACCAGCTGTTGAGAGGACAGTGGGGCAGATTCCTGTGTGCAGGCAGGAGGCGCTTCTAACTCACAGCTGAAGAAACCTTCCCCAAGGCAAGACACAGCGAAGCGACTGCCTCGGGAAGGCGGGCAGGTGGGACGCGATGCCTCAGCTGAGGATGAGTTAGACAGCTGGTGCTTTTCCAAGTGTAAACAAGTCCCATTGGGTGCAGAATTCTTGCACTAAAATTAGGATTTGCTGCATGCCTGAAGTTCACCTGTAACTATAAGATTTTAGCTACACAGCAAAGAGAAGACACCTTCTTTTTTTTTTTTATTTTTCTAAATTTGGCAATTTGGTCCTGTGTGGGACACCCTTTCTCCCACCATCTGCCCTTGTTTCCTTTCTTTGCGTTCACACGGGAGTCAGTACCTGGCACCACTGTTACCAGTCACACCGCCCCTCCCCACTTGATTGCGTGGGGCCCAGGGCCCAGGGCCCAGGAAGCAGCACACCAAGGCCAGCAGGGGAAGCGGATGGAGCAGATGACAAATGCAAGCAAAGTGTGGAACACAAGCGTAGCTGAGTCGGAACACACCTTTGTGTCCTGGGAAGTGATTCTGTGTGTGGCCAATACTGGTAGTAGAGGAATAGATTTCCTGGGCTGGCCTGAGCTTTGCTGTTGAGAGTCACCCACTCTTTCCCGCTTCCTGAAAGCGCAGTAGAGCAGTGTGCAGTGCCACCCCCTCCATGTTGGGCCCGGGCTGGGCTCTGGGGCCAGAGGAGCTGAGAGTCACATCTAGCAGCAGGTTCTTCAGCAGCTGTCATGGAGAGGTCCAAAGACTGTTGCCTTCTGCACTTCAGAGGTGCACGCCGTTGAGTTGATACCTCGGGGGGTGGTGAGTGCATAGGTTTCCTTTGATGCTGTGTTCTTGCTGGGTGAAAATGTCACAAATTGAGAAATTTTAGGAAAGGGAACTGGAGACAAAAATTAAAACACCTCTAACCTTGAGTGATGATTTATTCCTGTTGTCATGCACAATTCATGATTCAGCGGCACGTGGATCCTCCCCTGCCCCCAGCCCCAAGGGCCTATTTTGTGTCTCTATTTGTGATTTCTGCCAGTCAGTTCTGGCTTTCCTTTGTGGGTGCAAGTCCAGGTCCATGTGTTGACAGGCATTAACTGGGGAAAAGATCAAAACATGGGTGCTTGATGGGAGGATAGGATGGAATGTTCTGATGAATCAAGCACCGGGCATGGCGTCTGGCCGTTGGAAACAGGTAGTTAAGGCCAGTGACCATTTCTCAGACCTGTCTGAGGCAGAGCGGGGTGGCACTCTGCGCAGTCAACATCTCAGGCTTGTGGAGTTGGTATAAAGCAAAGTGAAGATGAGAACTCAGTTGTGCAGCTTTTTAATGCGGTCACTGACCCATCTCCTGGCTCAGAGGCACTTACTGTGAATGCGAAGAAGTGTTTGGAAACTCTTCTCAGCCACTCCCAGGCACAGGCCTTCATGTGTGGAAAGAACACAGGCACCTGCCCGTTCTTTTGACTTCCCAGATCTGGTGACACGCCCACCCCTTTTGTGCTGACCTTGCCCTGTGGAAGCACACCAGGAAATCAGCCATCCCCAGAAGCGGGTTTACTGTGAAGTCTAGGAGTCTGTGGACAGACTCGAGGGGAGCCTCCTCATGCTCAGCTGGTCACACGGCCTCAGAGCTGTCACGTTGCACCTTAGCCTGGGGTCTGAAGACTAAGAACAGAGCATCAATAATTAAAGTTACAATCAAAGCTGAAGCTTCCGTTAGTTATTTTCCTCCAACCCTGACATTTTATGAGTCAACAAAGCCAAAGCCATCAATATGAAGCAGATTATTTTTAGAAGTTTCTTAACCAGTGTGCTCTAACTTTAAATTAAACACTGACATGGGTTATTATTAAAATTCTGAAAATTCTAGGCAGAGAGGAGCCCACGTTAGTACAGTAAACACTGGGCTTTCATTACCTTGTTTTGAAAAACATCGACTCACTTGCTGCTCCCACCAAATACGACTGCGTGAAACTAATGGATTGTGGATTTTCTAAGGATTAGTTGTTCAAGGTCAGAGTCTGAATGTGTGGGGGAAGTTTGCGTGGTTGAACATTATTGCGACTTCAACCTTTTTAGATTTGCAGCATCTTAGCACTGACATTATCTTATTATCCTTTGATTCTGTGAGGTTTGTCTCATTCTCTGATCATCAACACCAAAAATGTGCCATGGCCATTTTTCATGTAAATGATCACTTTTGCTTTGAGAGTCTTGCTTTGTCTTTGCAGCATAACTAGGACAGTCTCTGTAGCATGAAACTAGGGGTGGGAATCAATTCCACTGGAGTGACGCTGTGGAGCGAACACTGGGTTTAGAGCCATGAGACCTGGTTTCTCTCACTTACTGCCCCTGGGTAAATTATTTGGTATATTTAGAGATACACTACTTTTAGCAAATAATGTAAGATATTAGGCTTCTTTCATGTGGAGGCATCTGAGCTGGAGCATTAACCTTGAGACTGAGGCTTATAGGCTGTAGAGACACGCCAGAAGGCCCTGTGCAACAAGGTTGGGCTCTCCACACACAACTCATGGCCACTTGTTTTAACTCTTGAGCACCTACTAAGATTTTCCCAAGGAAACAAAGATGTCCCACTGTTAAGAAAGTTGGAAAACTTTAGAAATATACTTTCCAGCCTTTTTGGTTCTAAAATTTTACTACAGATGTTCAATTACTGTTGGCAGTGTTTCATCTAAATATTCACAATTAACTGTTAAATACAACATTTTGAATCTGCTCAGTGAGAACGCTCAGACCTTCCCGTGTGCTCGATCCCTCTTGTCCATGTGATGAGGGTGGCAGGTAAGAGGTTAGACTTGCGTCGGGTGGTCCCTCCGTGTCCTGCCTCAGCCCTTCCTGTGAGGCGTGAGCAATTCCCTTTACCTGTCTGTGATCATGGCTCTGAGCGCATTGGGTTTTACAAGGATTAAATGAATTCATGTGGAGAAAACCCTGATCACGGTGCCCAGCACGTGGTAAGCGCCGAGCAAATATCAGTTATTATGCTAAGTCCACTTACTCATCAATGATCTACTGCACAGCTATTGCCTGCCAATCACGGCTACGGTTTGAGTGTGTCCCTGGGGCTCATATGTCGGACACTGGGTCCCGAGTGTGAGATGTGGAGAGATGGGGTGCTGTTGGGGATCCTTGGTCATCAGGGTGTGACTGAGGAAGGAAGTGACACTGCTCTGTGCCTCTCTTGGGACTGCAGGCACATGGTGCCTCCTTCCCGCCATGTGACCGCTCCCTCTTGCATACCTTTGTGGCACCAGGATGTCATCACCTACCAGCTCCTTGCTGTAGCCAAGGTTATGTCACTGAACTCCTACAGCTCCTTGCTGTAGCCAAGGTTATGCCTGTGAACCTTGAGGACTGTAAGCTAAATAAACCTCCTTCTTTTCAAAGTTGCCCAGCCTCAGATATCTCATTCTAGTAACCGGGGTGAGTTAATACTATCAGAGCTCACTTCTAGAGATTCACATGGTAGCTTAATTATTTTTCTCATTGCTAAGACAAAATCCCTGACCCTTGAAGTTAAAGGAGGGAAAGTTTATTTGGCCTAGTTTGTAGAAGTTTTATTCCATAATTGGCTGGCTCCAAGAGAGGGTGGGATGGCAGAGGGGCAGCACAGAAGCCAGCAAACATCAAGCCACAAGCAACAAGCAGCAGCCCCCTTTCTGTCCCTTATATTCTATCCCGGCTCGCCATGCTTAGGGCAGGTAGCACTCACACCCAGGGCGGGGCAGCCTGAATCCCAGTGTCACACCGTGAATCCATCCCAGCATCTCATCCTCGATCCCAGCATGCCTTGCTAAGGCTTGGAGGGAGGTGCTCATACAGGCAGAAGGAAGAATTAACACGGAAGAAACAACTCTCCAAACAGCTTTGGAGAGTCTTTTGGTAAGTTGCAAGGGCTGAGAGGAGAGGTGGAGGATGGCAGCAGGGGAAAGGAAGGAAGGACCTACTGGCTTGGGTAGTGAAGCGCTGGTGCCCAGCAGATCCCGCTGAGATGTGACATCTCCCTTGCAACAGATCCTGGGCATGCCGGTGAGGGCGTGGCCACGGCGGGCTCTAGCCATCCTTGCACCTTTGCCACCATGCACCATGCACCATGCACGGGTGTGGTTAGATGCTTATGTACAGGGCAGATCCTCCTGCCAGGTCCAGGCCTGAGAGTTTAGGTTTGCCGATATGTTTCAGTGCGGCCTAAAACTCAGGGATTTCAAATGTTCTGTGAAAAGCAAATCCCATGGAGAAAAAAAAAAAAAAAAAAAAAAGAGAGAGTAGGAAAAAAGCTAAAAGACCCACCAGCATTTCTAAAAACACCTAAACCCAAACAGACCTTGGCTTTGCAAGCCAAGTGAGGCCCTCGGACCAGAACCTCGGTGGTTTTTGGGGGAAAAGGCAGGCACTACCCAGACCTCTGGGAGAGACTGAGCTGGGAAGTGTGGAGAAAAGGGCAAATATATTTGCAGATTAAAAACACGCTCAGAAACGAGCACCTGCAGAGCAGGGCTTTCTCTCCTTTGGACACTCATCTTCTTCCCTGATGTGGCCTCTGGGCTGGCTCAGATACCTAGATGCTGGGGCAAGGGTCAGACTTTTATTAATTTTATCCCGTCACCTGGCGTAGTTATTGATTCTGGTGCAGACAGACTTTCAATAATACGCTGAAAAACAAGTGGCGAATAACTCAGTGAAAAACAGGGAGACGCAGATGAGTACCCTGGAGGCGACTGGAGCCGACTCTAAACTGACAGGCTCCCTAAGGACAGGGACTGTGGCTCCCGCTGACCCTTATGGCCACTGGAGAGCTCTGCGGGCACAGGGTCGGTGCCGTGCTGGGCAGCAGGAGACTCAGTGGGTGTTTAGCAAATGCAGTCCCTTGTTATCTCTTTCCAGTTGGCTAGCACTGACCAAAACGATTCTCAGAGTGACCACTGCATACGTGACCAGATGTCAGTGTGAGTTATAACCTCCCAGTCTGGAGAAGGTGTAAAATGACCACAAAGAAGCACACTGCTGGGACTTTAGGGACCAGGGACTATAAATACAGGGGATTCCTAACAGCTTCAGTCTGGTCCCGGGCCAGGGCCCAGGCCTTCCACAGTCACAGGGAGGAGGGAGGAAAAGAGAAAGTGTGCAGGCTGACTCTGGCAGTGTGCCAAACTGAACCCTACCTTTTCTGATGTGTGGTATTCTGGGTAAAGCAATTGTCCTTTTAGTTCAAGTAATAAATTTTTAGATTTGTTTGTTTAAAAGGCAGGTGGTTGAGACTGCTATTTGTTGCCTGTGGCAAACTCATAATGTAAACCAGTGTGGTCTGGGCGGGAAAAATAATCAAGTCCCAAGAGGCCAGAGGCCCATGACAAAGCAGCCCCTGGAATGGCTGGGAGCAGACTCCCACAGAGCCAAAGCGGCGGGGCTGGGTTCAAGGGCAGGAGCACTTGACCGCAGACTGCTCTCTTACCCCTAGGCTACCCTGCCTCATTCTGAATGGATTCCAGAGCTCGGAGTGACCTCATTAGCGTCCAGCCAAGCCCCTGCATTGCAAAGACAAGGGGACTTGTACTAAGAAATGTCCGTTTACTTGATGACAGCCTCACGCACTCAGATACCTAGTCCGCATCTGCTGGGGGCAGATCCAGTAGTTTGACCTTCAAGGGGCTGAGAAGCAATGGATAAGATCTCCATCACTGGTATCTTCTGGGCTGTTCATGGTCCCTCCAGGGAGATTTGCCCCTGTGAATAACTTGTGAGCAGGGTTTTTGAATGCTTCACCATCTTCTGCACTTTCGCGTTTCAGGGTATAGGACTTTCTCCCAGGAAGCCATAAGCTACATCTATCCCACGGTTCAGCAGAAGCAAAAAGAAAAGACATGAAAAGAAAAAACGTGAGCCTCTCCAACACCCTAATGAGTTTTCAAAGGCACAACAAAACACGTGTTTAAGCCCGCATTTGAAAGAAACCAATGTGCTACATTTTCAAGTTCTCAAAGTCCCACCATCCCGCATTTTAACATAGCAAGAGCCCGAGGCAGTGAGCTCGACTATGGAATTCCAGCACTAGACCTTCTGAGTGTGCAGGCAGGGCGAGGTGAAAATACGTGATGGGTATTTGGGGTGGCGGTGGCAGACGGGCGGCTGTGTGCCCTCTCCTCATCCTTTGGAATAAAATCTCAGAGACAGGAAGAACATTCAAGGATTCAAAGGAATGCTGAGAGGATTTTTGCACTTTGTCTCTGTTTAGAGTTCTGGAAGGTGATTTCCTGATAAGTTGCCTAACCCACTTGAAACTTGGCATCACAGAATGCTTAGGTAGAAGGACAGCTTGGTGAAGCCCTCCTCTCCACCTCTATTTCCTGTGAATATTCCACAAGGTCTAATTCCCTGTGCCCTATAATTTATCTTTTATTTTGCTCTTTAAATTATTTATATGTTTGGCTTCTTATATAAGAGAAATCATGTGATATTTACCCTATGTCTGCTTTATTTTACTTAGCATTATGGTCTCAAGGAACACCTATTTTCCTACAAATAACTCAAGTTTATCCTTCTTTATGGCGGAATAGTACTCCATGTGGATATTGGTTACATTGTCTTTATCCGTGCATCTGTTGATGGACATGTAAGTCACTTCTAAGATTTAGCTATAGTGAATTATGCTGCTATAAACATAGGTGTGCATGCATCACTATAATATAATACCTATAACTCCACCAGAAAGATACCTAAGAGGGGAATAGCTGTATCAAATGGAATTTCTAGTTTTGGTTTTTTGAAGAATCTCCATGTTGATTTCCAAAGTGGTTATACCGGTTTACACACCCACCAACAGTGTAGAAGGGCTCGCTCCCTACCCCGCAGCCTCACCAGCGTTTGTTCTTTTTTGGGACGTTGGTGATGGCCATCCTGCCTAGACGAAGGCAGTGTGAAAAGAATGGAGATGTGACGCAGATACGTACCAATTCCACATGATGAATGTACTCATTATGTATTGTAAACACATTAATAAACAAAAACATAAGAATGTGCAGCACGCCCTTGAGACAGGCCATGGAGGTGATTCGAGATTTTTGTCTGGCGAGTTTGCCAAGGAGACTTTCTGACGTGGAGAAAAGTGGTCCTGTGGCTGAGGCCCTCAGTGGGTTGGAACTGGGCCTCAGTGGGGTCCACATCATCAGGGAAAAGACAGGCTCGTGAGCAGATGAGAGGAGCTGGACCAGGAGCATCCCCAGCTGCAAGCTCATCACCGAGTGCCAATGGCACACTCAGGAGTGAGAGCAGTCCACACGGTGGGCATCAGCTCAGTCCAGTCCGTGCCAACCGCCGAACTAGGGGCAGGAGCAGGACCCCAGGGCACCGCACACACTCAAGGGTCCGTCTCTCCCTCTCTCCTTTTACCATGGGCCACAGGAACCATACTCCCCTTAAAATCCCGATACCATCTTGGAGAGGAGTTGAGAGAGGAGAGAGATCTGAAATATTAAGAAATTCCCAAAGGAGACTGATCATTGAACTAATGGAAAGGTTTATTTTCTGTCTTGTTTTACATCAATGATCAGCAAACCTTTTTCTACAAAGAGCTGGCAGCAAGTGTTTTGGGTTTTATGAGCTACATGGACTCTACTGTAACTATTCAGTTCTGTCCTTCACCATTGTGGATGGGCACGAAAGCCAGTGCAACTACTATGGAAATCAGATGAAGATTCCTAAAAACTAAAACTAGAAATTCCATTTGACCCAGATATTCCCCTTCTAGATATCTTCCGACAAGACGTAAAGACATCATATTGCAGTGACCCTTGCACACCCGTGTTTGTAGGAGCATGACTTATAATACCTATATCTTGGAAGCAACCTATATGTCCATCAATAGAAGAATGGATAATGAAAATGTGGCATTGATACAGCGGAGTACTACTCTGTCAAAAAGAAGGATAAAGTTGAGTCATTTGTAGGAAAATGGATACCATAGTGTGAAGTGAAATCTGTGGTTTCTCTTGTATGAGAAGCCAAAAATATAAACAAAGAGCAAAATAAAAGAAAATAGAAGGTTAGGAGGTAGATCTTTCTCAAATGGAAAGGGGATCAAGAGATGGAGGAAGTGGGAGGGAGGGAAAGAGGGTGAAAAAGGAATTGAGATGTGTTCTGTATATGGACCAGCTCCCCCATAAGTATAATCATTACGTAATGCAAATATGTACTTATAAAATACCAAAAAAAAAAATAGTAAAAAACACATGGCCATTAACTCTCTTGTAATCCTCCTCCCCACTTTGAACACGCTTATCCCATTGTTCTTGCCACATTTTTTTTGAGACAAAGTCTCTCTATGTAGTTCAGGTTGACCTTGCACTCACTGTGTAGCCCAGGCTAACTCACAGTGATCCTCCTGCCTCAGCCTCCTGAGTGCTGGGATAACAGGTGTGCACCACCATGGTCGGCCTCTTCCCACTTTCTGAAGCAGTCTGAAAATCTTCCTCCATGAGTGTCTTTATGATGTGTGACCAAAAGCACAGTGAGTATTGCTGCCTCATTCCATCTAACAGAAAGGGCGCCCCATAAAAACTCTGCAGTGTGTCCTCACCCCCTCATCCATGAGACCTGGCACTGCAGGATTTCTAGCTTTTCCTTAAAGTCAAGATGACCATGAGAGGTAAATATTTTGAATCCATCCAGGACAATGAGGCAGTCACAGTAG
>NW_004955476.1:7388749-7449578 GCF_000276665.1 Chinchilla lanigera
GCTCTAACAGAACTTTGCTTTCACAAGCAGGTGGTGAACTTTCAAGTTCTAGTTCACTAACTTGAGTTTTACATCATCAAGTCAGACTTTCAGGGTGTGGCTGAAGATAATTTCTTTCCTACTATACAAAAGCGTGAAGGCTCTGGAGAAGGATGAAGAAGTAGAGATACTGGCATGTCCCTTGCACATCTTAAAGAAATCTGAATAAAAATGGGACTCCTGTCACACTGAGAGAGGGAAGCCACCTGCCTGTAAGGAGGCGTCATTTGGTGCTTCCATTTCCCCAAAGTCTGCGGTCATTAGTGTGCCTGGCCTGTGCGGTCAGAAGCAGCTCAGCCTGGCTGCTGGAACAGGGACGGGAGAGAGGACCTGACAACGGAGAACAGAGCTCTGCTCTGCTTCTGGACCTCCCACTGTCTTTGCTAGGAGCTCTCGAAATGAAGGAAAGATCGGCAGAGGCAATGATTTTGAAATACAGCCATAGCTATTGTAATGACGACGATGAAAGTGTTGCAACTACAGTGTTACTTAGCATGATGTAGAGAGAGCTCAGAGATCTCAAAGACTGAAAGTGAAAGTGGCTAATTTCTCCTTCTCCATGTCTGCATGTGTCAGCAATGGTCTTTCCTCCATGCTGCCCACTCATCCCCCCTGGACCCCACCACCCGTGGGCCAGGGTCCGGAGCAGAATTGGTTTCAGGGCTGCAGAGAGAGCAGCAAAGGATACAGCAGCTCTGCCAACTCTTGCAGGAGTGATACAGCTCACGCCAGCTTATACTCCATGGGCCAAAGTCAGTCACAAGAGTAAGGATGATTTCAACGGGACATGAAAGTACAGTCCTTCCCCAAGGAGGAAAAGGAGTTTTTAATGAAATATGCCTCAACTGCTATTTCAAGGTGAGGAAATAATGGGTGTTGTGCTAGGCACAACCTAGTTTTACATTTACTCAGAAATCCTATGGGATAGGCAATGCCAACATTTTCCCAGTGGGAAAATCAAGGATCATGGAAATGAAGTAGTGCGTGTCATGTAACTAGTAAGCGGTAGATATTCAAACCTTTGTAGACCTGCTTCCACAGCTCATGCTCCTAAGCACTGCACTATTTATTTCTGGAATCATTTCTGATGTGCTTTCTAGATTAGGTGTTTGAGGTAACAGAAATGCATGAAACTTGCTGGATATAACACAGTTTGGGCTGTCAGACTGCAGCAGCTTGGAAACCTCATGCTGTTTCTGGAAGGGCCAGTTGTAACTCATCTTAAACTGATGACCGCCATGAAGAAATATAGCCAATGGGCTTATTAATGTCAGGTCTCCAGAATTTTAGAAAAAGGATTCAGAACTCTGGAGTTTTGTGTATGACCTCTTGACTTCAAAATGTTATAGGCAATTCAAGATTTAAAGAAAACTGTAGACTACAGAAGATAATACTATAGGTCAAACACGCCCTCACAAACCAATGGTTTACACTCCCTTAATTAGTCTCCGGGTGAGCTTACCTAGCTAGCTGGGAAGAACTAATCTGCAAAGAACCTACTGTGTGTCTTACTGACAGAGTGGTGGCTATGTGGGTGTATGACTGCGCTAAACAGGGCCAGCCAGAGCAGCGCGCCAGGATGACTAAGCTGAAATGACTGTCACTACAGACCGTGTACTAGCTGGGGCATGGCTGTATGCACACATTTTGATTTTGGACTCACTCAAATGTTCAGTCACCAAAGAGCAATTTTGTTGGCAAGCTGCTTCGACGCCACATGCACTGAGGCCCTCCCCCTCCGCCCATGTGGAGCTGTCCTCCCTCGCTGGTGGCCTTGGTAAGGAGAACTGGCCTGCAGTCCAGCTTGTGCCCCCCGCCAGACTCCACAGCCCCGTGGTGGGATGTGACCATCACAAGGCACCAAGCAGAAGGGCCACTTCTGGCCTCGGCGAGAGCTGGGCACCCGGACCGCTGTGCATGGCCAGCCCTGCACCTGGTGAGATGCCAGCTGGCCACGGCTTCTTCTGCAAACCAAGCGCTGGGGTTTCCGGGGAACTAGCGGGGCTTCTTACCTGGAGAGTCAGGGGCATTTTTCCTGAGCAAACATCTGTTGCACTCAGGGAATTTTCAAATATTTCAAGTATTTTGCTGCTTCCAAAACACTTCCATCTAACCCTTAAATCGGGAAAATGATCAGCGCATGGACCTAATTCCCTCTGCCCCAGGCATTCTCCCTCAAGAAGCATTCAAAATAAACGTTTATCAACCCATAAACATGCGCTATTGTGTCCTACTGCTTTTTTATTCTTTACCTGATTGCTTTTTCTGGTTGCTGCCTAGCCGATAGCTGCCACTGCAGCAAGCAGGGCTGGTGCTGGATGCCTATAATCCCAGATGCACGGGAAACTGAGGCAGGAGGACCTTAAGTTCAAGGACAGCTTGGGCTATACAGCAAGAGCCAGTCTGAAAAAATAAAGCGCTAGAGTGTAACTCAGTGTCCTGAGGCCCTGGGGTCCAGCCCCAGTACTTTGAAAACCAAACAAACAAATCTATAAAGCACCCCCCAGGCCCAGCAAGATGTTTTAATTCCTCTGAAAACATTTTCTCTGATGATGCTACGTTCTCTCCTTCCAGTGTGTGTGTGTGTGTGTGTGTGTGTGTGTGTGTGTGTGTGTGTGCACCCATGTGCACCTATGATATTTCTCTATAAAATGGTAAATTCTATGAGGGTAGCAGGATAGCTGACTCAGTTGGAAGTCACTGGGAGCTGCTGGCCCATGTGCGTAACCTGCTTAGTATCTGCCAACTTGAATTTGGCCCTCTGGCTGGATCTCTGAGTCCGTGGCCTACAGAAAGTTGCCCCACCACGCCACGATGACAGGTTGACTGCGGTGTGCTCCTCGGCGTTCCCTGGAGAGATGCTGGGACGAGAGCGCACGCCCGTTCGCCAGCCCCTTGCAGGCTGCCAGGCACACAGCCCGGGGTGCGGGAGGGAGGAAGCCACGCCCTCCACTCCGTGCGGCACGCTTGCGCTGCAGTTCTGTGACGGCCGGTGCTTGCTCCTGGCACCCAAGCCCTGCTCCCCTGCTGACTTAGTCTCGGCCTCGACTTTTCCCCACTCCGGATTTCTGAGTTTACTGATGTTGATGAAGGAAATGGGTAACACGCGCTTCCTGCCCGCGATCTTCCTCCGACCCTGTCTTGCAGGTGGAGGGTCTCCCTCCCGGCTAGTTGCCATTACTGGATGTGCGGCGTGCGCTTGTGCCTGTTCGCCATCCCTGCTGCGTCCTGTTCTAACTAGGTCCTTCCTCTGCTTCCCCAGAGCTGATGAAATGCCCCCCATTGGAAGTCAGACAAACTTACTTGGGATTTCAGTGCTGTCACTCACTAGCCTGGTACGCTTGCTGACGTTCTCGTTCAGTTACACGTAACACCAGGTAAATAACACCTGCTTTCTCAAGACCATCCTAAGCATAACGTGAAATTGCACTGTAAACAGCGCAGAATAGGCACTTGGTGAGTAGCAGCCACCCTTCGTGTTCTGCCTGGGATGGGTTCGCTTTTCGTTACTGATAGGAACTGAGGTCTTAGTTTATACCTTGTTTGTGATGGCCGGGGTGAGGCTTCCGTTTGACAGGCTTTGGGGTTCCCCCTGTGGATTGGTGGAGCTCTCTTCTAGGTGTGTCGAGGTGGGTCAGGAAGCATGGCCTTACAGTCTGTCTGGTTCCCGCCCCTGCCTCTCCGGCACTGCCCTCCGCCCCAGCCACGGAACCAGCAGGAGCCAAGCAGCTTTGCCCCACCACACCCTAAGGCCACGGCATCTCTGCCTTGGGGCCTGTGGACCACGGACTGAAAGTGAGAGTTTTTGTTTTCTGTCTCCTGTCAAGAGAATCTAAGGTCCATGTAGCCCAGGGCGTTGATATTTTGCAGGTCTGAATTTGGGGACACAATAACTACTTAAAAGATCTTTGTTCCACTAATGAATGACTGCTTGAATGTATTCCTCTGTCATCTGTGGTTTAAAATTTGTCTGCACTGTAACCTTTAACCATCGCTCCGTTCTTATCCAGACACCTACCTACCCAGCCACCCCTGCGGCATTTGCTGAAATGTAGTATTTAGTGCCCAGGTGACTGGAGAAATGGAAACCATCGTGTGGTAAGTACCAGGGGACTTTACTTGGAATAGCCTGATGTTCCAGCGCTCTCCGAGGTCTCTCTTTTCCTTACTCATCTCCCTTCATGACCACCGGGAAGTAGGCTGTCCCTTAACTTGTGCAAGGCCTTATGAGCCTTGTCTGGATAATCTGGATTATCACCTAGTCTGGATAATCACCAAGTGGCCTGGGACATGGAGAGAGACCGACCTGAGGATGAGGTACCTGGCACCTTTTTTCTGCAACAGCTGAAGCCCAGGGATTCTTTCACCCGGAAAAATGGAGAGTGCCATTCGCATATGACCAAAGCACTGACCCCAGTGTGGCCAGTCAGGTGGGCTGGCCTGGAGCTGGATGGCCGTGGCTCAGTGGTGCTCACCCAGATGCACGCTTCGTACGCCGAGGACTGAGGAGTCAGCCCCCAGGTGTGGACCGTTCTCTGCACTTGCTCAGTTTCTTGGCCCCTCCCCTTTTTGTGACTGCCTAACATCTCCACTTTGATTGATGGCAACTGACCCCTGCTTTGCAATTCTGACACCTCTTGGTTTTGAATGCATCACAGTGTTGAAATGAGGCTGCGGCTCTCTCTCGTTCACACCATAACTTTGCCATGTTTCAAGGTTTGTGAAATGGGACCAGAAGGTTTTAGACTCTGGCTTACGTGTAAGCATAGGTGTTCTGCTTTTAGAGGAACTGTGAGTGGCCTAAGCCTTTTGATGAAAGCATGTGTGAACCCCGGGAGCCAGCGTAGTACTACCGCAATGGTTGTGTTGTTACTGTAGGAGTGAGGTCTTTCTAACTCGCCCAATAACTGCTGTCCTGGAACCAGTTTAAGATCAAACTGTCTCCCTCTTTCTGCATTGAGTCAACCTCTTACAGCCCTTATAGCATAAATTAAGATCGTGGCGAAGACTCCGTAAGGCCTTTGGATGATACTTTCTGGCTTGCATCCCAGAGGTAGAATGATAAGAAGGAGAAGCCTAGGGAAGGAAAGCAGGACTTTGCTTCCGCTTCTGTGTGGGCCATCTGCACAGTGTGTGAGTTTGGGTAAGTTGTGTGACCTCTTCAGGCGCCTGTGTGTTTGTAAAACGAAGGGCTCAAGTCAGATCTCTGAAGCGTTCTGCCCGTTTTGCGTTCCGTGAGTTGTTTGCTCAGACACCCGCAGCCTTCTGTCTAAGCGCGGAGGGAGGAACTGTGGGGATCTCAGTGCCTTCCAGGTGTTTTCGTCCTTAGTGAATTAAATCCCTTCTTTGTCTCTGCTTCATTCCTCTATTTTAGGTTGTAGATTTTCCTGCCAATTTTTTCCCCTTCTTCTTGACCTAAGTAGTAAAAGAGTTTCTATGACAACGGAGTAATTTTCCTGGGCGCCCACATTCAATTTGCTTAAGTAGATATTAGGGCTGCAATATACTTCATTAGCTCTGAGGCCCTGGGGAGGAACCACTGGAGCACCAAGCGGACCTGAGCTTCAGGTTAAGCCCATGGAAACCTGGGTCTGCTGACTGTGTAGAGATGATATTTTCCTTACAGGGCCTGTGTCTTCGTCTCTTGGACTTGGTAAGCACCAGAAGTAATTACCTAGGGAAATTTTAAGGAGATGTACTACTTCAGCTAACAAAAAGAGGAATGGAATACAAACTTTGAGCACGGTGCTGGATACCATAAATCAGAAAGTAAATAGCCAAGATATTAAAAAATATGTTTTGCATCTGTTTGTTTATTTTCTTTTTATATGAAAGAGGGAAATAGACCTTTATCTAAATTAAAGCTTAAATTCCCAAAAGCAGCATATTAAGCAGATGGAAATCATATGTGGCTAATATGTAACAGTGAACAAGTAGAATAAATGTGATCATGGAGGAAAATGCTGATTCTGGTTAATATTTGTAACAGCAAAAAAATAAAAAATAAATATTAATATTAAGGATAAAGCAGAGCAGTGAACATGTTTTGAATGTGTTCTGTGTGTCAGGCTTTCAACAAGACATGGGGTATGTGTATTTCCAACTTTATAGCTAAGAGAAATGGAGGTTTAGAGGCCAGTTGTGTATTTAGGCAAGGTGAGTAGCAAATTTGCACTTATCTCACTTTCTGCTCTTGCACTTCATGCTCTATGGAATGGTGCTGGTGCCAAGCCCCCAGGGGATGATGCGGAGAGAAACTGAGGTTTCAGGGTCCATAGTCTTCACCTCCCTTGAGTCCTAAGCCTGTGTGAAGCTTGGGTCTGTCAGGACACTTATTTGATGGACAGGTTGGCATTCCTGGGGTGATTTTGTGAGACACTCTGGAGGATTCCAAAGGCGGCTGGCTGTATGCCACAGACTTGTAGAGTTCTTTTTCACACTCATGGGGAACCCAGGCCATCAACTTCTTGCTAAGATTTTAAAAGAGCAGAATGAAAGATAGATGATAGGAATCAGGGAGATTGGTCTTTTGCAAGTGAGAAGGGGATTAAGAGCTGGAGGGACTGGGGATTTAGCTCAGCCACACAGCGCCTGCCTGGCAAGCGCAAGGTGGTGAGTTCCATTCCTGGCACCGGAAGAAAAACAAACAAACAAACAAACAAACAAAAGAGCTGGAGGGAGAGGGAGGGAGAAAAGGGGAAGGGTATGGAAAGACAGTGAGTTCTATACACGCACCAACTCCCCCTGTGGAAGGCAATCACGTACTGCAAATATATGCTAATAAAACAATAAAAGCACGGGAAATAGAGGCACACGTACACCCTGACACACGCCTCTGCGCAGTGCAAGGACTGCACTCAGGCACTGAGGTGATTATGAAGATGCACTCGGCATTTTTTCCAACTCCACCTGGAGGTTCTGTATTCGCGCTGATTGCTGCATGTGAGGGATGAAGTCAGAGCCCTCCTCCGGTGGGCAACGGCGCTCTCCTCTCAGTGCAGGCCCGGCTGGGATCGCATCCTCACTGCTGGCCTGTTTCCGGGGTGGGAGACACTCCGTTGGGACCTAAAAGGTGGATGCAGTCGGGGGAGCTGTGTGTGCTCTCCTGTACCACCTCCTGCTACAACAGCTCGGAGAGTGACTTAACTCCCAGGTTCTCTGTTTCTTCCACATCAACAGGGAAGTGATTTCTTGCAGGGCAGCAAAGCGGACACTGGCGGGTTGGTGGGGTGAGTAGCCTGAAGTCTGGCTGCACGGAGGCACATGATACCTGTGCCTGGAGAGGTTGTAGGGGTGCCAGAAATGCAGACTTGCGCTGAGTGGGGCGGGCATTGTGCAGGTCTCCCCTGTTCTATCCACGCATTTCCTATTTCATGGTTGGCACGCAGACTGGGTGGGTCCTATTCAACAAAAGCCAGTCAGCATTCTTCCATCGCTGTGAGTGTGCATAGCTGGGTCCAGGATAGGCAAGAACTGTGGGTCTTCACCAACACACATGACCTGGCCAAGACAGTAGGGAACATACGGCTGTTTAATCCTTGAAGAGAGAAAAGGATTCTTCTTTGCCTTTGAGTGATGGATAGTTGTAAGTTCTGAATATTCTGCAACCACAGGGGAAGCTGGTTGAAGACATCACTGTCATATGTAGGAGGGGAAAGACAAGATAATTGCAAGGAAGAGGAGCCAGAGTCCCAACCAACCACTTCTAAATCCTGTCCCACAGACTAGCAGCTAAATGGAATATTTCCCTTTGTTATTTAAATCAGTTGGTTTAGATTTTATATTTACTATGATTTGCAACAGAAAGCGTGGTAAAAAATATTACCCACTGACCATTCTTCAGCTGTCAGAGGGTAAAAATGGCTGTTTAGAGTGTTCCTGCCCTTTGACCTAGTTGCCTGCTAAGTGTTGACCATGCTCCACCCCCAGCATGACGCCTCCACCTCCACCTCCACCGGACTTCAGGCAGTGTTTGGTACTGGGCTGAGATGGATGTGTGGTTAGAAGCCAAGTAAAACGCCACTCTCTGGCACATTGGGTTCGAGCTGCCTTGTTTTATTTAAGTCCCTCCACATTACATTCACACAAAAGAAAGGGCACTGACATTTTTCTTTTCCCACAAATCACCAAGCAGAGAGGATAGCAGACTCAGGCCTCTTCCACCTCATGCTCTGCTCTCCTTTAACACAGGGGTCGGCAAATTGCACCCTGTTGGCTACATGTGACCTTCTGCCTTTTTTCTGTAAATAACATTATATTGGAACACGGTGTCGTGTTTGATTTTGTGTTGCCCGTGGCTGCCTTGCCCTGTGATTGCAGAGTTGAGCAGTTACAGCAGGGCTTGTGTGGCCACAACGTGACAATGTCTTCTGTGGCAGCCTTTGGTTGTTGGCCATCTTCATGGCGCCAGCAGGAATAAAGGATCGTGGCGAGATTACTAGCACTTCTCTAAACCCTTGGAACAGAGACCACGGATGTGTTTTTCTATCTCATTGACAAAACGAGTCACAGCACCACAGTAGATATGAGGGCTAGAAAGTATCTTCCCAACCTAAGAAGATTGCTCCTGGCAGCATTTTCACACCATGAGCCATGGGACACACATCTCACTATATAATGGCCTGTTTCTGCCACAAGCATCTGATCAGGAGCCTGAAAGAAATCATAGAAGTGATAATTAATTGACTAATTCTTATTCAAGTGCATCTTATGGTTTAGACAATACATTGAGCTCTTAAAAAGGAGAGATGGTGGAGACGAAGCCAGAGAAGCGATGGACTTGTTTCATGCTTACCTGAAATTCAGATTTAAGGCAAGCATCTAAGACTACTGCGGAGGGACCAGTAGTTGGAGAGGCAGAGTGCATCTGGTTCTTGGCTCCGTTCAGGCAGGTGCAGAGATTGGAGGGAGGGTGAGTTCAGTTTAAGTGACCTAGAGCAGAGATCGTGAGAGCTGCAGCCGTGTTGGAGTGGGGAGACAGGCTCCGTGGTCCATGCGATGGGGCTGGCTGCAGGACGTGCTGTGCCACCTGCCCTGTCTTGTAATTGCAACTTAGAGCCATCCCCTCTACTCTGTACCACACTTGTTTGACATAACTCAATGAAGCGTTCACTTTGCTTAGCAGTAGGATATAAGATGAGTAAGACACCGTATTTCACCTTGAGGAACATATGATTCAGTAGAGGCTGTACACACAAAAACAGTTTCCATAAAACATGGCACTTTTCCTGGGAAGGTCTTGTCCAGGTGTCTGGCCTCACGTAAGGGGTGGTTTAGGGTGCTCACAGTGACTTCCTAGATGTGCCAGTGCCTGAGTTATGTCTTCAGAGACACACAGAATTAAATGGAGGGGAAGAATGAGCCAGGGGAGCGTTGCTCAGGGAGACAGAATGTCTTGGGGAAGCCCACTGTCACCTCAAGCAGAGCAGGGAAGGGGCCGAAGGACATTTTCTGAAGTTGTTGGAAAATGCATTACAGGGCAAAATATTAACACTTGAAGCTTAAGCCGTATTCAAGGATAAGACGGTTGAGGAGCTTGGATTCTTTCCTTTCAGTGATGAGGAGGTTGTCTGCCTACTGGCCTTTATTTGGCAAATGTACCATACTTAGTGCCCTGTCTTGTAAGCCTCAGAATAAAGGCGACTGGCTTGTTGTGAAAACCACAGTATGAGGAGGATTGCGTCAGATCCCACATCCCCTTGACCTGGCGAGCCACACCCAGAACCTCAGGATCCCCCTCATCTGCCATCCACACCAGCATCCTCAGTCTGGACATCATTCAGCTGAGGGAGTCACTCCCAGGTATTTATTTTTCTTGAGATTATGAAAGGTAGGTTTTTATTTTAAGCCTTCTGGCTTCTGCATTTTAATTTTTAGTTTCAAATACATTTCTTCCCAGTGTTCTGAGCCACGATTTACCTACAAAGAAGTAATCCTAACATTTTTTCTATGACAGGAGGCGGGCATCCACCCTGGGTCCCCGGATAACCGCTGCTTTTCTTCTTCCCTGTTTACCGTTAAAATAATTTTGCTGTTGGTGCAGGCTCTCTGGGTGGTGAGAGGCGCCTGGAGCTCGTGGCAGATAAGGACTCCAGTCCCTTTCCAGCAACCTCCCTTGTTCCCAGCACAGCTCCCCCTCTGCCTCTCCCCTCCCCCCTACCCTTTCCATTCCCAACTGCCGTCAGCATTTACTTTGGCAGAGAATGGTGAACGAAAGGCAAAAGGAAACTGCCTGCCACGGCGGCTGACAGTCGTAAGGCTGTGGGGAAATTTCTCAGCAATGAGACGCAGGTGGTTTCTCAACCACAGTGCCAGCTGCGCTGGGACGCTGGCTCTTCCGACAGCTCCAGAGGGCGAGATGAGGCCTGGGCTTTGTTGTCGCTTTCTTCTCCAAGCCTCAAGCTTGAGCAAGCAATCTCTACTCAGCCCACGTGGAAAATTCGCAAACACAAACATAGTCCCCACTCCTCTTAGTGGCAGGATGAAAAGCGAACGTTGAGTTAATGTTCATGTAGTGAAGTGGCTTCCTGTTGACTGGGAGTGATAGTGTGGAGCTGACTTGAGAGGGTCTTTTGCTGTGTGGCCCACTGCAGAAGAGAAGCCAAGATGACCGCGCTGCAGGAGAAAGGAAAAGAAGAGGAAGGAGGAGAGAAAGCTTCTCGACGGTGCAGGACCTCCCCTCTCGGGTGCGAGTCCCTGTTCTGGGTGGAACTGTGACAAATGAAGGCGAACTTGGTGTTTTGTTTTTTGTTTCTTTAACTGAGAACTAAACTCAGGACCTTGCTCTTGTCAGGCAGGCACGATGCCACTGAGCTATATCCCCGGCCCATGAAAGCCAAATTGGGAAGAGACCTCCTGGTCCTTGCTGTGGTCCACAAGGAGTTATGCAGCAGCGCCTTAGGGGGTGCCCGGCGCCACCACAGCGTTTTATTGTTTTACAAGCGGGAATCCAGTTCTGAGCTTCCTCCTGGATCCCCTGAAGAGAATGTCTGGTTTTCCAGCCAGGAGGTTGCCGCGTCATTGCTCTTGGGAGACGTGACCCTCTTGTCCCTTGGTCAGGAAAGCTGTGGACATAATTTGAGAAATGAGCCATCTGAGGGACTGAACAGGCCTTACGTCTGTGGTCCAGCCATTTCATCATCATCTCTGCAGTCACATTTGGGGAAAGTTCAGCCTAACACTATCATGGTCATTAAGAAAAACAAGAGGAGGATCAGTACTGTGGACAGTTCAAATATTGGGTTAGAGATCATATGTTAGAGGCAACCTTCGGTTTAATGCAATGTTATCATGCAAGACACTGATATTTACTCCCAGGAAGACCTTCTCTAACACATCCCACACTCACTCAGACATCACTAAGTCATAAGTTTGGTAAAGGTTGTAACTATGGACTTGGGGGTGTCCGTGGGTGGACATCACAAAAGTATATGACCAGTTGCACAAATTTGCCGAGATACTCGGAAAAATTCATTTATGTTTTAAAATTATTTTTGGTACATTTTATTGGTACATTTTAGAGATACATAGTAATAACACCCATCATAGGGAACACCCTCATATGTCTTGATTCTTCTTTTTTTCCCATTCCCATCCCTTGGACCCCTCTTCCCCTCATTTACAAAAGCTTTGTTTCCACTTATTCCTTCTATTCTCTTTTTCCTTTTTCCTTTATGTTTTTGTGAGTGCACGTGTGTATGTGCATGCATGTGTGTGTATGCATGCATGCATGTGTGTGTGTATGATTGCATTTCTCCTAGGGATAAGGTTAATTGCTTTCCCTGCATCTCAGAGGACCTTTGGAAGTCATAAATATTAAGAACCATTAATAGAATGTTGGAGTCCAAAGAGACTTCAGAAATATCTGGCCTGGTGCTTTTCAAAGAGTTTTGCTATAGTCAAATGCTGATGCGTATGTGATTCAACTGTAATGCTTGTCCAAGTGCAGATTCCTGAGCCTCTCCTCCACAGGGGCTCATTTGGTAGATTTTAGAGTTGGGCGCAGGGTCTTGCTTTTTAGTAACTCCAGCGATCATGAGGCGCATGCATGAGCTGAAGTTCACGCTCTGAATGCTCAGTGGAGTGAAGAGAAATGAGGAACTGGGACGGCCGAGGCAGAGTGTGGGTGGAATCACAGTCCCTTTAAGCCGGAGCGGGTCACTGTTGTTCTGCTCCGCGCATTAGGCTTCCGTGGCACGTCCCATTGGAATGGAAGTGGATAAGATAACTTGGAAATCACGGTCCCGATTCCATACCCTTGCATTACAGAACGAAAAGCTGAGGCCAAAGAGATAAAATGCCTCTGTCAATGTCACATTTGTTGCTAGTGTCCAGGTTGAACAAAGTCCCTGATTTTTTATCCAGGCCTGACATTTCCATCATGGCAGATTCTCCTTAAAGCTGGACTTTGGGGTTTTTAACACCAAACCTTTATTCACATATTGACTGGGAAGACAAATACACAAGGAAGCTTGCCTGCCCAGGAACATTTCAGCTATGATGAAATGGTGATCAGGAGACGTGGCTGGGTGGATAAAAGCATCCAAGGAGACCGGAGGCCGTGAGAGTGAACATACCTTTCCTGTCTGGTGCCAGCCTCACCTCCCAAGAGACACTGCCTTCCAACATGGTCCCAAGAAAATAACCTGGGCCACCCTGTGAGTTCTTTGTTTATCTATAAATAGGACTCTTTGCTTTGCTTTGAGTTGTGTTTGGTAATTAATGGCTTCAAGGCGATTCTTCAGACTTGACTTTTGGATTTCCAGCATGGTATAGAATTTCAGTTCAGTTTAATAGCAGTGGAGAGAAGACTTAGAAATGTTCAAGGAAGCGTAGAATTGTATTCATTTAGGAAGATGAATGTCAAAACTTTTCAAAGCCCAAAGTACATTTGGGTGGTGATGTCAGTTAACCAGGATAGCTCGAGTTGTAAATCCAGTCTGAAATGTTTTCCACCCCCCTCAAAGTATCTGTTGCTGCTGAATTTTGACTTATGAAAACAATTTCTTTTCTTTGTTCTCAGTTTCCATCTTGGATCTTGGCTAGTTGTGACGACTAGGAATTTCAAGGTTGGCTCACAAAAGAATAAACCTTTTTCTTTTTTAAGTCTTCAGAAACTGAACATGAAACATGAAGAAATGCTATTCACCCAGGTTACAGATAGTCGGCCTCTGAATCAAACAGAATTGCAGTTCATACAGTTTTTCACAATGACTATTTACATTCAGAGTCCTGGCCTGAAGCCTTACAGGACCCTGATCCGCCTCATTCATCAAAGGAAGATTCCGCTGCAACCACTCTTTGGTGCCAAGTACTGTACATCTATTGTCACAGAGGTTCCCGCGTGGAGGTCCTAGCGTGGACATTTCCAGCCAGCTCTGACGTCTCAGGGTTTACCCAGGCCTGGAGGATAGGTTTCCTCATGGGCTATTTCTAGTTGGGAAAGAAAAACCCAAACAGCGGTGTGCATGCTGCAGAAAGATTTCTTCTAGAGGAGATTAAGTTGGGTGTATGGATGTGTGAGGAGGATGAGTCTGTCAGGGAGAGCAAAGTGTGGACTTACTCCATTCTGGAACAGTTGTAAGGAGCTTCCCTTCTGGAGCAGGGCCAGCAGCTGGTGCATCTGTGATGCCTAGGTAATGCCTCTGGCTCTTCCAGGTGGACTCTCTACTTTTCAACTCTGTTCTGAACCTCAGAGTTGACCTTAGGCTCCTTTTTCCTTGTCCTTTAGTTAGATTCAGTGGAATTTACATGAGTCCAGCAGGAGGGAAGAATAGAATTACCGTACTACTGCTCTGCTTCCCTCTGGGTCTTAGGGCTTAGTGTTTCTCCTGCAGTAAAGGCCTTCACTGGGTCAGCTTCCTCTCCCATCCAACCCGCTGTGTCTTCTTTTCCCTTCTGGCTATGTCTTATCTTTTCAGGCCCCCGGTGGTCCTGGGTCACTTGCCTTGGGGTAACGCGAGGCTGCTTGGTGTTTTCCCATATGCTGTTCACAACTCTGCAAGTGATTCTTTTCTTAAACTTGCCTTAATTTTCCATGTGTTTCCTGGTAGAACCCTGGTGCTATAAATGTGAAACAATAAATTGGTGAAATGAACATGGTCATCAACTGTTTGATGAGAAACTGACTAACTGAGCAGGAGGAAGCTTTTTTCTGGAGGCTGTGTAGGCTCCAGAATTGGTATTAGTACATGATTTCTTGGATCTAGACATTACTGTTAGAAGTTGATGGAGCACATTACACTCTGTCCGGCCCTTGTCTCTTTAGATAAACTGATTTGTCTCTGTAGATAATAAACTGGTTTGCTCAAATAAAACATTGTGAATACAAATACCAGACCCCTCAGATAACACTCCTCTGTTTTCAGAACTTACTTTCCCGTGGTACTTGGTTCCCAATTTGTTTGATTCTCCAGTGTCCTTCACCTTTTCTTCTGCCCAACCATGGAAGTGTAGTTTTTATTCTTACCCTTTGTTTAAGGACAGTTTCCATGGGTATCCTTATTGACGTGGGTACCTCTCCAGGACGCAGTAGTAGGTATTAATAGTTAATGTTTGTGGCATCATCCTTTGGCTGTGTATTCTGATAAATTCTCTATGTTCATAATATCATATAATCAATATGACCACAGTTTGATATAGGTATTATCCTTATCCCCATTTTATAGATGAAGGATCCGAGCCCTGGAAGTTGCAGGACTGGTAAGCAGCAGGCTGGTGAGTTTGCTTTACCTTCAGACTCTGCACAGCATGGCTATGGGAGGAAAAGCTGAGGCCCCTTGCATCCTACTGGCCAAGCTTGGACCTGAGCAGACACCTCTGAAGGCATCTGCACCTGCAATACACTGAATATCATCAGGGTTGTGGGAAAGTAGCTATGTCCTTATTTAAATCCTTTAATTCTTACAGATTTAAAGAACTCTGTTTATTCTAAATGTGAATACAGCTTTATACAAACATGAAAAGCTTAGGAACAGTGCTGTTATTTATAGCAAAGCCTGAAATCAATACTGTATATGTATATGAGCAGGGTATTAGTCAGGATTCCCCAGTAACACAGAATCAATAGCATGTGTATGTGTGTGTGTGTGTGTGTGTGTGTGTGTGTGTGTATGTGCTCATGCCTGTGTATGTGTGTGTGTGCTCATGCCTGTGTGTGTGCTCATGCCTGTGTGTGTGTGTATGTGTGTGTGTGTACACAGAAGTCTATTTTAAAGAATTGTCTTACATGATTATGGAGGTTAGCAAGTGCAAAAACTGCAGAGGAGGCTGGTAGACCAGAGACCCAAAGAGTCAATCCTGTGGTTCAAGTTCTAAAGCCATCTGCCACAGCATCTTCTTTTGCTTAGGAAAGCTCAGTTTCGTGTTCTACTCAAGCCATTGTCTGATTGCATGAGTCTCACCCACATTATGGTGGGAGATTTATTTACTTCAATCTCATCCATTTAAATGTTAATCTCACCCCAAAATACCCTCCCAGAGACATCCCAGCATAATGTCTCTGGGAAGCAATTTCTGGACATCATGAATCAATCAAACTGACATGTGAATTCACCACTGCACATAGGTGGAAGGAGTCTGAAAAATAACTCAATTGGGAGAAGCTGGGCCTACGCAGTCATATAAATCGCCCCTCTTCACCATGAGGGAGAAGGGCAGAGCCGGCTGCAGGAGCACTAGTCAAGCAGGAAAGCATGAGCTCGCATGCTGGGAGTGAATCTCTGGGCTGCATCCTGAAGTCTGTGTTTCACTAGCTTGCAACCACAACTCCTCTCATGCTCTAGGAGAGTCCAGTGGTCTGCAGTGACAGCAGTCAGGATCTCTTATTGACCAATGTCTGAGTCCGTGCCTGGCAAAGAATAATTTGACATTGTAAAGACTTGCTAGACTGTGTCTCCATCAAAGATCAGATCTCTTAAATCATGTGCTTATCCATTTATTCCCTCTTTAACTAATTCATTAAAGTCATGTTTATTGAGAGAAGGCCAAAAGCCAATAACTTTTCTAGCTTCTGGAAATGTAGCATTGGATACAATGCCTTTAGTTTGGGTGTTTTTTGAAGTGTATTGCCCTAGAGTCAAGATGATTATAAATCAATAGTTCTTCAAATCATGATTGTATTATAACGGCAATAAATAAATTAAAAAATATGCTAGGAACAATGAGAGACTATAACAAGTAAAACCAGACATTGAGGGCTGATTGTCAAACTTATTTCCTTCTACTCCTAGGAACAGAAATAGTCTAATTTTCATCAGTTGAATGCAGTAATATAATGGAAGTGCAATCAATACAATGTGAGTGGGAATAATTCCATTGAAATTGAGAAATGGAAATACCATTTCTCAAGTAGCTCACAAAACTCTGTTCTTGTATGGTTTGAAACAGATGAATATGATGAACCTTGAAGCTATATGTTGAAAATGACCAAGTCTCACATTTAAGCAGCCTGAGTCTCTGAATTTCCACACAGAAGACCACCTATCCAACACTGGCACTTGACTGCTACAGGTAGAAAATTAATTCATATTGGGTTTAGACACAGTCATGCTGTTATTTGTGTATTCTGAAGCTAGAATTACTAAAACTAATATAGAAAATAGTTTTGAAGTTACTATTCCTAGAAGATTGAAATGCCAAGCCTTCTATGCTGAACACTTAAAACAGGAGACACTGACCTATCAGTAATGTGTTAGGTGGCCAGGAACCAAAGTGTAGGTCTGTGCTGTGAGTTGGGCCAAATATTTGCCTCTGAGAGCTGGAAGGCAAAGGTATGCCTGTTGTGTATATCATTTTGGTCCTTAAATGGGATGACCTTGTACCTCAGGGAATATTGGGTAATGTTTGGAGACATCTTTTTTACTACACATGGTCGGCATGCCATCACAGTCACCTAATGGGTGGAAGACAAGCATAAGATAAGCATCTTACAATGCACAAGATTGACACCAGCTGATATATGTTTGTCTGATCTAAAAATGTCATTGGTACTGGGTCTGACACACTTTGTTTGAATGGATGTAATTAGAAAAACTTAGATTAATTATATAAACTAGTTTTCATTTCTACCTTTTATAAAGATATTGCTAGAACACAAAGATAATGCAGAAATAAACAGACAGTCCATATGCAGTAAGATAATATTAAGAATTTTGGATCCTCTTAAAAGCCCTACTTCAAGATCCTAAATGTAATATATAAAATCTAAAGAGGCTTTGTATGGTAGTGGCTCCTTTGGAGCCTTGGGGTAAAGCTTGAGTGAAAGGTATAAATAGATTTCTTCTATTTATTTAAGAGAGATTAACTGGGAGCTAGGAGGCAATGACCCACATGAGAATTTCATTTCGGAAAGAATTTGGGGTATGGTCACTAGTTCATGGAAGTGACTAAAATCTAGATAGGAAGCCAATGAAGTGGTCAACCAAGAATTTTCAGGAAAGATGTTGTCAAAGAAATTTTGTTTATTAGAGAAATTAGTGTTATCTTACTGAATAGTTTCTTATTACTAGTGAATCAAGAATAAAGAAATAATCAAAAAGTTAATGGTGTAGAGCACTGTGTAGTACCTGACGCAGGAACTGAATGAGAACCAGGGCAATTGAGATACATACAGTAAATTAAGGGAGCATCATGAGAGAGGAGGCTGGTAGGGAAGGATGAGGTCATACAGGACTTAGAGGTTATGGTGAGAATTTTGATAACTTGTGCTGTATAAGGATTTGTTCATATCATTTAAGCTGTCTATTTGTTGGCATACAGTTGCATTTTGTAATCATTCTTTTTTTTCTTCATAATTTTAATGTGATCCCACTGCCTTTCAACCTTCATAGCTCCTGGTGCAAAATCATCTGTTAGACATATTGAGATTCCCTTGAACAGGATGAATCACATTTGTCTTTTAGTTTTCTAGTTACTGTCTTTGTCTTTGACACAGACACACACCCAAAAGGAGGATTATGTAAAGATGTAGGGAGACAGCAGCCTTCCGTACTCCAGGAAAGAGTTTCAAAAGACAAATCCATGCTAATACCTTGAACTTTGATGTGTACCCTCTAGGACTGTGAGAACGTAAATTTGTGTTATGACACCCATAGCAAGGACTAAAATATTCCTGAAAACAGTCCAGGAAGGCTAACGCAAGCCATGACAGGGTTCTCCTAATTTAATTCCCTTTTCTGGGTCATATTTTTTCCTGTGGGTTATGGTTGATACATTGTGTCAACTTGAAGAGTTTAAAAGCTTAACTAACCCAGCAATTCTACATTTTGGGGTAAAAACTACATGCCCTTACCCCCCTAGGGTCTTGTTCATTGTGTCCATTTGAGAAGTTTAATAGTTCAATTCCATGATTCAGCAGGGAGCCAGGGTCCTTACTTTGTAAACATCCTCAGCTTGCAGAAGAGGAGGGCAGAGAGATGGTGTGGGTGTAAGTGGGTAGCCCACACACAATATAAGGGAGGAAAAGAGGATTGTTCTCTCCCCTTTTGCTCTTGCTGCTTTTGCTGTCTTCTGCCACCTTGAACTGTTGCCCCTGTGGCATGTCACTCTGCTTTGGAGAGATCTGATTATGGACTGAAACTTCCAAAAACTGAGAGCTAAATAAACCTTTCCTTCCTTACTTTGGTGTGTTGGGTATTTTATCTCTGCAACAAGACAAAAGTAACCAAGAAACTCTGTAAAGTGTTCTGTGAGTCATATAAACTAAATATGTGAAGATTAGCAAAGAAAACCAGAACTCTTATTATTGTTAAACTTACTTTTTTATTTTAAAGAACTGTCCACTTTTAAGGCCACTATTAGCAGATAAAGACTTTACAAAATATGCCTTTTTTCTTGTCCTTTAAAAATACATATTTTAAAGGAGATACTTTCATAATACTGTTTAACTTAACTTGGCAAATAGTCACTCACCCAGAATATTATTGATGGCTCATGCAAGTAGCAAATAACTCTTGATTTGCTTTTATATCCTAGCAAATAAATTAGTTTCTTTACACTTTTTGTCTCATTAATTTGAAGCATTGTGCATTGGCTCTCAGTTTTTATAATAAAACACATTGAGAAAAGAAAGTATGGCAAAGAATTGAGTCATACCCAGTTCTGTCACTAAATGGCTCTGATGTCTTGGGTTGGCTTTTCTTGGTTAGCTAACTTCTTTGTAATAGTGTATTAATCTCATCATTGACTCACTTGGTCATTTATCCATAATTCCATAAATGAACAGACTTTGTGTACTTTATACATGGTAGGCATTATACTAGATATTGGTGACTACAGAACAATAAAACTAGCTAGGGTCTGTATTGTTGTGGAGCTTAAATATTAGTGAAGGTAGATATTTATCCAAGAACTACAGAAATAAGTACAAAACCACAACTGTGCTACCTCCTGCAAGGAGACACCATAGTACTTTGAAAGCATATGGAAGGGGATTTGACCTAATCAAGGAGGTGTTTGAAGGGCTGTCTCCCCCAGGAAATGATAATTGAATTGAGATCTGACAAAAGAAAGGTGCTAACGAGGTGCTAAAAGAAAGGTGCTTCTGGGAGGATTGAAGAAAAGGGCAAGGGACGTGAGATGTGGAATTATTATCTTACTTCCATTATTATTTAGTAAGTGTAGAGACCTAGTTAGTGTTTTTTTTTTTTCATCTAGTCATATAATGAAGTTTCATCTAATCTATAATGGAGTTGTTATATATCTCATGGTAATTTAAGTGTATCACCTCATAATTCCTTATCAGAAATAAATGATTCTAAACTTTAAGTTGACATATTCACCAAAAAATCAATTGCCAGCTGTCACATTCCTGAGAAGAATTCATAAAAATCTACTTACGATGGCTGTTTTACATTTTATTGCTGTTTCTTATTTTTTACCTACATTAAACAGTAATTCTGGTAGGTTCTGTGTTTTGCATGTTAATTCTGAATTATAGAACTCTTTGTGCATGTTCTTTCATGTACCTAGGAAAGAGGTAATTCTTTCCAGCTTAATCCTCCTCACCTTAAAGCCCCTCTAATAATGGACTTTATTTTGAAGGCTTCTGACCAGTATATGCATACTTCTAAAATTGACCATCTAAGCTCAGTAGGCACCATTCAACAACAAACTAGCCAATTCTCTAACATGGAGAAATTATGTAAAAACTGCGCAAATATAATAAAACCTTATTTCTCCCTCTTGGCAGGGCTTAAAGAAATATTCCCCGAGTCTGCCTTCACATAACATGGCTTCTTTCCCATCTAACCTGATACTAAGTCAGCGTGATTGGTCAATCTCCTTTCACTGATAACAAACTGAACCTGCATTTGAATTGGGGTAGGTAGGCTAATTTTGCATTTGGCCATGGCAGTGCCAATACACCAATTTTCTACAAAACTTTCCAGTACCTGGAAACTCTGGGCTATGCTGTAAAGCTCAAGGTTATGAATGTTCATAGAATGTTGGTAATTCCTTTCCCACCATTCCCCAAATGGACATAAAGCTTAAATGATTTTATTCGTTATTCCTTTTATAAAGTACTTGTGTATGTATATTTGTAAGGCAGGGATACCAAAGAGCTAGATTTCAGATCACTCCAAGGCAGCCTAATAGGGCATCCTCTAAAACAGAGAACGTACTGAGACTTTCAATTGGTAAGCAATTCTAAAACACATAATTTAGTGGGACTTTTGATCTGTCTAATTTTGAAGCAAATGTTTGACAGGGTAACATGGCTGGAGTGAAGTAGAAGCCTAACCTCAGACATAGTGGCTTAATTTTAGCAATTACTAAAGTCTACATTGTAGGCTCATAAGGTTGGAATGTTTGGAAAAAATGAAAACATAGGTGAAAGTCTACTTGTGTTGAGGAAAGAGGGACTTTAAGATCAATAAACAGCACTTAGCTGAAACCACTAATGAGCTACACAACATACTGTAGAAATCACAAGTTTATTTTGCTTTTGTGAGACGTTGGAATAACTTGTGGCTAAAGCTGTCAGCACGCTAGACTGCAGTCTCATGGTGGCCTCTGGTTTTCCTGCCATTTCAGACGCGTAGAGGTCCAAGAGCAGGGTGGAAGCCCAGCCGTGTGAAATGCGCAGTTCACCAGCTCTGGGGCAGCAAGACAGCTTAAGATGCACCGACTGAAAGCATCAAAGAAGAACTGTGTGAAAACTAACTTCTTGTCATTCTTTCACATTCGCCACACCACATTTTAAAGAAAAATATACCTCTTGCAAAGCTGCCTCTTTGAAAATGTGGAACACAGAACTTCACCCTGATCTCTCACCCCACCCCGTATTCTTTTATAAAATCATGATTATATTTAAGAAGAATTTTTACATGTGTATGGCAGAGAGATGTGAGGGGTAGGAGGAGACAAAATAGAATAAAGAAAACTTATTTTTATTCTTCTGTCTGGAACTCATTGAAGAGTGGTGTAGTGACGGGGGTTCTTTGCTCTCTGTGCTCTAAGCGCCATCATCCTTAGCTCTACACGTGGAACAATATGAGTGCCCTCTGGTGGACAAAATGTCATTTTTTTGTTTTACATGTATGGACTGAACATGGGTGAGTACGGAGAAAATAAGTCTTATGTTTCAAATATCCTCCTTGGACTTCTGAAATCCCTGGAAAATTAATTCCTGATGTTATAGGGTAGTGACAGCCGGAAATAGTTCCATAAAATGAAAGGATGAAAGGCAAGCAGAAGTGGCACCCCTGGTCCTATTTTGCATCCACACAGTGTCTTGGAACTGAACAGGATTCAGAACCTGAACAGCGAACTCACCTGTTGAAGGGGAAGGCCAGCAACCCTACTTCTTAACCATCAGTGCGGAGACTAGAAATTCTCTCATTAAGAATGAGACATAAATGGTTCAACTTGGGTACTAGCGAAGCATGTAAAGATCTGTGACTATTGGTATTCAGTGGCTAAAAGTCTTTCAAAAGAAAGAAAGAAAGGATGAAAGAAAGGAAAAAAGGAAAGAGCCATCCAGCCACACATATTTTATTTCATCCCCAAATAATGTGGATGACCAAAGCCAATGCAGTCCTTTGCCATGAGGGCTCATAAAGTGTGTCTTCCCATTGTTTATGCAGACATTGTTTATTTTCTCTGTTGCAGGATCATGCTGTAAATTTTGAAAGCAGACTATCTAGTTCGTATCTTGAATCTCCTTCAATTTTTATTTACCAGACAGACAGCAATCTGATTTAAAGTTCCAGATGGACACAGCTCTTCCTATGGACAGCGGTACACTCAGAAATGTTGGCAGTGAGTGGTAGTGCTTTGTGACATTTGCCAGAGTTTATAACACAACATCACTAAATGTGTCATTATGACGAGGTGCTTGCATTTGAGTCTTGCAAACTGACCCAAGGCAACTTGAGCATGCCACTATATAAACTTTAAGTTATTGTTTTTTGTAACATTAAAAATTTGGGCCATGAAGATACATTATTTGTGTAATAAAAAAAAGCTCAAATAAAAGTTATTTGCAAAGTTGACCCCCACTGAAGAAGTTATTTATAATTTTATGTGTGTTATTCTCTGTAATTTATATATTATCTATGTTTAATGCTCTCGGCAATGTTGCGAAGCTCACTATGTCACTGGAACCCTCTAAAATCCCTGCGAAATGAGACAGAACAAATACATTACCCCTTGACATGGAAGGAATATGGCTACTGAGGAGACAGCAGAAATTTATACAGCGGACTCTAGAATTCTAGTTTTATTGTTAAATCATTTATTTCATTGTTTTCCATAGGTTCAACCCAAATCTCCGATTTTTAGACACATTTATACTTTTCTTTCATTCTGTAGAGTGAGTGGTGTTCACCATCATTTGCACAGAATTTCTGGTGCTAAATCATCAAACTACTTTTAACATCACAAAGCAGTCTCTAGAATGATTGCAAAACCACTGATATCCCAGCTCCCAAAGACAGAAAGTAAGAGTAGTATCCGATTACATTTTCTACCTAATCCTTCCATGTATTTCATCCTTTTGTTCGCTCAACCAGATGTTGAAATCTTTGACAACTTTTGTTTCTGTCAATGGTCCATACATCCTTTAGCTTAAGGAATCATGTGCCTAGCATGAATACTTCAAGACCATCCCAAAGCACTGAGTCCTGTGAGAGTCAGCAGCTTAGGATGGTGGAAAGAGAAAAGACACTTGACTCAAGATATCTTCATTTGAAAGCTGACCACGTGAATTTATCACATCATTGAATCTCTCTAGTCCTCTGCTTCCTTTTCTGAAATATAAATGCCTGTCTTGTTGGAAATTTTGAGAATACGTAGTGAGTTGGTGTTGCTTAAATGTTTATCAAAATGTCTGGCATATTTTAAAATCTTGATAAATGGTGGTAGTAGTAGCAATAATAACATTCAACAGTTAAACTGATTTAAATAAAATTAAATTTAATAATGATAATCATTCAAATTCTTAGCCTAATATCTGGTTTTGCATAGTAGGTGCTAAGTTAAGAGTAGTTTCTAAGCCAGCAGACAATCAAGTAGCAAATAGCAACAAAGAGAGGAACACCTCCTCAAACCTGAAAACAAGCCCATATCAACAACAGTCTACCTGCTTTTATATGTCAGCTACATACATCAACATTCAAATATTCATTTTCATAGCTGTTTTATCTCTCCTTTAGAGATGAAGCAACCTCACCTTAGGTAAACGAGGCTCTGCCTCTCTGGAGGAATATTCTATCAGAGAAAATTGTTTCAGAACCTTTGTACTCTTATAGCCCATGTAGTGCATGTCCTCCCTCCCTCTCTCTGTCCTCCCCACTTCCATTTTCCTCATCATCTCTTGGTTCAGTGTATGACTTATTTATTGCATAAAGTCATCTCCGTTGTTACTTTATTACTAGGAACTTAAGCTGTTGAACAACTGGTTAACTGAAGCAGACTAAAAACTTCAATTCTGTTGGATTTCTTTTTCCTCCTTAAGTTGATATCTGCAATCAAACTAAGTCAAGGACATCTTTCTAAAAGAAATACGAAGAAAGCAAAGCAAGAAGCGTTTCTGCTCCTATCTGTTTGAGAGGTTTTAGTTTTCCTTGAATTTGAACATTTTGGCAGAATTCAGCCACTTCTGTGTCTTTATAATTATAATGTGAATTTTTTTTCTAAATAAGGAAATTATTCAAGTTTAGTATAGTTGGAAGACTTCAGAAAAACTCAAATACAAGTCACTCATCCTATTTCCTAGAGAAAACAGTCATTCATATATTTTTGTGTGTTGTGTGTTTTGTGTGAGTATGCATGGATATCTGTAACACTTTTAATAATAAAATTTGTATTTTCTGTGTCATAAAACCGTCTTTGGAACTTAGTAAACATGAGATCACTTCTTCATGCCATTTTAGCTCTCCTCCCTCTTGTAGTAATCATATGCCCCTGTATTGAGGGAGAGACCATAAATAATCTAATCGAGTTCAGTTAGAGCATTTTTGTTACTGTAAAATGCTGAGCTTTATGGCCTAGTTCTTGATTACGAGGTGGTGCTTGGTTCTAAATGGATGACATACAGGTAGAAGTATCCAGGGCTTTTGTGATCTCATTGCATTTCTGAGGAACAAACTTTAGAGCCTCCAAATATGCTATTGTAGAATTTGTTTTTACTCTGAAGAAACTGCTAGGCACTTCCTTTCCTAAAATGTGAACAGCTAGAAAGGTAGAGGAGAAAGCTTTGCTTTGAAAGCTGGTTTCTTTGGATTAGCCAGGAAATATCATCCAGGGAGAAATAAGACATGTCCTAGAAGACAGTTGGCTTTACTCTGTGGTGCTGGTTTTCTGGTCAGCACCTTGGAGAAATCCATTTCCTTGGCAGAATAACTGGTGGGGTTTCCTGGATGGAGCAGATGCCGCAGAGCAGAAGTCAAGGCAGCGCCAGTGGGTGGCACAACATGACACAGGCGATAAGAGTGCACGTGAACAAACGCTAGAAAAAGCCACGGAAGTGAGTCCGAGCACTCGCATGAAGTCAGCCTCGTGGCGCAGCAGTCCCACTGCAGGACTGAAACAACCACTCCTGGATCATCAGCACTGCCCGGCCTGGTGGCCAAGGCTAAATACACGCCACAGGATGTTTATATTCTTGGCATGACTTCTCAGATCTAATTGTTTGGTAATTTCATACTTGCACCATTCCATGTGCTATAGTAAGTATTTAAAAAATAGAATGTTTGGAATATTCATTCCAGCAAAAAGTTATAAATGATACAAACATGTTCCAAAGGAAATATTTAAGACACACTAAACCATACATTATAAATGCATGTGTGTGTGAATGGACGTAACTGGACACACACATAAACACCCGTGCAAGTTAACTGACTTTCTAGTGGCTAAATACCCAAGAGGAACAATTTACTATTTTAATATGTGCTCACTGAAGAGAGTAAAAGCACAGTGATTTTAATAGCAATAGTTTACCGTAAAGAATTACTGACTATACCTAGGAGTTAAATAATAAAGCATTGCATAATAAATACAACTCTAAAGAATACTGGAAAGGTACAAGAAGCAGCAGATGTTACTGGTAGTGGTGAGATAAAGTACCTAAGGAAGAGACCTCCTTCTCTGCCCAGTATCTAGACACCATGCGGACAGCATGGCTCTGCCTCTCTGGCACACAGAGAAGTTGGTGTGCTGCTGGGTATTTGCTTTTTGAAAGTTGCCCAAAATGTCTCATCAGGTTGCCCAGGAAAGCTGTGTATGCCACCATGTCTCATCAGATGACATTCAAAGAGACAAAGGGGGAGCCTTGGGCTTCTGGATCCTTCTTGCTACTGAGGAGTTACATGGGCTCAAAGTCTGGACCTGAAGACATCACCTGTCCCAGAGGAGGTAGTCACTGAAAAAGTCATGTGACCTGCTGGAGCCTGTGGAGAGAACATGTGAGAATCAGAGAGTGAAATCTTTCTTCCTGCAATGTCAACCTGCCAAAAAGGCTTAACACTTGCCACTAGCAAAGGAAACATATTTAAAGGGCCCAGATGTACTTTTTCAGAACAGGCGATGAAGGGTGAATTTAGATTCCAGAAGAAATAAGTAAATACACATGACAATCAGTTACCATATAAATTGTGTCTACACTATAAAGCATCTAGTACACAATTCTGAGACATTTTTTCTTAAGTATCTTCATTAAATAACTCTTAAAGGAGACAGCCAGTGGTATAATATGATGTAAACATTGTTCTCAACAAAACCCATTGAATCCACAGTGGAATTACTCAGTTCAGCTCTTATTTCCATATTTCAGCAAAAGATTCTTAAACAGTTATTGGCTGATCTAGAAATACCCAAACCTGTTTGAATCTTGCCAATCATATCCTCAACAGGCCTGGTGTTTGTCAATAAGAATTGTGACTGCATGTTTACTCATAGCAGCATAGAATAGAGCCATTTGAGGGACCACAGCACAAGAGGAGAACGAAGGTCAGAACCACTGAAAGAAGTGTGGCTGCTATGATCAGTGTCTTTTAGATACAGACTGTGTCTCTATGTTCTGACCAGTCAGGGTCCACCAGCATCAAAGGGACGTCATGTAATGAGTAGCAGAAGTTTTCCTGTTCTCTGTATTGCAGAGCCAGCCCCCTTTATGGTAAAGGCACACATGGTAAATACTTTAGCTCAAAAGAAATCATGGCCAACACAGAATGAGTGGGCACGACCGGGTCCCAGGAAACTGTCATTAGTTTGTTACAGGTTGTTGAGACCTGCTTTCAGGTGAAAGATGTTAATCAACTACGTTCTTGTGCTAGGGGCTTCATGTCTTTCAGAGCTGTGTAGAAGGACGGTAGTCCTCTTACTGATTTTTTTTCTTGGCATCAGGAATCAAACTTAGGACCTCATGCTTAGGACCCACAGGCACTGAGCCGCTGAGCTGTATCCCCAGCCCTCTTTTACTGATCTTGAACAAAAGTCAGTGTGTTTTGCAGTAAAGGGTCAGACGCTAAATATCACTAGATATGCTAGATATTACTAGGGTTTTTTTTTTTTTTTGAAGTTTTCCATCTTCTCTCAGGTTTCAAGCTTAATTTGTTATGTTATGTTATGTTTGTTATGTTTGTTATGCTATTTGTTCATTTGTTTGAGGCAAGGTCTTTCTATGTACTTCAGGCTGACCTTGAACTCACTATGTAGCCTAGGCTGGCCTCTAATTTGCAGTGATCCTCCTGCCTCAGCCTTTCAAATACAGAAGTGAGCCACCATGCCCAAAACTCTTATTTCATTTATGAAGTAGGGTTTTGCTATGCTATTCAGGCTGGTCTGAACTTGCAGTGAGCTAACCATCACATGTGGCCTGCAAGCTTTATAAAAGAGGCCATGGGCTACAGCCTTGTGGTCCATTTTCTAGAGTAATGGTTTGAAAACCTTTTCGTTTTAAGTACTAGAGATTTTAGTGACACACTTAAAGGGATTAAATTGCTTTAAAAGTTTTTGGTTACTCTTCAGCATGATGTGGTTGTCTGATCAGAATTAGCTTGTACTTTATCTTCACTCGTATGTATTTATACTTCGAGGTTTGCTCGTGTTCCAGTGAGCACCTAATGTTGCTTTGGTCCTTCTTGGTATTACATAATATCTTTGTGTTTTATTTCTTGAAAAACTATATATCATTCTGTGGTGCATTGCCTGTTCTTCTTGGATTAATGTTTTATCACAGATATTACCTTAAAGGTATTGGTTCTCAATTGAAGAAAAACTTTTTAACATGTTGAAAAACATTTGCCATGCTTTTGAAAGGTTTGCAGTATACACTTTGCTTCTTCATTAGGGTGTGGTAGTGTTTGAACTATGAATTACTTAACTATGTGGTGTGATCAAAATATACCATGAATGCTAAATTAAAAAAAATTTATAACAGTAAAAAACATGTTGTCATGAATCCCCCTCAAAATCTTCCCTCTCATTTTTAATACACTTACACCATAGTTCTTGCCACTTTCTGAAGCAGTTCTGGAAGTCCTCTTTCAGGAGTATCATTCATTATAAGATCTGATCAAAAAGACAGTGAATGCTGCTACTGACTTCAATCCAATGAGAGACAGGCTTGTGAAAATATTCCATGTGTCCTTGTCCTCCTTGTTCACTGAATCTGGTGCTGTGACTTCTCACTCTTCCTGAGAGTCAAAATAACCATAAGAATTGATTCAGGATATCAAGTCTGCCAGGACAAAGCTACTGAAGACACACATGAAAGAGTACTCCCAGAACTGCTTCAGAAAGTGGAAAGAACAATATGTAAGTGGGTTTGAAGCAAGAAGGAGTGTTCTGAGGGGGATTAATGGCAATGTGTCTTTCTTGTAATACATTCTAAAATTTAAACACTCACCGCACTGTTAGGTCACACTTTGTATGTTGCCTTCACTGTGCCTGTGGGAAATTGCACCAGAGAAAAAATGTATATCTGCAGCGTTTAGCAGAATATAGGAAAAGAAAAGTTCTGGAAGCTATTTCTACGCCTGTGTAATGCTGTTTCACAGGATATAGCTGCTCTATCCCTTCGGTGAGCATGGGAAGAACTGGTAAGCAAGGGCTGAGGGCACGTGCCTCTCCTTTAAAAATGTCAACATGGCCAACATTGCATTTCCTTGAGTCACACACATCTGATACACCTCTGACAATTCATTTTAGATGGTTCTTGTGTGTGAAACAATGTCTTGTTATATCATCTTTTGCAAATCACAAGTTTGCAGTTGACTGGGGCCTTAAAAGTGTTCCTTAAAGATCATGGATGGATAGAATTGAGTTATCATACCCAGTGCATGTAACACCATCATCAACCATTTTAGGCATTATTCCTTATTTTATTATCCTATCTGAACTTCTCTAAGGAGCATCCTCCCCTGCCTTGGGCTATAGCCATTTGACCCCACTGTCCCTCATATATAAATTCACCCCAATCAAATGTACTTATTGTATTTTCTTGCAAGTGATCTTCAATATGCTTATTTGAGTACACTTTTGTTTTTGAAAACAAGATCTTCTGATTTCTTAATGAGTTTTTTAAAAGCATACAATGATATCACATTAAACTTTAATTTCTGATTATTAGTCTCTTACATCTGAACATAGCTCTGTCCTTGCTGACGTACTGAAATGTGTTATCAGTTCTGAGGGCCACTGCAACAGCAGTTACACATGACACATTTCATTTGCTTTTCTCCTCGGTAGGCGGGGCAACTAACTCCAACTGTTACTGCTGTCCGCAGTGCACCGTCCACTGAGGGAGACCATAATTGTTCTCCAGTATTACCTGGAGCTTCCTGGGGAGGACTATGACTCTCCGGTAGGATGAGTGTTAGAATTAGTCACATGTGTTATTTTGGTTGCTGAAATGTTGGCAGAAGTGACACATAACACTGTTTCTCTCTGACTTTGTGGAACACGATGATCCAGACAAGTTCTTGTCCTATCAAGCATGGGTTCTGAGGTCACAGTAATCACTATACGTCAGAGCCTCCTGCCATGGTGTCACACCAGGAGCAACAAGGAGTAGCAAACTTTTCTTGTTATTGGCCTGTAGGATTTGGGTGATGTTTGATAGTGTGGCAAAGTCTATTGAATTCTGGTTCATATAGAAACTGATGTCAGGTTTGGACAAGACTTTTAAACTGATTCTCTTCAGACAGACTTGGGATTATTTTTTTTCTGTAGGAAGAAGAATGAACACAGTATTCTTAAGCACAGAGCTGCAGCATGATCATCATTAGTGTTGTTCAAAAGTCAGATTTCCTACTGTAGGTGTAGGGTGGGATTGTATACATTACCCCATTTGGACATATCTTCGTATGGCCTTGTGTGCAGATTTCGCTGGCCACACATTCAGGAGGGAGTGAAAGATTGCAATGTATGTTGCTCTTCATAGAGGATATACTTGATTACCCTCTCTTCATTAGGCTGAAAATTCTTCCAATTTGTGATATGCTCAGAAATACTGTACCTACTCATGTGGCCAATTTTGTCAGTCTTTTGGGTAAACATGGGTATGAAATTGACATTTTATTTTTGTCTTTTTGAGACAGGGTCTTGCTATGCAGTTCAGGCTGGCCTTGAGCTCACTTTGTAGCCCAGGCTGGTCTCGAACTTGCAATGATCCTCCTGTCTCAGCCTCCCGAGTGCTGGGATTACAGGCTTGCGCCACCACACCTGGCTAAGAAATTGGGGCTTTGCTCAGGGTTCCTCTGCATGGTAGTGGGTTTAGTACCCGTTCGGTGCCTTGTAATTACCTTCACTCCCCTGTGAAGGTTCGGCTTCTCACCTCTCTGTGTCTCCTGTCCTTTGCGTGGCTGTTCTCTGGAATTCCCGGTTGATTTCAGATGTTAAATCTTTGTCAGATTTTGATTTTGCCGGTTTCTCCTCATAGCCCATCACCGCAGCCCATCACCCACCTGTCAGCTCTGACAGTGATGTTCATTGAACAGACATCTTTAATGACGATGTAGATTTATCGGTTTCTCTGCTCATGGCCTGTGACTTTGGAGAGGGTTTAAGGAAATCTTCCGGAGATCCTTCATAGAGGGCCGGCACGACAGCACTCACAGTGGCTCTGAGATATTCCCTCAGGTCGGTACACATGGGGCTGCGTGGAGACCAAGTACTAGAACGCAGCCTGAAGGGGTGGCGAGCAGGAGAAGTTCAGCAAGATGGGGTGCTGGCCTGAGAAGTGAAGTGACCTCACCCCTGTGCCGCTGGCGGGCCCCGTGAGGAGAGGGCGCCACGGCATGAAAAGCACCAAGTTCTCCCCGGGAAGAAGCCAGTGTGAAGAGCACAGGTGCCATCTCGTCGGTACTAGCCAGCCGAGCAGTACTTCCACTGGGGTTTGGGGCCAGTCTTCACCTGGGAAAGGCTTGGGAGGCAAGGGCCCTGCAGGGACAGTGGGACTGAGAGCCCCAGGGCGCACAGACAGCAGGCTCAAAACGTCAAGAGCAGGGGTGGAGAGAGACGGAAGGGACAGCCCTGGGCAAGGCAGGCACCGGGGCGACAGAGACGTGGTGGGCGCAGCCGAGCCGAAGTGGCAAGCGGTGGTGCAGAGCGCGAAGGAGCACCCGCCCTGCCTTGGGCTAGTGTCTCTCTGCGGCACGACAGAAAGGCACAGACTGAGAGGGCCGTGGTAGCGGGGGCCCAGAGCCCCAGGAGCAGAGAGAAGCCACTGGCTTGGTAGAGCTGGGTTTGTATCCTTCTCACTCTCGGGCTGACCTCGGACACTACTGCAGTGGTGGGCCAGACAGAATCGGCACCACCAGCCGCACAGATGGGAGCTACGGAGAGAAGGGTAGGACTGTGTGGGGCAATGCGGAAATTGCGCCAAGGGGGCGGCTCAGGAGCCTGAGGCTGAGACCTGGTAGAGGGAGTCCCGTGCACACCAGCCAGCCACACACCCAAGAAAACTAGAGGCCCTTGAACGTGGTAGTATTGAGCCAGCAGCTTTCTCAAGCCACCCTGGGTGTTCACCTAACCAACACAACAGGGTAATTGTCCTTTTCTCTTTTCCCTTTTTTTCTCTGTTTGTGTGTCAGTACTTTGGTCCATCCGTGTAGGAATAATTGTTGAATTAGTATTCCGTGCTTGCTTCAGCATCATTCTATGTTACACTGGCACAGATTTCCACATCAGTGACTGCTTCCTAGACATGTCCAACTGTGACTTAGTTCAGTCTCCCTATCTCTGCTCTCACCTCCCATTTGTATTCTGTTTTCTCTGCCTTCTTTACTTCCTCACACATAGCTTCTTCTGTGTCTTGGATCTTTGCCTGCTTATTTTGTTTTTTCTTTTCTTTTATAATCTTTACTCTCTTTTATACATACAATATTGGGGTTAATCTGCATATAATTAAAATTTAAATTATTCTAGACTATTATATTTTGTTACTCTCTGCATCTTGTCCTGGGTTAGCAAAATAGTAGAGACCCTTAAAGCAAGTTCTTAACTACCTAATATTTTAGATGGATAGTTCTTCTGTTAATGTTGCTAGTGGCTGTTGTTCACTCTCTAAGTAGAGAGAGGTGGACGCTCACATGGAGACACACCCACAACCCTGGGGAAATCACAGAGAGAAAACTGCCCACCACAAGCCCCCACCTCACAGCTGAAGAGACAGCCGTCCCATCTGATCTGCATCACAGAATCGCAGCTGAATGAGAAAACAAGAGAAAAGCCTCCAGAAATCCTAAACTGCCCAAAAGTTGATCCCATAGATACTGGAGTGAATGAAATTTCAGACAAAAATCTTTAAAAACTGATGCCTAAAATGATTGATGAGATCAGAAAAGATACAAATAGGGCTCCCAATGAAGACAATGCAGTAGTGAAAGACTGCTTTAACAAAAGACTGAGGCTATGATAAAAGAATCCAGCAAAATTCCTGGAAATGAAAGCCTCAATAACTTAAATTTTCAGTCAGTCAAAACTGTCAGCAGTAGGCAAAGAGAACCATAAGTAAGGCTATCAGATCCTGAAGACGAGGTGGACACACTGGACTATTCAGTCAATAATAATGAATAAAAGAAAGAGAAACAAGGAAAAAATTATCCAAGAGATCCTGGACAACACTGAAACAACAAGTTCAAGAATCATCAGCTTCAAGGAGGGTGTCAAAGTGCAGGCTGACAGCATAAAAATCTATTCACTGAAAAACTTTCCAAACCTGGGGAGTGAGGTAGGTGTCGATGTGGGGTAGGCATTTCAGTCTCCAGATAATCATGGTCAGAAAAGAAACTTTCCATGGCACATCACAGTCAAAATTCCAGAAATTCAGAAAAAAATATGAAAGAGCTGTTACCGTCAAGAACCAACCCACTTACAATGGCAAATTCATGTGAATAGCAGTATATTCCTCAACAGTTCCCTTAAAGACCAGGAAGAGTCACAAAGAAATTACTTGCCTACCCAGGTTGCAAAGCTATCCTGTAAAATTGAAGGAAAAATGAGACCTTTCATGAAAAGGACAAACTAAAGAATTTCATAACCATCAACTAGCATTGAAGAAAACATTTGAGGAAAACCCAAGGAGAGAAAACAACCACCACAGTTCCTAGGGGAAAAAATAAATTTCAGTCATGAAAAAGTTAGGTGAACAAGAAACAGAAATGAATCACACCTTGAAAAAACATCAAATGACAGGAATCAGTACATACAATTAGTAAACTGAAATGAACGTTTTTCAGTGATAACACTAACTGTAACTGGTGTTATGTCTCCAAATAAAAGACATGGACCGGCAAGTTGGATTAAAATTAGCAAAGCGGCTGGATGCCAAATCAACACTCAAAAATCAAGAGTGTTTCTGTACCAGCAAGGAGGCCACTAAGGAATCAGGAAAGCAGTTCCATTCACGATAGCTTTAAAATATTAAATACCCGGGAATCAACCTAAGCAAAGAGATGACACTGTAGAATGGGAATGGAAATTATAGAACACTGAAGGCAGAAATTGAAAAGGACTTTGAAAAATGAAAGAAAAAAATTTGCTCATGGATCGGCAGAACTGATGTTGTTAAAATGGATATATTACCAAAAAACAATCTACAGACTTAATGTAATTCCTATTAAAATATTAACATTTTTTAGAGTTAGAAAAAAATCCTAAAGCTCATATGAAGTTAAAAAAAGACACAAACCAAAGCAATCATAAGCATAATGAGCAACGCAAAGACATCGCAATACTAGATTTCAAGATATATTACAAAGCTATAATAACAAAAGTAACATAGTATTTGCACAAAAAGACATATATACCATGGAACAGAACTGCAGACACAAAACCAAACTCATGCATCTACAGCTGTCTGATTTTTGACAAAGGGATCAAAAACATGCTGGAAAGAAGGTAGTCTGTTTAACAAATGGTGCTGGCAAAACTGGATACCGACACATGGAAGATTGAAAGTAGATCCCTATCTTTTACCCTCTACTAACATCAAATAAAAGTAGACAAAAGACGGAGACACAGATCCAGCAATTTTGAAACTACTGAAAGATAACATAAGGAAAACACTTGAAGCCATAGCACAGGTAAAAGCTTTTTGAATAGGACTCTTAATAGCACAGAAAATAGTATCAAGAATCAACAAATGAGATAAAAAGCTTCTGTACAACAAAGAAAACCATTAATAGAGTGAAGAGACAACCTACATAATGGGAAAAATCTTTGCTAGCATCCTTGCTGATGAAGATTAACATTTTGAATATATTAAGAATGTAAAACATTAACCACCCAAAACAAATAACCCAATATAAAATGGGCAAATTAACTGAATAGACATTTCCACAAAACAGTAGAAATGATCAATAAATATGCAAAAATATTTAATATCTTTAGCCATTAGAGAAATACAAATCAAACTATGTTGAGATTCCATCTCACCACAGCCAGTATATGTATACCACTCCTAGATATATTCCCCAAAGAATTAACATGAGTGATACTTATGGATTCATGATCACAGCAGTGCAGTTCACAATAACTAAGCTTTGGAATCAGCCTAGACATCCGCCAACGGAGGAACAGAGAACGAAAATGAAGCATATTCGCACAATGGAAGGCTGCTCGTCCACCGAAAGAAGGAAATCATATTATTCACAAAGAAATGCATGTAACTGGAGACCATAACTTTAAGCAAATAAGCCATACTCAGAAACTTAAATATCTTGTCTTTTCTGGTCCATGAGAAATGTAAAATGTAAATATATGAATGAATAAAGGAGAGATGGTAGGAAACTATAAGGTAGACTCCAGGAAATGGGAAAGGAACTGGGGGTGGGGTAAGCGAAGTGAGAGGGGATGAAGGGCTCGGAAATGATGGAGACACATTATATGTGGGTACCATTTTCCCCAGTCACCATGGTCCTGTGTTCTCAACATACATTCAAATAAAAGGAGAGATAAAAAGGAAGAAAAGAAAAAGTCTTCCCTTTTCCTTCAATGTTTACCATGACTTCATTTTGCTTTTTCTTACCGTTTAGGCCAGAACCCCTGGATTGTAATTCTTATGTATCCAGTGAAGGGGAGAATGTAGTTTTTCTTGGTTGCCCTTGCTAAGGTGTTGGTGAGCTGTCCCCTGGCCTTTGGTCTTTGGTGCTGTCTCTGCCTGGTGCACCCTCGTGTACATGGAGCCTTTCCTGCATTTCCCACCAGCCTCCGTGCATCTGTTCATTGATTCTACGCCAGGACCACTCTCCTGATTACTGTGAATTATTAATCATTGGCCTATTAATAGGTATTTAGTCTTCATTTAAATTTCAGGATATATTTGTTGACTTATTCAGGGTTGTTTATATTAAAACTACATTAAAATTATACAGTGATTTGATGAGCAGTTAATGTGTTTAAATTGCTGTCATCTCTTCCATGAAGGAAGCATATTCCTGTTTAATGAAGCTTTTTGGGAGGTGAAATGAGAGATGATATTTAGAAATGTTTTAAATTTAAAATTTGGTGGGTTTTGAGTATTTTCACTACATTAATTTCTAGACTTTTTTTTCAGGTTATCTTGTGTTTTTACTGATGAAGACATATGTTACTGATTTGGGGAAAATGATCTTGTCTTTGGCTCGGGACTATCTTATTTATCTAATGTTTTGTCTCTTGGTTTTCTTGCCACTTCTACAGAAGTATATCTTTAATCTTATTTAAAATAATGGTAACAACTGTACCTTTCTTTCCAATTTTTCTTTCACTCTGTCTGCATTTCTCCATCTCTCTTACATCTTAATGTGCTGGTCAGGACATCCAGTATCAGGTTAAACCCTTGATATGACATTACACACCTTTTATTCCTTCACAACCTTCAAAAGAAGTAAATTTAAATCTTCATCGCTAAACATGATTTTGTCCTAAGTTTTTGGCACACTACCATGATGATTATTTTAAAAAATAGCCTTAACAGTTTTTCTCTAGGCCTGGTTTCTGAGGATTTCTTAGCTCCAAAGAGAACATTAATTTTATCAGGTGCTTTTCCTGTATTTATTTTATCAGGTGACCAAATTGTCATTATCAGGTGACCAATTTTATCAGGTGACCAATTTTATCAGGTGACTAAATTTATCAGGTGACCAAATTAAACATTAATTTTATCAGGTGACCAAATTGTCATTTTAATGCTAATATGGCAAATTACACTGTTGGAGTGATAATAAGCCATTCAGGAATTTCTGAAATAAACCTTACTTGTCACATTTTTTTAAGTAAGCTCTCACATTATACTTGCTTAGCCCACCCAGGGATTTTTGCATACATTTTATGAATAAAATGGTTTTAAATTTTATTTTTTTATTATGACATTATCTTGTTTTAATACAGAAGTTATTTTGGTTTTTATAATAAGTTGGTTAACTTTTATTGCTTTTACATTTTCTGCAACAACTTGAATATAGGGCAATTATTTATCTTTTTAAAGTTCAACTCACTCAATTCACTCAAGTTTAGTCACACAGGACCAGAATCTGGGTGGTGGGGGTGGGGAGTGGAAGAACAAAGGCTTTTTCTTAGAAAAAAAAAATCACTATCATTATTTCTTCAAAAATTTGGTGTACTCATTTGTTCTATTTATTTTTATGCCCATGTCAGATGTTTATAACTTTTTAAATAAATTTGGTAAATTCATTTAAATTTTTAAGTGTCATCAGTATGGTTGTATAAAATTTTTCATAACATGAAGATGTCTGCTGTTTTTATGGTTATTTCCTGTTTTTAACTGTTCATTTGAATTCATTGGATCTCCGCAGAGCCCTTCTTCTGGCTGTTGTCCTGCTTCTTACTGGAGAAATTCACTCTACAGGAACTGAGCTGACCTCCCCACTGCTGGGAAATCCACCCTAGCCTCTTGCTGGGGATGCCTGAGAGGGTAGTCCTTTGGGGGTCACGCCCTGCTACCTTCCAGTGCCCACTTGACTTTCGAGAAGCTTATATGTGTTGATCATAGAGATGTGTTGCCTCTCTGTGGCCCTTTTGATTGTCACAAACTCCCTTTCAACATTCTATTCATTTTGTTTCTGTCAAGACTGTTTCTTGATTAATGTATTCAGAGCTAGCCATTTCCCTCTGGGTACTGCCTTAGCTACTGTTCCCAGATTTTGATATAGACATTTACTGCATTTCTGCTCAAATTATTTTGAAGCTTCCTTCATGAGTTTTCTTTCCCCTAGAGTAAATTAATGGTATGTATCTTTTACCTAAAAATTCATTTGCTATTAATTTTCAGCTTCATTGTATTTTAATAATGCACAGAGAAATAGCCCGTGTGATGTGGATTCTGGACCTTACCAGCAGGAGACTGACTCTGACATACACATTTCAGTAATAGGCAGAAAGCATGAGGGAAAAACAGATTTAAATCAAGAAAGATTTGTGTGGGACTGATGCTACCATCCACACCAGGAGGGTATCACTTACCAGACAGCTCGAATCAAACTCTCTCCTGTGGAGGGATAGGGGCTGTAAGGCAGGTGACAGAAAGTGGTCTAGCGAAATGGAAAGAAATGTTTATTGCACACTGTTTTTTTTCCATTTTAAGGGCAGATGCTGAATCTAGTCTTTGTTTGAGACACCCATTAGCTCTTTGAGGGGTTCTGATGGAATCTGTAGACTGGTGAGACAGTCGCAAAACACATTTCCTCTTCTTTTTGGGCACAATGTTAGGTATTGGCTCACCCCACCTGTATCAGTGAGGCCATATGACTCTTCCTCCTCCTCCTTCTTCCACTTCTTGTTTTTGCATTGCTATAAAAATGTTTTTATGTCTTTGGATGTTTTATTTATTTTTATGTTTATCAGTACATGCTTGTTGTACATAATGATAAAATTCCTTGTGAGGATTTTGTACAGGTACATAACACATCTCCATTCTTTTCCCTTGCCCTTTCCTTTCCCACTTCTCCATCTCTAGATCCCCAAAGTATAAATAATTTAAAGAGCAAAATAAATGGTGGGTAATATGGAAAGGAATCTAGGACCTTTGCAAACGGAAAGGACCTAGAGATGACTACTTCTTATGAAGAGTCGCGGGGAAGCTGGGTGTCTCTGCTGCACAAAGGCCGTGGAATAGGTGCAGCTTCTCAGTGTGCCCCGTGTTCTGGCTACAAGCAAGTTGCATGGGATTCCAAGTCAGGGGAGGATTCCAAGGAGATGGCACAGGCAACAGATGGATGGAGCAGCCTGAAATCCTGAATGGCTGGGAAAAATAGTCTCCCCACCCCACGCCATCCCCACTGAGTCACACTGAATTATGATATGAGCCATGAATAAATCTTCATTTGGGTAAGTCAGAGAGTATGGGCTCTTTAGCACTGCAGCTATCATCTATCCTATCTAATAGAAGAAGCTTAGCCCAGTATAGAAAATTACACTACAAAGCAGAAAGCAAGAGTTGCAATGTGAAGGATGAGAAGAGGTTTGGGTTCCTTGGGAAACTCAAAGAAAACTTTATAGGAGGAGATGATAGCTGCACCAGATACTTTTTAAAAATAGAGGAGCTGTAAGTCACTGGGAATGGGAGAGACAGAGAGTGGGCAACTGTTTTAGAAGCAGAGACACAGGAATAGAGGTGGGAGGTGAGAGGTGCCATTGGGGACGTATCATATGTTCATTTGGATGGCCAGGAAGGTCCGTGAGGGGAGGGAGGAAGGAGTAAGTGTGGAAGGTAGAATTCTGAATTCTGGCCCAAAAAGGAGATAGGATTTTCTTCTCTAGGATTTTTTTTTTTTTTTTTAAGTAGACAAGTCAGAAAATTACTCTGCAAGAACTGCTAAGATATTTCAGAGATGAGCTCAACTGCACCTCCTTCTTTCCAGGGGAAGCCCCTCGTCATGTAGTGATCAGTGACGAGGGTGTAGAACTCACAGGGAAGAGGTGGCAGAAGGCAAGGATGGCTCAATGGAAGGCGGATCATGGCTCTGTGTTCAGTGGCTCTGCTTCCTTCTCAGTGCCATGGGTTTCCTTGAAAGGAAAGAGGAACAGCATGATCTGACAGTGGCTCTTGGGCCAGCAGTGCTGAGTGGAGAGAGGACATGGAGAGGGCGTGGAGCAGGAAGCAGTGACTGGGTTGGGCAGGTCCTGTCAAGGGGAGGGCAACCTCGTGTCAAGGCATGCACAGGGGGAGAGTAGGAGAAAGTCAAGGAGAGAAACATTTTTACAATTCCTCAAGGTGGAAGCACAAAAACAAGCAAATGAATGAGTAGACATGGAAATAAATGAGAGGAATAGCAGAAAAATATCAGCAGGTAGGCAGTTTCTTGGGTAGCTTGATAACACGGCAGGGAGGCTGGCCTGTAGACTCCACCTGACTTACTCACCCCATCCCTTACTCTGCTGTGCTGTTCTTTGCAGCACTCATGTCCACCTTGCATAAATAATCTCCTCCCCACTCGTATTTGGTTCTTTCCGAATTCCACATGAGCGTGGGCTCCACTGGGGTGGGATCTCTTCACCAATCCATTCTCAGTGCTTAGGAGAGTGACCGGGAAATAGAAGGTAGCGTTTGTGCAAGGAATGAACGAGTGCATTCATATCGGCCCTGATCTGTGTTCCTGGCAAATGTATGGCTCTGATGGAAACCTTGAAGGGACAGGAAAGCTGAGGAGTCCCATCTGAGTGACTCTGAAAGAGAAGAAAATCTCAGCTTATAGTAATGCAGAGTAGCAGCTTTGGAGCCACACAGAAAGGCATTCCAATTTTGCCTTCTATTTCCAGTAACTAACCCTGGGTACTCTAACTCACCCCTCTGCCCCTTGTTCTCATCTGTAAAATAGTACAACTGATCTTACTATGAGTTCATGTTTATAAAGTTGTACACCTGACTAATACCTGAGAAGCATTTTACCTGACAAATAATCCCTATTTTTTTCTTGAATTATTTTTGCTTTGGTGAAAAGAATATTTAGGATTTTGTAGAACTCTTATGTTTTCCAGAGTTCTTTTGTAGAATTCACATCTCCTAACCCCCAGATTTGGCTGTGACTAATGTGTGCATCTGCCTTTGTTCCTTCCATCTCTATCCTAGTCAAGTAAATAATTTCATCCTTTTTTCTTTGCTTTTCTTGACTCCAGCTTCCTACCTACGACACCACATGGAGACAGAGAACACTTGTTTGACTGCACAGCGTTGCCTAGCAATGCCACGCTCTCTCCCGGTCTCGCTCTAGGATGCATCACTAGACTCCTGCTACTAATTCTTGCATCCTCATACTCTATATCTCCAGTCTTTTAATAACCATTAGAAGGGACATTCTGCTTTTATTAGCTGAAGGTCTTATAGAAGACTTGCCATTGTTATTCATTCTAATAGAATTAGGTTGAATTGTTCTCTCTCTTTTCTCTAAATCGCCCAGGTTCCGTGTTTAAAAAGGTCAATTACATTTATTTCAAATTGGTAAGACAAACATTTCCTGTGCATCCTGAAGATCAAATGGCCCAATGAACAGTCTCTTGAGAACATTTTTCAAAACAATTTACAGGTCTATCAGGGGCTGAAATGTTCCTCCTCACTCTTAGGTCTGTCTTGAAATTGATACCAAGCAGATGCTGGTTTTTGAAATGGAATCCAAACCCCAGCAAGCTGACACTAGGGGTGAAGTGGGTGAGCTGACCTGGGCCCATCATTGTATCCTTCACCACAAAATGATCATCTTGGCTACATTAGGAGTTTGCAACTATTAAGCAGAAAAACCACCAGCCCACTCACAGTGCGGCATCATGGAACACTGGAGGTGGTCCAGATTATAATGAATATAATTAGAAAGAGGAATCATTTCCAAACACTAATCTGTAGGTGACAAAGTTATCTCAGAGAACCAGTTGATGATCCACTTGTTTTCAGAAGTCCTCCATGCAAGAATATTCAGATGCCATAAGAGAACTGGGGGAGTCTCCTGCTGTGGAGACACGGAAGTCAGTCCCTTACCAATGATTCTTGGTAGAACTCTCGCAAGCCTAGGCTGTTTGTTACATACAGATTCAAGAAGCAGACCCAGGTCTTCTGGATTTCACACATCCATTTACTACGTGATACTTCACTGGCCAAAGGGGAGAGTGCAGGCCTTTTTTAGAGCATCAACTACTATTTATTTCCTGGTGGGAATTGCCTGTTGGAATCTAGGTTCAGGGAAAATAGGTTTTCTGATTGCTTCTCTTTTAATTTAAATTTGTTGCTTAATGAATACAAGAAAGCATCTCCATGAGGTGCCATGTGCTGTGTCTGCACCCGATGGCTGGAGAGAGGCAGGTTGTCTGAACATCTTGTGGAACATCCTGTCCTGGTTTTTAAGACTTTGTCTCTTAAGTAAAACAATGCGGCGAGTGTGCCTTTGGGACAGATGAGGCACAGGGCCCAGCATTCTGTGACTTGTGTGCTCTGTGTCAGCTACTTGTGGACAGAGGCTGGGGGTGACAGATCGTTCATGGGCTGCCTCAGGGAGGCACAGCTGTGCTCTGAGGACACTGCAGGTCAAAGGCCTCCTGCAAAATCAGTTTTCAGATAGAGAAAGCACACAGGCTCCTGTAAGAAGGAACTCTACCCCCAGGAAGATGGGGGAGCATGCTTCCCGGGATGGGAACTAGGAAAAAGCAAGGGGCGAGAGTGGCAAGGAGGGGAGACGATGTATGGAAGGCGTGGCAGCAGCCACTGGGTGCGTCTGTCTCTGGCTGTGCCGGGAAATGTGCCAGGGACCCTCAGTACGCAAAGGTGGATTCTGCTCTGGCCTTGATGAGCTCCAGAAAGCTAGAACTCCTCTAAATAAAACACAGTGGCCTTGGGCTTCATTTTTTTTTTTTTTTTTTGTAAACTCATTGCCACTAAGAAAGAAAAATAAAATCTAACATCAGCAATAGTCTCTTTTCTTTCTCTGTCACTGGAAGAGCCTGCTTTCTGATTAACTACTCTATTCTTCATTTTCCCTTAGAAAAGGAAAATTATACACAGGAGCCTGCATTAGTGAGAAGAGACATACCCTGGTCCATGATTACATTCTCATAATATGTTTGTCCTGACAGCTGGACCCATCATCGGGCCTGTCTGGCCAGTGTGGAAAAATCAGTAACACCCTGTCCATGTGGCAGCTCTCTGAGAATCCAACTCCCCATCCCAGTGGCACCCACGTAGGCCTGGGGTCCATCTTTAGTGCTATTTTAGCCTTCAAAGGATGGTTGACATGTTCCTTCAAAATAGAGAGGTGTAACACTTCACAAGGTAATCCAATTTCAAAGCTTTGAAGATAAGATTAGCTGGCTCAAGAATCAAAAAAAGTGAAGCTATGTTTTGTAGGGCAGGGATTCATTCAGGAGGACCAATAGCCAGGTCCTGCAGATGGTTCAGGCCATTGAGGAACGTGCTCAGGGTGAGAATTTGACATCTGGGATCTGGTTTGCCACCACAAAGCTAAATTCTACACCCTGGGTCAACATTTCCATTTACTAACTTTTCAAGGTAGTGTCCTAACGGCAGAAAGGTGATTTTTTTGACAAGACTGGAAGCAGAGACACAGTGCTAGATACTGGAGTGGACTTAGGAAGTATAGACCTCAGTGGTCTTTAAAGTTTCCAGAACACTGCAAAATGGTGGTGCGGAAGGCAAAATAATGCTGCCCAGGTGTGCAAACCTGTGATTGTGTTACCTTACACAGCAAAAGAGACTTTGTGGACATGATGAAGATGAAGAGGTTGACAGGGGGAGATTATTTCATATTATTCAACTGGGCCAGGCAGAAGCACAGGGTCTTTGCAAGAGAGAAACCAGAATGTCAGAGTCAGAGAGGGTCGGGAAGACACATTGCTGCTGGCTTTGAAGAAGGGATAGACCTTTAGCCAAGGAACGGAGACAGTACCCAGAAATGAAAAAGGCAGGAAAACCGGTTGTCTTCTAGAACAGAGCTCCTAGAATGAGCGCAGCCCAGCCCAGCCCCTCATTTCAGCCCAGAGAGGTGCTTTGGTTTCTGGCCTACAGAACCCTAAGAAAATATACTTGTGTTTTAAACAGCCAAGATTTTGATGATCTGTTGTAGCAACAACAGGAAATCAACATGGTGGGCAAGCTTGTGAAGCATTTCCTTTCACTCGAAAGCCCACATTTCTGACACCTGGAAGCACACAGGTCGGAAGCTGTCCTCAGGCCAGCTTCGTGGGGCGAGTCCCCGGGAGCAGCTGTGAGCTGGCTTCTCTGCACGAGCGTGGGCTCCACCGCTCCCCTGTCCCACTGTCCCACCTGTTGCTATTTCCTGTCCCATGCATCGCCCTGGGTGTTGGAGCTCCTCACTGCAGCCATTGCTGACCGTCTTGTTTGATGAGCAGTAGGGGTGGCTGCAGAATTTGGAGCGAGGCTTCATCTGCTGGCTGATGTTGGGGGACAGCTCAGATGTCCATGTTGGAGGGTGGCCACAGGAACAATGCTATGACTTGTTGGCAGCATGCAGCATATTCAACCATGGACTTGTTTGTCACTTGGCTCCACACCCGGTGGAGAGGACCCAAGAACCCCCCTCTGCTTCGGTTTGAGCTCGTCAATGACTCATTAAGCTCTAGAGGCAGCTCAGGTTGGTCAAGGTTCCTGTGTGGCTTGGTGCCCTTGGGGTTCTGCCCCTAGTTCCTTGGAGAGGGTGGCAGAGCCAGCCTTGGTTGTGTACAATTCCGACGCAGGCATTTGGAGGCCATCAGCTGACGGGTACAGCAGACCTGAGGACTGGGAGTTCACTTGTTGTGGGACGTGGAGTCTGTCACATAACCTGAAAGCCTCACAGGCAATAGATGCAGAACTTGGTGCCTAGCTAACGGCCCCAAATGGCTTTGTGCTCCTGTCATCTACCACAGGGACACGTTGGGAGCGGTTACTCTGCTCTAACATAATGGTGTCATGGTGAGTTTCCCAGGATTTTATTGGCACTGATGTGAAATAGCTGTTTTATTTTTTTTCTCTCCAACACTATAATTTTCTGTGTTCTGATCCTGCAGTCACAGCACCATTTGGATTAACTTGATTGCTTTGTTGCTTTGGTAAAGACAGCCCACACGTAACGGCAATTTAAAAAATCATACAATTTTAATAATTGAGTGACTAAGACCCAAAGTGTCTGATACAGGAAGCTCATAATATTTTGTAATATGATTTTGAAAAGATAATCGAGGGTAGAGAAATGAGTACGACAAGGAAATGACAACACTTTCTTAAAGTGCTGCTATTAAAGTGGGCCGGACAAGCCCCACTGGTTACCTACAGTGTTTAGCAAAGCATAGTACCCTTGCAAGTTGTGGCTGCCAGGAGCAGCTTGTGCGCTGTGAGGGGAACGTGGCCGTGAGCGTGCTGGCTTTCCTCTTGCCTGCTGTCTGTTCCTAGGGCTCCTGTTCCCACTCTCCAAGGCCTAGTGGTGCTGACAGGCGCTGCACCTGGTTGCCATGCTAAGCCTCATCTTTAGTTTCCCCTGCCTGGAGCGATGGTTTCAAGCTATGTTTTTTGTTTGTTTGTTCCCCCCAAAGCACTAAATTCTTTCTTCTGGAGAATTATTTCATGTACGTCCAATATGGAACACAAATAAAATAAGCACACTCTGATGGAGAGTTAGAGACATGCAGGACTCTTTCAACCCAGGCTTTTCTTCCTCTCCTCAACTACAGACATGGGGAAAATATTTGAAACCCACTGGTTTAGTGTTTGCAAGGAATCTTGAAAATGCTTTGAAATGATGTTTCCAAAAGTTGCTTCAAGTCAGGGTTACAGAATTTCTAATGCAATTGCGCTCCTAAAAATTCTGTGGTTTGAACAATGCCCAAGCATTTATGTACAGTTTAGAGGGCCTTATTCAGATTAAAAGAGCATTCGTGTAATGATTTTTTGGCAAGTGCTTTGCTTGTAGATGACCTAGAGGGAAGTCTCAGAATCAAAAAAGTTTCCCCAATGAGACATGATAATCATAATTTATTTAAAACAATGCTCCTCAGCTCAGAGAAGTGGCTGTACAATTACAGGATCCCAGCCACTTGCTATTTTCAATTTTTTCTATTGCTTTCTTCTCCCTAGAGGTTTATAGAAAATCATTACAACTTTTGCTCAGTTCTGCAGGTTCTGAAATGTCAATTTTAGCGTCTTTTCTAAAGCAGCACGTATTTAGAGTCTTTTTGCTCAAGTACCCAGAAAGGGTAAAAATGGCACCTAGGTCACATAATCTTGAGTCTTAGCTCTGTTGCTTTCAGAGAAGGCCATAGGACACTACAAGAGACCAATTGATTTTCTACTGACATACATTCTTTTCTGGTTTCTAATATACCAAATTTAAAATACACCTAAGCTACTCAAGGAGATTTGAAAAACTCTAGGTGCAGGGTCCTCAATTTTGGTAAAGCAGAGATGATGAGTTGAGGTTGATCCCAGGCCATGTGTCACCAGGTAGATCACACAAGTTACCTGATGTCAAAACCAGCCTTCAGCTTGCTGGATAATGGCATGGCATTCACTGGATTCTTTGGCATTGCATAGTTACCTTAAGGGAAGTCTCCCTGGAAATGAGAGCTCACTGTAAAAGTACAGAAAACAGCCGTGTTTTATTCTTGATCCCAGAATCAAACTCAGAAAATAACCTTAAGGCAATCTCAAACCTTCAGGGCTCAGTTGCTCCCCAAGGGAAAATCACTTTAGATATGTAGGTTGCGTTAGAGAGCAGGGTGTTAATAGAACTGCCTTTTTTGCTTCAATGCCGTAGACAGTGAGTGGCCAATTTACTCAGACCTGAGGGCTGCGAGCTTAGACAGGTGGCTTTCAATGCCCAGTGCAGCTCAAAGTCAAGAGAGTAGATCAGAGACCAGGTGCTGGTGGCTGCCACCACTGTCAAAATTGTAAAGATAGCATTGCCAGACGTTTAGGCACACACCAGGGGAGGCGGACTTTCCTATTCTTTGCAAGCCTGAGCCAGTTTGTCTTTTCTCTTGTCCTTTCATTCAGTGGCTTCCCTCTTAAAGAGTGTCAGCTCAGCCCTACAAATATTCCCCAGCCATTGTCCTTTTCTGGAACCTCTGAAATAATTCCCCATCTTGATTTGCAATTGCACTCTCCGTGTACACGTAAATGGTTACTTTTAATGGTGATGGAAGTAAAGTTACTTCCTCTATTTAGAATACACTTCTCCATCTGCACTTGTGTAAACCTTGCTGCCATGCAACTCCTACAAGAGCCGCGTCTGCACAGCAGCTTTGAGAGTCATCACATCACTCCTTCAGTATTCTTTTCCCTCTGCTGTTGAAGGTGTGTCTCATACAGGACATATTCTGTTGACCTTGTTGCAGAATAAAGGGAAAATGTGCAGTTGAGCCACAAAGGATGTGTAACACAATAAGGAAAACAAAAGGTTGCTGGGGTTGTTATGACAGCATAGCACCGCCTAACCTACTAATGCTGTTTTTCATGTTTCAAAGCCAATTCAGTGTCATCTCCTCCATGAAACTGCTTCTTTTGGTAACATGACATCCGTGGATCTGACGTCCTACACTGACAACTTTGTAAGTAATATGATATTGGAAAAGCTACTAAGTCCTTTAAAGCTTTATTTATTTTATCTGAAAAATGAGAAAAATATCAGTACCTCAAGTAATATCATAGATTTAATAGAACTCAGGTAAACCTCTTACCACTTAATAACTAACTTTTATCATTATTTATCTAAGTTTTCCATTTCTCCTTCTTCATAACGGGCGGACTACCTTGCATTTAAGAAATTGTCAATTATCATAAACTTGATAAATGAATGAAAAGTACCTAGTGTTTGGTATCGACCCTGTTTTGCTTTCTTCTTAAGATTTGAGAGTGAAGGCCATCACTGATCTACTAGAGGGCTACTACTACTGAACTCTGCCTTAGATCAGACAGCTTTAGAAGAGAAGAACATATTCCTAATTTTCAAGCCATGTTGATTTCCTGAGGAGAAAGAGAGGGAGTCAGCAAAGGATTTCCCAGGCTCCCACCTAGCAGAGAATATTTAGGGTTCTTTTCCATGTTGAATGAGGCATATACTTACCTACTTTTGCTTAAGTATCACTCATCACTCTTAGCCAGGTAGCCTTATAGGAAGGAGCTAAATAATAGTTATAGATAATATTCCTGTTAATATGAAACAGAAAATATGATCATAGGCTAATAAAATGTAAAGAGTTTTTATTATTCCCCACGTCTCTTATACAATGTTCTCATTTCACACAAGGAACAGTCATGCTGCTTTTTCATACTTACCCTTTAGAGTAATTTCCTCTTTCTATCCAGGATTAATCTTGGTTTTCATGGCTCCCCTAAGCCTCCTTTTTCTATTAGCTGCTCACCCATCTATGCATGTGTATGCCATCCTGCAGTTCTGCTCTCTAAGCACATAAAAATTTTGTCTCCAATGATGCTGACTGTTGGATAGATGATATAAATCACCTTCTTAGTGAGTATCTTCCCGGCACTATCACTGTGGATGACACAGTTCAGGGAACAAAAAGAAATACAAAAGAGATTCATAGTTGAGAATCCAGTCACCAGTATTTTTTCCTTCACTGCATTCTTTGGAGACTGTCTTCATATGCTTAGAGAACTGAGGGAGAGAGATGGAAACCAGTCCATCAACTATTTGCTGATTTATTGAGTTTGATTTTGCCCAAGTGCCCAGATGTATTCCTGTAACAATACTATCAAGTAGTAGATGCAAGTTCAAGCCCTAAATTCTGTGGCAGGGAATATGAGTAGAATGGACATGAGTTAAATGGTCTGAATAGCTACTATAGTGCCAGACACCTAAGATTATCTATATGTTTAAGGTGTTTTGAAGTGGTAAGAAATTAAGACATAGGATAGGGCAGCAAAGACAGAAGGAGTACAGAAGAGGGAGTGAGTTCCTTGGGAAGCCCCTAAGAGGAGAATCTTCACCTTGGAAGGCATTGGAGATAAAATAGTAATATGCGGTTGGAAAACCAGGTCACCTAGAACTGTAGAGTGTGAGAGATTTGGACTGGGAGAGAACAGAAAAGTCTGTGTACGTGGACTGAAAAGTCTTCTGTAATTTTTAAGATGGTAATTGTGAATGACTGGAAAATATGAATGGATAGAGGAAGACAAGTAGATGTTCCAAAAAGCAGATTAGGAGGAATATAAAGGGTAATGAGTCTAATTTGGGGGTTTAGCCAGCTCCCCCAAGGTTGGTCATAAGCCCATTGGTCCTACTGTACCTTAAGTCATCAATGCATAAAGATTAAGCTTTTTTGAGGGCATCCCCAATCCATTCCGCAGAAGTGATTACTTTCCGGACACTGTTACATGCTTCAGGACCATGTTCAATGAATGCTCAGCAAAGGAACAAATATGATCTTTTCCTAAAATATTTCTTCTGCTTTAGTAATTCAGTGCTGCCTTGTAACCACTCTTCCCAAATTTTCCTCATGCCATGCTTTGATTTACACTGAGAACAACTAATATTCACATAGTGTTGGTTACAGGCCAGGCTCTGTTCTAAGGGCTATGTTATGTGTCACCTCTGACAAGTCTGTAAGGAAGCAGGTGCCTGCTGTCTGTGAGTTTCCTCCTCGTAGCCCTCTGAGGGAGGTAGCAGATATCCAAGCACCTGAGAGGCACGTCATGCGCCTTTCTCAATTGGGAAAGTGGAATGGAACCCAGACAACGCTGGTCTTGAGTCTTAGTGCTCCGCTAACCATGCTTCACTGGTTCCTAAGGACAGCAGACAAGCTTGCTGATGGAACCAATATTTGTGGACAGTGCAAGTACTTGTGAGAGCTTTGCTTCATAATTAATGCTCCTGTTTCACTGGCCCTTGGGACCATACTGTTCCACATCAGAAAGGACACAGTGGAGTGAAGCAAGACCTGCTGCGGTACCACAGGTTCTACGGTCAGCTACTAGACTTGCGACCGTGTCCCCATGGCTCTTCATTTGTAAATGAGAGTGGAAATGTACACGCTGCAGGGTGGTCTGAGGATTAGGACTAACTCAGGTAAGATCTTCTGGTGTATAACGGGTTCTCAGCAAACATTAGCGAGTGGAATTAGTTGTTCTTGCAAATGTGGCGGCCACCTGCTTCTCTTGCATCCGAGGCGTGGATACTTTAGAGAACAGATTAAGTACTAAATAAAGGCTGGCTGACTGCTGACTGATATTTTTTGCCTTGCTTGGGGGAAGATATCCCAGAACAATATGTTACTATTAGTCATTTTTCTCTAATTTGTACACAGTCTCTATCATAACAATTTGCACTTGCTAGCACTTTCTATTAACAGAGTTAGTTTTTCCAGTATTAACAAGATGTACAGATACCTGTGTTATGGCAAGACTTTGCTTTCCGTGAATGCATTTCAAGTTAAAAATAGGTGAGTAACTTAACAGAAAATCCAAGATTAGAATAATCGTTTACCACTAACAGTGCCTGGTCAAGTTCTCCCTGAAGTTCACCGTATGGACGCCTCAGTGCTTTTCCTTTTTGGACAGTTTCTAGCGGGTGTTCACCATGGACCTCAGAGGCCACCAGTTCTGTTCAGATTACTTTGTTTTCATCATTCTGCACCCTGTCCTCCGAGTAGGCTGATGCTTTGCGTGAGTTTGTTATTCATCTGCTTAGAATCTCCCAGGTCCTGTAGGTAGCAGGAGACATGAACTGAAGTCTCATACACTACAATTTTATTTATTTTTTCTTTCTATGTTATGAAAAAATGAAACAAATTGTCATGCTCAAATCATTAGCGAATAACAATAGTTATTACACTGTATGTGCTTATCTTCCAAGTAGTTACTCAGTACCAGATATAAACCAAAAAGATTCTTACAAAAAAGAAGCAAACAGATGATAACACAAACTTTCTTTTCAAGGAACTGAGATAAACCATTAGTATAAATGAAAAAAATTAGCATATACATTGAAATATTTTTAAAACTTTGTACTTTAGGGAAGTATTTGAGCTTCTTTCTACTTTCCAATTTATCCCCCTTCTGTTCTGTGTTCTCTCTCTCTCTCTTTCTCACGTAAAGAAACCATACAATACTTGAGCTTGTGAGTTTCACCTTCTTCCTTAACATCATGTTCTCAAGTTGCATCCACTTACCTACAAATGCCTCAGGCTTATCTTTCTTTATGGCAATATAGCACTCCATTGCGTATAAATAATGTATTTTTCTTATTCATTCATCTGTTCATGGACACACGCTGTTTCTAAGATCTAGCTGGTATAAACTGGGCTTCTGTAAACATGGTTGTGTGTGTGTCCCTGCAATAATATAATTTTAGCTTTTTCAGGAAGATATCTAGGAGGGGAATAGTTGGGTCAAATGGAATTACCACTTTTAGTCTTTTGTGGAACCTCCACACTGATTTCCACAGCAGTTGCCCTAGTTTACATTCACACCAACAATGTAGTGGGGTTCCTTGCCCTGCCCATCAGTACAATTTCAAGCAAGCCACTGCCTGAAGCCAGTCACACCGCTGACATGAGCCAAAACCCGACAACACTGGGACACGGGAGGAGCCGCGGATATTTGTGAGCATCACAGCTAACTCTCCAGCTTCCCAGCACTTCAGTTTACAACCTAAGCATGCATAATTTTTGTTCCAAAGAGTAACGGAATCTATTTATATAATCTGAGCATTTTTTAACTCAGGCAGCAGATAATGAGGCAGTCACTAATCCCATGTGGCAAATCCTACTCAGAGTGTACTTTGTCTCCGCTTGCAGCCAATCTGTTATTTGTTATTGTATTTGTTATTTAGTGTTCTTTTTAAAAATGGGGTAGAGTCCTCCTACCCTGTTGGTCTTTGAGGCAGGAAAGTGCTGCACTACTTGTTACTCCTTGAAATCTCCATATGTAGAACAGATTATACAAAGCCGTTTCTCTAACCCTTATTATTTTTTTCTCTCCTGCTATTCTGCCACATAGGTGGTGTCCTCAAGCTTCTGAACAGCTAGATGTGCACATATTTGCTAGTTGTTTTCCTTTTTTGAGCTTCATTTTCTAAAAATCTGTCATAGGAAACAAAGGCTTGAGGCATTATGTTGAAGAGTTTTCCCCCCAGCTCTAAGTTGTATACATTTGGTCACAATGCGTGCTGTTGTTAACAGTTCAGCTTTGCTCAATAGATACAGTCAGAGCTGAAGTCGATCAAGGATATTCAATCTCTGTGGGCAAAAAAGTGGTGTGGGTCATCACGTCCATGTCGCACCACTGCTGTAACAACCCACCGCAAACTTAGTCTTAAACAGGGTGAGCTCATTGTCTTCAGGTTCCGCAGGTCCGAAATCGTCTATGGCTGCCCTGGAGTAAAGCAAGCTGTTGGCAAAGCTGTGCTCCTGCCCGGGCTCCAGGGGAGAAACATTTCCCAGCCCTTCTGAGCTCTGGAATCTGCCTGAGCCCTTGGCTCTTGTCTTCCTCCCTTCGTCTCCAAAGCCAAGGGTACTAAATCTGTCTGAGACTCTTCTCCTCAGCCACATTTTCCTCCCTGATTCTTCTTTCCTGCTTCCCTGCTGTACTGAAGACGCCTGTGACTGTGTGGGGCAACCTAGACAATCCAAAATAAGCTTGTTTTAAGGTTGAATGATGAGCAAACGTAATGCCATCTGTAGCTTTTAGCCCATGTTACATGTAATCGAAAGTATTACAGATGCCAGGGAGTGGGATGTGGGCATGCTGAAGGGTAACATTATTCTGCCTGTAGCAGTTAGATACACATTTATCTGGCCAGATTTTTCAAAACAGTTGTGTTCTTAGCATCCTGCTAGATACCAAGGTATACTAGAGACCGAAAGTTGGCCTGATGTCTGACCTCTCAGAAAGTAGAGCAAGGTGACCCCACAGGGATGGGATGAGCATGGGTGAGGGTTAAACTGCAACTGTAACAGGGAGGGGCAGAGTATGAGCACCTCTTGGAAAGTTTTGTGATGTAGCATAAGAGACTCTCACAGGAAGAAGGAACCATTGAGTTGAGCTCCAAAGGTGTTGCTGGAATTTACTGAGTGCAGGAGGGTAGAAAGATAGCCCCAGCAGAGGGAAAGGAGGATGCAGGCCTTGGATGGGGAGTGAGCCCAGCTGTGGAGTGATGGAGATGAACCACAGGAGGTGGCTTCATGTCTTAGGACCTGAATCCAGAGTGGGACTGGCCAGCCTAAGCTCTGCCTGGTGCTGTCCATGCCCAGGGTACTGTCTATGCTTATGGCATCTGAAATCATGAAGTAGTTTAGGTACTGACACAAACAGATTGGTTCAGATATTCAGAGTTAATTTTAAGGATGGAAGAACCAGCCTCTGCCTCCAAGAAATACTCTGTGTATTCAGCAGGAGTTATAAATATACGCAAGGAAACTCAAATAAGAGGAGAGTGAGATAGCCAAACATGACGAACGCTAGGTAGTGCCAGGTGGTGCAGACAAGGGCTGTGGGTGTGGAGGATATTAAGGGCACTGTGCTACTTAGCTCCTGTAGGGTGGCACCACATACTCAGCGGCTTCAGCAAGACTGTACAACAGTCCCACAGCTTGGTGTGGCAGAAGTCAGAGGCGCCATTTGGATTCTCTGCACTGAGTCTCACAGGCTAAAATCCAGGTGCCAACAGAGCCGCTTCTGTCCCTGTAGGTTCTGGGAGTGGAATCCGCGCCCCTTTTGCACAGGCTGTGGCTGGGTTCAAGATCTTGTGGCTGTCAGTCTCAGGTCCTCCTTTCCTGGACACATGGCATTTTCTGTCTTCAAGCCAAGAAGAACAAATTCTCCTCTCCTGTGCCTGTCTCTGGCTTCTGCCTTCCTCTTCCGTGTTTAGATGCTCATGGGATACACTGGCCCCACCCACATAGACCGGGGTAATCTTCCTACTTTCAAATCAACAAATTAACCTTGATTGTGTCTGTGAAACTGCTTTTGCCAGGAAGGGTAATACTCTACTCAAAGTGCCAGAATTTGGGCATGGATTGTGCTTGCAGGCTCTATTTCTCCCTACCATTGATGTAGAACTGGAAAGACTGGAAAATTCAAAGGCTTCACCTTTGGACATCTCATGCTTTGGCTGTCTGGAGGTGTAAGAGCACTAGTAACTGCGTGGTTACTGCTGGTTTTGTTGTTTTGTTGTGTAGATGTTTGGTCTCACAATCACAAGTGTCTGCCAGACCCGGGAAGACGTGCCTGCTTTAAACAAAACATGAAGGTTTTGGTTAACTACAGAGCACATGGTCAACAATAGTCCAAATTCATTTCTTCTTAATAAATTCTGTGCAAACAAAATTTATTTGTGAGTAAAACCTAGCTCACTGGCTGCCAGATGTGGACCTTAGAATAGATTCTCTATATGCTGGAAAGAATGACACAGGGAAATGCCACATAGAATCTGAGGCACTTGGATCTAGAACTACTCAGTTCTGTTGTCATCGGTGGCCTTGGTTAACATTAACCTCTCCCCGCTCTTTGAAAAACATTCCTCAGGATGCTGCTCTCCCTAGTGTCTCCTCCTACTATAGGCTCCTTTGCCCTTACTCCTCCTGAGCTGACCCAGGACCTGGCATTCTGACATCCTTCCCCAGGCATGTTATTTTTAGGCAATCCTGTATGGTCAAGTGGCTATCAATGCCATCTCTGGAGTAATGATCCCCCAATTTATACTTTCAGTTCTGACCCTTTCCCTTGGCTTTTGACATTTCTGTCCAGCTGCCTATTGGACATCTTTGTGTCCATTTCTAAGAGTGAATTCCTTCGCCATGTGTCCAAACGGAACTCTTTTATTTTCTTCCCCAAACCCATTTCTTTTCAATCTCATCCATCTCAGTAAAAGGGTACCCCATTCTTCCAGCTTCTTGGGCCCCCATCCATGGTGTCATCCATGATGTTTTCTCCTTTTTTTATACCCCATACTCTATTAACAAATCCTGTCAGCTAGAACTCTGAAATACAGCCAGGATGAATTCCATTCAGCCTAATGCCTTCACCCTGGGACTCCCCAAACCATCTGTGCTGTGGACTGTCCTACTGGTCCCTCACCTCCATCTCGGTATTATTCACTCGGCAGCCAGGGGAGAGTGTTTTAAATGTAAATCCCAGGTCCACACACCATTTCTCTCTTAAAATACTTTGGCGACTTCCCATCTCCTCCCAGATATGTCCCAGTGTCTTCCCTGGCCTCTCATGTGACTGCCTGAGTCCCTCACCTCATCTCCAGTGTGTCTCTCTTTAGTCACACAACTATGCGCTGTTCCTTGAGCGGACGTGCACACTCCGTCATTGCACCACTGCCTCCTCTCGTCCTGCCCCTTGTTATTTGGTTGTCTACTCACATGTTAAACAAGTGAGAGACTTTCCATGGGTGCTGTAGGTAAAATCATGTCCGAGATAATTCTCCACACTCGGCTGATTTCCAAGTAGCATTTACACTGCATGGCAAATGGTATGTTAGCTTTTTGCATGTTTATTGGTCTGGTAACTGTGCTTCCTCACTACAATGCAGAACTATGCAAGTAAACACTTTGCTTTGTCGTTAGGAAGTCAGTAAAAAGAACAGGAATAAAAACACCATTTTATAACAATATGTAATATAACAACCACTGTTAGTTCCTGTCATTCTGTTATGAAACCCTGTATTATTTTTATTGTTTCTGCTTTGTTTTGTTTTTGTCTATGTTGTTGTTATTTCTTTATTCCCTTTGAAATAAAAAAACATTATTTTTGAAAGGAATTGATGAGTGAGTTTTTTTTTTTCTATTTTTTTTTTGTCCTGGCAGGCCTCCCCTAAATCACTGTATCCCACACTGGGTATTGAGTGAAGAGACAATCTTGGGATTATGGAGAGGAAAAGTAAAGTGTTTCTGGGAGAGAAGATAATGCCAGTAAACACATAAACTAGAAATGAGCAAGAGCTGGACCCTTTAAGTAACTAATAGTAATAAGTGCAGCAGCATTAGGACTAATATTCATTCTTATTGAGGCTTACTATGCGTCAGGTACTGCTGTACTACTGTAAGTCATTTAATTCTTGTAATGATGCTGATCGGGAGTCAGGATCACAGCTGTATCTCTCCGTGCTAGTTTGTCTAATAGTTTAACATAAAAACTGTCTTTGCCTTGGGATCAGCAGTGATACAGAGGACTGTATCTCAGGCACTCATCCGAGCATTCAGTCAGAAACCACGACGATGGTACTGCACCACGGAAAACCCTAAGAATGCATGGGGGGTTGTGCCGAAGGGCCCTTACTGCCGCTCACCTGTGGGTGAGCCAGCTGTAGCAGTCACTCTTCCTGCACACAGAGGAGATCCAGGCGAGCGAGGGGCACGTCGCCCACACAGGCCAGCATATATATGCATTTCACTCTTCTAAGGGAAGTTTTACTCTGCTCAAGAGTTTAGACAAGCACAAGGACTGATCCAGAAATACCCTGTTTAAATTTTAAAATTTTCTACTGTAAAAGACACATGGCCATTATTCCTCAAGATATCCCCCTTCACGTTGAATACACATATCCCATCATTCTTGAAGCTTTCTGTTTTTCTTTCTTTTCCTTTTTTGTTGTTATATGTTGGGGACATATAATAAATACATCCTTGTGGGGAGACGCTGCTTACACATATTGTATCTCGGTCTGTTTCACTTCCACTCCGCTCCCTACGGGCTCCCGCCTTCGTCAGGCCCGCTTTCCATCCTGGAAGTCCTTCTTCCTGTCTTTACAAGGTGTGACAAAAAACTCAGTGAATGCTGCTGGGCGCCATCCAATGGAGAGGAAGCTTGTGCAAATATTGCTGAGTCCTCCTCCACCTCGCTCACTGGATCTGGGACTGTGCGGCTTCTGCCTTTCCTCCAAAGTCAAATGACTGTGAAAAGTCAACGTTTTGTGTTTTTTTGTTTTTTGGTTTTTTTGAAACAGGGTCTCGCTATGAGTTCAGGTTGGCCTTGAGCTCACTTTGTAGCCCAGGCTAGCCTCAAACTCACAACGATCCTCTTGTCTCAGCCTCCCAAGTGCTGGGATTACAGGCGTGCGCCACCATGCCCAGCAAAAGTCAACGTTTTGAATTGGATCAGGACATGTCAGCCACAGTAGCACAACTAAGGATCCCAAGAGCAAAGACTTTGAGAACTGCTTCAGGAAGCAGCAGGGATGGTGAGACCAGTGTGTCCAGTGCGAAGGGAGTATTCTGAGGGGGATTAATGGCAATGTGTATTTTACTCTAATGACTTTCAAATGTAAACACTCATCATATTTTTTAATCACATTTCATATTTGGCAGCATTCTGAGACTTTTGGACTTTAAACCATAAATATTTTAATATTTAAATAAAGAAAGAAAAAGACCTCAAGTGCGTGAGCTTTCGAGCCATATAGACCTAAGCTCCAACCCTGGTTCTGCCGTGTGCACAGAGAGAAAGCAAGGTCTTTTCCCTCCTGTGATTCTCAGCTTCTTTCTCTGTGAAGTGGACTTGACCATTGTGCTAGGCAGAGGGAACATGTGAGATTATCATTTCTTGTGAATTTAGACCCCTTCCTCGGTCTCTTGTGTTCTTAGGGGATGAGACACACTAGCTTGTATCCAGATTGTGTGCAAGAATCTGCGCCCCAGCGCTGCGGAATGAGGGGTCCCCTTCCCCGTCCCCAGGCCTTGTGGCTGTTACGTGTCTATCAGAGCCACCTGGTGCTCTCTCTCTTCCCTTTGCCCGTTGTACCTTCGTTAGTACAGGCCCTTGCTCTTGCCTCGGTAATGTAGTAGCCTGCAGAGGAGAATCCAGCCTCAGCCTTGGACTTCTTTGTGTCCACGTCCACACCGAAGTGAAAATACTGTCCCCACAGAGGGATCTGATCAGGTGCCCTTCTCCTAAACTCTCAACTTGAAACTTTCTACTGCTTTCTCTTTGATCATAGACAGCACACACAAATCTATACCTTGTCCCACTTTGCCTAACTCTCCGGTCTCATCATGCATTCTTCTGTTCTCCAGCTTGCTGACTTTCTTTGAATTCATCAAGCATGCTGTGTTCCCTACTGCCTCTGCATTTTTGTGGTGCCTTTGATCAGAATGGTTTTGCCTCCACCCACCCCACTCTGAATTCGTGACCTTCATGATTCAGCCTCTCTTTACCTTACAGCTTACCTCAGATTCTTTTGTTTTTTAAAAATGTATTTTCTGAGTACCTCATTGCCATCCCTTGTAACTACGCGGTATCACTAGGATCATTTGATTACTTGTCTCACTGGCCTCGAGGCTCCTGCAAAGGATAAATCTGCCTGATTTATGATGCGTCTCCTCGCCACGGGTCTTCTATAGGGCAGGTATTCCACTGGTATTTGCAGAGAGTGACATTAAAATAAGGCCTGACACAGCGTCCGCCTCACAACAGGTTATCAGTCAGAGTAGTTGTTACCATCATTGCCTTTCAGCTACTTCAGTTGCAGAATCATCAGAAGAAGTTTTCTGAGGACTATGTTTGCATACAGTGTTGTCCTAAGGGGCTTACTATTGTGCAGGAGAGGATGGTAAATAACCGCCAGAGAGCTGGGACATTGTTCTGTACATGGGATCTTTAAATCATATTGAAGTCTGCACTGGAGTATATAATAATAAGTGCCAAATAAAATGATTTATATTTCTGTACAGTCCATCAGAAAACAAGGTCTCTGGTAACTGGCCAAAGAATCCCTTCCTTTCTTAAGACCAGGTCTATTTAACAGAAGTAAACATGTCATCAGCAGAAAAGACAACCCCTGGTTTTCTTTGGGAAGTGGGCAAGCAACCTGTTCTTCTAACAACTGAACCATGCTCATGCGCATAAATACAAAAGGAAGGTGGGTGTGATCCAGTTCTCTCTTTCATTAAGTATAATTGCAATTTCATTTGTTAAAAGATCATGTCTGTCTGATGTTTAAGCTCCTGTCTTTCTAAATGTATTTCTTGCTACTTCCTCATATTGTTCTGCGTTCCACACAAACAGAATTGTTTTCTGTTTTCTAGCTGTACCCTAGCACGTACTTGTCTCTGTTTGGGCGAAGGTCTTCTTTGCTGCCTCCGATACCCTGTTTCTCTCTGCCGTGCTAATCCCGCCGAGACTCCACGGCTCACTCTTGAAAAGCTCTTCATTAATCTTCCACTAGGAAAGGAGTCACTACCTCTTGGATGTTGCTCAATTTTTCAAAAGTTCTGCCATGACATCCCCGATTTTATCTTTTGTAACCTTCCAATGTGTACATGTCTTATTTCTCCTGCTACATTTCCAAGATGCTTACAGAAGTGTTCATATTTGATTCACTTGTTTATCATTTTACTTGCACATGGGCTTTAGATAAACATTAGCTAACAACATTAATTAATAGGTAAGTATTTTAATGGAGAGAGGGATATATAGTACATAAAGTACTGCTAATTACAACTTAGAACTTACATAAAGCACGTCTTTGCTCCCAAGTTATACCGCCTATGAAGTAAAAAATTAAAGTAAGTCACGAGAGAAGCTTTATATCACTCCTAATCATTTTCATAAGCTATAAAAGTAATTAAAGCTCAGAACAATTTTGTGTCTAGTTGACCATCATTTTTTTAAATTTTATGTTTGCTCTTCACATGCTATATTGAGAAGAAGCAGAGAAGCAAGGTAGGATGGTGCTGATAGTATTGAAGAGCTAGATGGAACCAAACACAGTAATCCCATCGGTAGACCTCATCCACTGACATGAGATTAAAATCTCTCCAGTGTATCTTAAATCTAAATAACCCTAGTAGATTTTCTTAATGCCTCTTTTCACTTTTTAAAATTTTACTTACTGTTTGTTTGTCTCAGTTCCAGGTGGCTGATAACATATTTCCCATTTTGTGAAAGTTCTGGAACCCAGGAGAAGGGTATGTAAAGTGCTGTTTCTGAGAAACTCTCATTTAAAGGGAATCAAAGTGGAGTTGCACCTGTGTAAAATGATTTCTCCAGTGACCACAGGATACTTGTACTTCTCTGATGCCTTTTGCAAAAGCTGGGCTGTGCATAAACTGCATTCGTTATTGAATGAGAAATACATAGACTCCTCCAAGGCCATTGAGTGTAAAACACTTTCTTCAGCCCTGAAAATCTTAAGTTGCTTGGGAAAGGTTTGAGTTTTATAAGTGTGTGTGTGTGTGTGTGTGTGTGTGTGTGTGCGCATCCATAGAGTGAGGTGTTATAAACTTTTCCAGGAAAGCAAAAATTGTCTAGAATTCATGTCTGTATTTGGGTGATCTGGTTCAAGAACGTAAGAGTCCACTGGCCACACTTGCTTGTAGATACGGAGGTCTGGACTGGTAGTTCTAGTCGATTAGCCCAATGTGCCTCCCAGTAGACATTTATCAATATCCGGAGGCATGTTTTGGTTGTCAAAACTGAGACAACTTTCGCTGGTGGAGGCCAGAGTTGCTTGTAAACATGCTACACAGGGTAAACCCTATAACAAAGAATCTTTTGGCCCAAGATGTGAGCAGTGCTGTTTCTGAGAAACCCTCATTGAGAGGGAACCTTTCTAGCATCTTTCATGTCATCTCTCTGGCACAGGGATTTACTTTTCTCAGAATTGTTCATACTTTCCTGGAACATGAGAGTGCTTACTGTTTCCTAAATGACTGGGTGGAATAAAGGAAGAGTGCACTGCACATTTTGGAGTAGGTAACGCATTCAGTTGCTACTTCCATTGTCTACCTAACCAAGGAACATGATCACTTGGAAAGGTAGTAAAGATGGAGCTCCTCAAATACTTAAGAAGTAAACACTTTTGCGGTGGCCCAACATATCCATCTATGGTGTGGAATTAAACAATGGAAAATGGATGCGTGAAGTATCTGTGACATTATTACTGTCATTAGAAATGTCAGACTTCCTCTTATGTATGGCTCTCATCAACACCTGAAGAGTAGATCTTCCCAGACCATCTGCGAAAGGGTTGCCTCTTTGGCAAAATTATTTCCAATCATATTTTCTCCAAACTATGTGAATCCAGATAAAAAACTTCAATATAGAAAATTCTACATACTTGTAGAAGATGTTGAGGAATAACACATACTATGAGTGCTGTATTCCCAAAGCTTTGCTCTCTGGGAAGTGAACTTTGGCCTGGAGTGCAGCCAGGGTAGGGCTGGATGTGGCTTTGTCACAATTTCTCTGAAAGCCATCTCTTGGGATTTCTCCTAGAACTTCTGTAAGCCACTGAATTCAGGAAAATAAAATAAAAATAAAAGCAAAAAAATAACATCATGCACATATGTTAAGCAATAGTATGATGTTGGGTTTTTAAAACATGCTTTTTTCCTCTGTTAATCTTTGCAGTCATTCCATGAATAAGTATTATGTTTTACTCATTTTGTAATTGAAGAGATTGATGCTAAAAGGCATTAGTAACCTCCAGCACTATTATCCGGATATTAGTAGAGTTTACATGGAACCCAAGTCTCCAATATCCCAAAGCTTCCATTCTTTCTATTTTTGCCAATGTAAGATTTTTTTGGTGGATCTGATAACCACAGGTGAGTTCCCTCAGCCCAGTGCTTCATCTTTCTTCTTTAAAAGAGTAAGATAAGTAGTAGGTATGATAAATGGTAAAATAGATTGAAGCTAAGTGCAGGTTTGTTTTTTAAACAATGAAGCAGCATGAGCATTCTTCTCCTGGCTAATGTATTTAAAATCTGTTTTTAAAATGCCCAGGGCAACTACTGTAATAAATCTGATTTGCTTTTAGGAGAAATATTTGCAAAGGGCTGGATTATAGACCAAGGCTCTTCCTGAAAGTTCTGTATGCAGCTTCACATTACATATTTAAGCACTCTCTCTCTCTCTCTCTCTCTCTCTCTCTCTCTCTCTCTCTCT
>NW_004955476.1:7449678-7604492 GCF_000276665.1 Chinchilla lanigera
GAAAGTTCTGTATGCAGCTTCACATTACATATTTAAGCACTCTCTCTCTCTCTCTCTCTCTCTCTCTCTCTCTCTCTCTCTCTCTCTCTCTCTGAAATAGGTTTGAACTGCTCATTACCCATAGCTTGTAAATTATCTAAAATTTTGGAACTCACAAGTTATGGGAACACAAGTTCTTGCCTCACAAGTTCTTGTAGGGCTAGATAAGATGGAGGTGGAGGAAGTCTCCAATAGCAAGTGGATAACATCAGCACCCAGTAGTGAGCTCCTTCTCAGAATTTCACAGAAGACAAATACCCCAGGGTTCTCTTGACGGCCCTTGGGACTACATGTGGACATAATTTTGTTGAAACTCCATTTCCCCACTACCCCTGTTGATTTTCATGTTTAAAATTAATTCACTGTGCACCAATGAGATGTGCAAAATTGCTTTCTCATCTCCTCTTTGACCACTTGGGGACCATCCTCAAGTTGATCCCAGGATAATGGGAATTGGTTTAGTAAGCAGGATCCACAAATGGCTGGTGAAACAGGGTGTAACCTCAGTACTGGTGTCTCTCTGAAGCAGGCATATTACCTCAGGAATAATAGAAATTTATCACTTGGAGATCTCTCTCTCTTTCTCTCTCTCTCTCTCTCTCTCACTCACTATCTCTATCACTATTTTTATCTCTATCTAATTTATGTCTGTGTTTTTTGGACAAACTCAATAACCAAAATGTGATTCATATAAAATCAGTGAGAAATGCTCCATGGCTCTTGAACCCACCAGCTCTCTAAAATTCCTTAAATGGGCTGATCATATTCCCATGATCACAAGCACAACTGACTAGAATATGCCTTTGCAAAAGCTTCTTTATAAATCAAAATTTATTTGTTCAAAAAGATAGATCTTGCTTTCTCCCAGTGACATCTCTCAGAGGTGATATTCTGTGATCTATATCTAAGGAAAAGTGTGTCTGTACTAAACTTGACCTTTATGTTAATAAAAATGGGAAACATTTTCTTTTTTCTTCATTCTTTGAACAGTGCGATTGACACAGAGAACGGTACCTGGTTGTCAGAGTTCCAGAAGTCTAAAAAAATTATCCTTTCTTCTCATTTGGATGGCTCACCTTAATGATTCCAGTCTGATGTTCCCTTTACTAACCAAATGCTTAATTCCATGTTTTGATATTAGTGTGGAAAGCAAAATTGAGCTAAAATGTATTTGCAATCTGTTTACCTTACATAGTGAATACTTTTATTTTCTGTCAATCATGAAAATTATTTTCCAAGATAAAACCTGTGATTAACCTTGAGGAACTCAAGCTTGTATAAATCACTGTACTGATTGTTTTTAAAACAGGATAAAAGTGGCTACCAAACAGATCATGGCTTATTCAGGGGAAAATAATTCTGTTGTTGTTACCTATTCTCCCCAAATAGTTCACCAGAACTCGATTTTTCAGATTTAGTTTTCATTCTTGAGTCATTCCCAGACTGTAGCTAAATATAGTACTTTTAATACATCCCAAGATGTAATTTGTTCAAAGTTAATTTGGAAATATTCAAGCATCACAGATATTAAAGAGTGACCAAAGCAGACCTGTGACTTTATTTCAGAGACAGTTTCCTGGTGGGAAAACAAAGTGATGTTTCCTTTCAAAAGATTTCATCAGGGCAGTGGAAAATGTGATGTCTGAAAATATTACATTTCTATTTCTTAGTCTCGTAGATATGCCCGCAATGGCAAGAACAAACAAGAAAGTGAAATTACAATAAATTCAAACAACCAGTCGCACAAAATTTTTTTTTAAAAAATTTGTGTGTGTGTGTGTGTGTGTGTGTGTACTTTAGTAACAGAAAGCCCCGGGGTCAGTTAGTAATGAAATGTCTGTGGAATTAAAATAATATCACAAAGGCTTTTTAGCATAATAATAAACTGTCAAAAGCCTACTGCCTGGCTCAAGATTCCACTTGCAGTTGCAAAGAGCTTCCGACGTGTTCTGGGACAAGAGGAAAGTTCTCATTTGCGAAAGTACGGTGACAGGGATGGACAGGAGGGAGGCATGGAGCTTTGTCACTCCTTCCCGGGTGGCTGTGGGAGAGCTGTAGGGCTCCAGGGCCTCCTGGCCACGACCTTGGTCCTTTGCAGAGGGCTGGGGCGTGCGGGCCAGTTCGAGCTCGCCTTTAGTCAGTGCTCTGTGAATAGCTCCGGGTCCCTGAATGACGTGAGCGCAGGCTCCAGAGGGAGCGGGTGACTCAGAACGCAGGAGGCTGGGAGATTGCCCGGGCAGCCATTAGCACGTCATTGGTAATCCCAGCGACACCTTTCACATCCGCGGTGTTTGTCTCCACGCTCTCTGTGGAAGGCTGTGTGAATGTTTTATTTACGGGCTCTGGCCTTCCTCTGTCTGAAGGATGGCTTGTCTGCAGGGCTTACTAACGCTTGCAGATCTTCCAGGAGACGAGGAGTGGGAGGGCGTGCGGAATTCCTGATGTAGATGCAGACCATTTCCCTGAGCAGACACTATGCTGCTATTCCTATTCCTTGACAACTCTGCCTGGGGAATTAAAACTGGAAGCCTGGCTCTCTCACTTCGTGGCAGAATGAAGCGAAGATTCAGCCATTAGTGTGCAAAGCAAAATCTGCTGAGTTCCATAAACACCTGTGAAACATCTGGTTGGGAAGTGGCACAAGGTAGTGGCATCATTCACCTTATGGTGAATAATGGGCTCAATCCAAAAGCCAGTTCCACAGATTTCTAAGTTCTTATGACCTCAGGTGAGTGAGCAATCATTTCTGTGCCTTAATGTCTTTATCTGAAAAGTGGACGCAAGAGTGATCTTCTTAAAGGCGTCTTGCAAAGACTACATGATAGACGTGTCTATATTAGCACCTGGCAAATCATAAGCACATAATATTATATTTCTCTTTACTGGGGCCCAGCCTAGATGCTAGAGCAGCAAGGTAAGTACACCACTATTCCCCGGGGAGGAACTTGGAGCGCAGGGTGAGCCAGGCAAGGAAACGATTGGGATGTGGTGTGACAGGTGTATAGTAGCACAGTGGCTCTACAATGTTAACATGAACAAGGATCTTCTGAGCTTCTATTAAAAATGACTTTGATTCAGTTGATTGGGGTGAGGGGCCCGCAAGCCTGTAGTTCTAACAATCACCCAAGCATTGACCCCGTTTCAAGGCCCATGCTTTGGGAAACACGGGCCTAGGGCAATGGACAGGTCTCTCAGGAACAAACCCAGGGAAGAGGTGTCTGACTGTTCCTCTCCAAGTTTCTCCCTCTCAGAAGGTGGATGTTCTGGACCCTTCCCTCCAATTCTCCCATCCCCGCTAGTGCTTGACACCAAACACCAATGCCAGACACTTAGTGAAGGCAGGAGGAGGTCAATGAGAAGCTTGCTTAGTCAGGAGCGACTTCTGGAAGAGGTGGGTCTCGAGTTAGCCTTTCTACACTGCGATGGACATGAGCCGCGTCAACCAGAAAGGCCAAGGAAAAGAGCAGGGAAGGGAACCTTTCCTTGAAGTGCGTGCAATTGCCGGTTCAATGTATTTCAGGATACAGGGAGTATGCAACAGGAGTTAAATATAGCTATTGAACATTTGCCACATTTGTGAACTTCAGAAATGTTAAGAGAACATTTTTATTTTTTCCTTCTCACACGGGAGGCTGTGGAAATGTGTACAATTAGCACGGATTATCGAAGCCAGTGGGTGGGGAGTTGCACGTGCACCTCCCACGATTGCTTACGAGTGTAACTCCTGCAAGCAGCACCAAGCAAACACAGATCTGGCTGCTTTCCTTATGACAACTGAAGTCTCCTTCCAAAGCCAACTGAGATATTAGTCGCAGGCGTTTCAGAGCTGGGGCGATGAGGTTTGCACCCAGCCAATCCGCAAAGCTGTGTGCGGGAATCTGACGCTTTCTGCCATGGCTTTTCTGGGTCATCCGCATCTCTCCTGTCTGCCCACCCCTCCAGGACTCTGCTCTCTTGGAGTCTCCTGCCCACGGTACGTTGGCAACTCCTGTCATGCAACTGAATTTTAAACCTGGTGTATGATTCATTGTTCTTGTCTAGGCAATCTTCAACCCACACTATGTTCTTCTTTTCTTCTCAACCAGATTGTCCATGTCCAGCTGTGAGACTGTGAGGTCTCAGTGGGCAGTCTGTGTGCATACTTCATGTACTACCTGGTTCCAAGCCATCTGCACGGGTGGGGACCCAGACTTGTAACCTGACCACAATTAGGAGACTGAGCTGCAGTTAGTGAATACTGGATTCCAATTCCAGCCCTGCTACTCAGTAGCTGTATAATGCTTGGCAAATGGAAACGGCAGTCACACAATCACATGAACAGTGTTAATCACAAACAATTTCTGAGTTCTCACTGTGTGCAGACTAGTGGAAGTAGTTTACACAAACTTTCCCCTCAACCAGTATTATTATAGCCTATGAAATTGCTACTGTGTGTCATGGTTGGTTTGAACTTCTTCATCTAGAAAATAAAAGTAGTACATATTTCAGTAAGAGCTACTATCTCTTCTATAAATGATACCTTCAAAAGACGTTCTAGTATGTAACACTAGTGGGCATGAATGTGTGAACCTAAAAACACACACACACACACACACACACACACACACACATACCCATACACAATGAAGCTTCTAATTAGGCCAAACACCTCAAACTCACTGTCTTGAAACAGCTGGTATTTTTGCTTTCTCTAGTTCAGTTATTTACCTCATCACTTACCCACTTGTCCAAGCCAGGGGCACAAGAAGTGTCTAGGCATATATTGTTCCCGTAGTACCACCTCTCTATCACACACTGTCCTAGGTACTTCATCATAACAATCCAATCAAGTCTGTGCCCTTATAACCCACACTTTACAATTTAATAAAATCAGCCAGGAGTGGTGGCGCATGCCTGTAATCCCAGATCTTGGGAGGCTGAGGCAGGAAGATCATTGTGAGTTTGAGACCAGCCTGGGCTATAAAGTGAGCTCAAGGCCAGCCTGAACTGCATAGTGAGACCCTGTCTCAAAAAGAAAAACCAAAAAAACCCCAAAATACAATTAATGAAATATTAATCATCACACAAACCTGTGTTTGCTTATATTTTCAGATAAGTAAACTGAGGCATATAGCCACTAAGTCACTGCCCGATGGTCTCAGCTTGGCTACAGTGCTACACTCAGGCCCATTCTAATTGATCACCATGTCCTATTACTCTACTTTTCAATGGCTTTCAAGTCTTTGCCCTTCTTTCAGTCCTCATCGCTTAGAACTACTGCTATAATTACCTACCTGGTTTCCCCCTATACCTTTTAACCCCTGCTAAATTGTCCCCTACCATCCCCAGCCTGTGCTTCTGCAGTGCACGGGGGGGTCATCCATCCTTGGTTTCTCTTCTTCCAATGATTCTAACTGCTTATAGGGTGAAGTCCGAGGTTCAAGGTCTTCTCCTGCATGGGCTCTCATCTTTTGGCTTCTGCTTTCTCCATTTGTGCTTTGGAAGTGAGTTGAACTCTGTAGCCTTCACAGAATTTCCAGTATAAAAATAATACTATTACTGAAGCGAGGCAGCGATTGCCCCTTACATCCGGTGTTCGTTCACTCAGTCCTTGTGACAACTGAACGAGGTTTGTAGCTCTGCAGTCACCATTTTCCATGTAGGCACAAAGTGGCTCACTGCCATGGCACAGAGAGCTTAAGTCCCTGGTCTGATTCCACAAAGCTTATGTTCAAGTCCAAGTAGTCTTGACTCCTGTGTGCACACGTGGTCTTTGTTAACATGCCGAGAAAGCAAGTAGGATAGGCAGAGGCCCGAGAGTGTATTTAGACGAAGACCATCTCCCTACCCAGGCAGGAGCCTAAAAGCGTGTGGTCTGGTCTGCATTGCTGCAGGTCCTGAAAGGAAATTTCAAAGCTCTTCCTACCCATGCTGCCCGTGACCTGATGCAGAAGCCAGCATGCAAATGGCCCACATATAAAGAGATCTCCAAGTCTGCGTTACCCCAGGGAGGCCACACGGACGCACGGCCCTTTGGGCACAGCACCAGCAGGGGAGTCAGTCAGAGGGTTCTCATGCTCTTCACTCCCCAAACTCTGACCACCAGCCACACTCACCTCCATGCTAGGGTGCAGCTTTGGGGTGAGCAGGGTGCTTTCGTCAGCCTGACAGCCCCCTCCCTTCCCTCTCCTCTCCAGAACTCAAAGCTTGTCTGTGCCCTGTGCTATTGTGGCCTCACCATCGAATGGGGCACCCAATGATCATTTCACTGTGTACATAACACTCACACCCTCGGTGCAGGTGAGGGAGCCCCTCTTTTTCTTGAAGCCAATTTTGTGTATCTTAACTCCAGTTCATAACAAGTGGATTTCATTGTTTGATGCCTGGAGAGCCATCTTACCACTCTAGTTAAAGTGGTTTGTTCTTACCTTAGCACACATTCAAATCTTAATGTTAATGGACTGAATGATTGAATGTATGAGCAAGAAATATATGAAGGGGTGCTGAGTTGAATTTGCCTTATCCGCTGACTTGGAGTCAAAGATCACTAAGACAAGAACTGGATTATTCTCTTGTTTATCCTTATTATGTCTGTTATGATATTGAGCTCACATTAAACCCAACCCCAAATTCTTCTCGAATTAGTGCATGGATAAACCAGGTCACAGAAGTCACTGCCTAGTGAAGCTTTGTACATCTTTTTAGGTAATTTGTAACATTCAGGCTACAATAATCGGAACGGAATCCCAGTTCATCTTTACTTCGTATGAACTGCCGAAGGGTGGCTGGTATCGCACTGGAAGACGGCATTTTTGGGCAGGATGATGTCTCTGCTGTTTTCAAAGTAAATATGGTGCCTTAAGGCATCTACAGATTGGTCCTCAAATGTGAGCTGCTGAATCCCCTGCCATTCCTGTTTCAGATGCTTTTGATTTTCCTAAAGGCCTTTAAATTTGTTTACCATCAAGGAAAGGAAGGGTTTTTTTAAACTTGTGTAGTCCTGAATAGTTCCGGATAGTTTTATGTTTAGTCTCTCCTTCGCTCTATGAAAATATCACAGGACAGGTAATATTGCTTTTACTTTTTAGGATTAAGAGGTTTAAATTTTGCCAGGCCATTGTTATTTGAGATCACATTACTTTGGCTACAGCTGAGCTAGAATTTGAACTAAAGCCACTGTTTTCCAATTCCCCAGATTTCTCTCCCAACAGGCAAAGTCACTCTGTGTGTATGCGTTTGTTTATCCTTTCTTTCTGTATCCTCCAAACTCCCTGATGTTTTCATTTTATTTTGAAAATGTGGATCCACCCTCTGTTGTCCATGGCTTTCTGAAGAAAGTGACGGACAGAGCAGAGCACAGCAGGAACCCCGACTGCGGCGAGGCGGTCTGGGCAGATGTGTCTCTTAGTGGGAGAGCAAGGCTACTTTTGAAAGAAGCTGTTAGAGGGAGAGGGTGGGTGGGATTAAGATAGTCTGAAGGAAGACACTTGGCAGGAAGACTTTGATTTGATGATAGAGCTCTAAGCCTATGTTGTGGGCATGTTTGCTTGAAATGCAAATAAAAGCAACACGCTCCTATAACTTCAGAACAAGAGACTACACTGTGTGATCACAGAAAAGGTGCCCATAAACACAGTCCTGGAATTACAGCTGAGTGTCAGGGAATCCGGAAAACTATCAGCCAGGTCCTCTCTGTCCTTGCTGTTTCTGGAGGTACGTGGGCTCGCATCTTTCCTCTCATGGGAGACTTTCTATCCCTTTCTCTGAGGTTCCTCTTTTCTGTTTGCTCATTTATAGCATCTCTCGCCTCCTTGGCAGTCTCTGCTGTGTGTGACCTTTCTGCTTGGCTCACTACAAACTGCCATAACCTTTTAGTGTCCGGACTCCACACGCATGGAGAACAGTTTCGGCAGAGGTCTGCCACTCGTTCAATCACCCGTGGTCAAGTCCTGGGATCATTTACAAGGGTCTGCAGTCCAACGCTGTAGACTGGGTAGTTCTCTAAGGAGACAGGGACAATGAGATACTAACACAACATCTGGCTCACCCTGAAACCAAAGCTAAGAGCAGCAAGCCCAGGACATGGCAGAAGGGCATTGGGTGCAGGACTGAGGGTGACTGTTAGCAGCTTGACTAAGAGCTGAGCCTCTAAGTTGGTTATCCCCACGCCCTCAGGATGGAACTGCCTGCATAGCCTGTGGTACAGTGGAGGTGGATGTGAAGGGATGAGTGGTTTTAGCTGAGAACATGGTGCTACAGAGGCAGAGGGTAAGCGGATTGTTAGGCTCTTTGAGTCCGGTACGACAAATTCCTTATCTGGGTTAAAGCTCCTCTAAGATGAGAATTTTGGTTCTCAGGTTAGGCCCAACAGGTAGGACTGGTTGTCTTAATAAAAATAGAAGCCTAAAATCCTCAGGCATTGTCTGGAACTACAATTGTCTTTGAAAAAAGCTGAAAATCAACATCTGGCTAATGAGCAGCTCCTTTGTGCTGGCTTCTTTTCCTGCATTATCTAGTTTTTCCACATCAATTCTTTGAAATTGCCATTAATACCATTCCTACTTTGCAGAAGAGGAAATGGGTTAAGTAGCAGTTCTCTGCTCCTCAAGCTATAAGCTGGTCTGTCTAATCCGATGGTGGCAGACCTATCACATGCATGAGCAGCGGGCCATTCGTATCCTTGAAGGTTCTAAAAGGTTTGCCATCACTGGGCTCTAAACCAGTTTCCCCACCAGTTTCTTTCCTCTGTTCCCCTCCTCTCCCCTCCCCTCCCCTGCCCTCCCCTCCTCTCTTGTCCTCTCTTCTTTCTTTCACTTTTCCTCCTTTTTTCCCCTTTTCCTTTACATTCCTTTTCATTTTGCTTTTGAAGACTTTGGATCAGACTTTGTGCTTCCAGGCCTTTTTGAACTTCACATTTGCTAAGCTCGTGTGATGACTCTGGTTTGTTTTAGTTCTAGCCTTGACCCATCCCACAGAGCCTGGGGATACTGTACCTTCAGTTCCCACCCATAGATGCAAGGTTGGCTGCCCCTAGTTCCTGCCTGTCCACACAGGGCCGCCCTTTCCAGGCACTTCAGACCCACTGTGGTCCAAGCATGGTTGCTGTGAAATTTGCCCGTTGTTATTAGTATTGCAGTCATTATTTACCACTGGCAGGGTGTCGAGCCCCTTTATTTCTTGCTAGTCAAGAATTAGAAATATCTTTCAATCGAGAAATGCCCAAAGCGTTCCTCATACTTTGCACAAGGGTCTCAACACTCCCACTTTCATTCCAGTCAGATGTGGGTTCAAATGTGATTACAAGAAGAGCAATTGTGATGATAAATGTGGCCAGCTACTCCGTAACTCAATCAGTTAGACACTAACAAAAGGAATTATAAGGGCTCCAGGACAGAGCCAGGGCAGCAATGAAGGGCTTGGCCTTTAAAAGAGATATTGGAAATACTTAAGTCTTTACTTTTAGGGCTCATGTCCCTGAAAAAAAGATTGTGACCATGAGCAATATGCTTGAAAGCAATTCCCTGTGTGCTGTTTGAGCCTTTTTGGTGTTGAGTCCAGAGGCCATATTGGTGCTGGAGCCTTTGCAGTTTTGCATAGGAGGTCATATTTGTGTTGAGACCTTTGTGGTGTTGCACAGGAGGCCATATTGGTTCACTGTGTGAGACACTTTCAGTAAGCCCCTTCCTGTTCTGCCTGTTACTTCCTGAATAAACATGACAATATCGTTACTGCTTTTAGCAAAAGGAGACACAAACCAGATTTCTCTCTTATCCCACTCCAGTATTGCCCCCAGGCCTTCTACTCTACCAATATTTGTGAAATGTAATGAAATGTAAATGTTCCAGTTCTCATTGAATATGAACTTTTAACTGTATTTGACAATTATATCCACTGCCATTTTACCTTACTTTCCTAATTTTTCTCCTTTTATTTTGCCTGTTCTCTTTAGAATCCTTCAGGAGAATCTCATACCTGTCCTTCACGTAACCAACACTTAGGTATATCTTTCTATTTGTCAGCCACTCTTATAAGCACTGTATAAATATTTTCCTTTGTAAGTCCTCATAAACATTCAATAAAAAGTTGTAGCAGCTTTATTGATAACCAAATCAAGACATCGTGAAGGTATATAACTCTCAGAATTGGGGGTTTGAACCTTGGAAGAGTAGCTCCAGTCTTTGTTCTGGACATCTACATTAAACTGCTTTTCTCTTTATTGAAATTCCTCACCATCCTATCTTTCAGCCTTATCTTCTAATTCTATCATACCTCTCAAGGCAGCCATGGAAATTGCCATTATTTAATTTACCACTGAAAATCTAATAGTCTCCATAATTATATTGATAGGCCTGACCTCTCTTGCTATCTCTAGATGCATATTCAATAGCTACCACACTGAACATTTCCACTGAACATTCAAGAAACCCCTCAAACAGAACATATCCATGTTCTTAAGACTCCTTTTACATCTCTTCCACCTCACTTGCCACACTTTCAGTGAGATAATTAGCTACGTAATCATTGGCTCATCTTTATTTGAACAAAACCTTACCAAGAGCAGAAAACCTATTGTGCATATCAGAGCCGGCACAGCTCACAGTTCTCCACACGCTCTGGATGCTCTAATATATTTTTGAAAAAAATAGTGTATATCATTCAGCTTGCTTCAAGCTGGCACAAAATACCTAATACTCATGATTTAAGGGAGGAGAGGTTTAACTTGGCTCACAGTTTCAGAGAGTGCAGTCCATGGTTGACTGGCTCCATTGTAAGAACATCATGGTAGGAGAGCATGGTAGAGCAAAGATACTCAATGTCATGGTGTTTGCAAAGCAGAAAACAGGGAAAGAGCAGCTGTAAGAGATACACCTTCCAAACGCACAGCTTTAGTGACACCTCCACTGGGTCTCACCTCTTAACATCATATTCTGCTCTGAACATCCATGGATTAATCCACAGATGAATATAAGCCCCCATTGTTTCAGGAGCCTTCTAATCCAGTTGACAGTTAAGATGAACTATTTTAGCTTTATTTCCACCTCTTGTCATTTTTTTTTTTGGTACCAGGAATTGAACTTAGGAACTCGTGCTTGCCAGGCAGGCACTTGTGACACTGAGCTATGTCCTTAGCCCTCAACCTCTTGTCATTTTAACACCCAAACACATCTTAATCACACTTAATCTCCAAAAATAGACAAAAACAAGATCATTTTTCCACCTTAAATCATGTAGCTATCATGTGTACAACTGAAGCTGTCCTTTTTTTTGTTTGTTTTTTTTCCTGTACCTGAAATCAAACTCACAACCTTGTGCTTGCCAGGCAGGTGCTGTGTTGTTGAGCTAAATCCCCAGCCCCTCCGAAGCTGTCCTAACCCCTTCCCCAATCTCAACTTTATCAACATTGCTCGAAAGTGCAGTCAAAGTCTCCCCTGAGACATAAAGCAAACTCTTAACTGTGAATCTCTGTAAAATTAAAAAAAATAATTTACATATTCTGAATATACAGTGGTACAGGATAAATATATCCATTCTAAAAGGAAGAAATGGAAAGGATAAATCAGGTTAAAACAAGACCAAAACATACCAGGGGAAACATTACCATACTATAACTTTATTTTCTAGTATGAAGGGCATATCATGGTGAAGTAAGTTCCAAAAGGCTTGAGAAGTTCTCTCCCTACAGCCTTGTCAGTTGTAACCCACATGGCCTCTCTCTCAGGTTAGCTCCATTCACTGTGATTTCCTCAGCACACTTAATCTGTGACTTATCTCAGCAGGTATTCTATATTCTTGACACCTCCAACCTCCTGGAGGCTGTGCTGCAACTTCAGCTTCATTTCTACAGCTTCCTCCACTGCCCTTTCTGGTGTGTATTGCCTGGTCTCCCAGATCTCCCTTTGAAATCTGGGTGGAAGCTCCCCTGACCCTGCAGCTGTTGCATTTCTGTAGGTCTAAACTTTTGCATCTTTGCATTCCTAGTATCCTGTGGATATCACCAAGGTCTGCTACTACAGTGAGCAGTAGCCAGGCCCTCTTGGACCATAGCTGCAGCAGATTCTGAGTGCCTGGATGGCTGAGTATGGTGAAATGAATCCTGGGAAACCAATTTCCTAGGAAACTCTTCTTTGGCAGGGGCTGAACAGAATGGGTTCTTTTCTCACACGAAAAGTTTACACTCTTGCTCTCTTTGAGCCTGGAATGGATAGAGTCTTGCTGATTTCTGAGATGCCCTCAAGGTATCTTTCTTCTCTCCACCCAATGTACATGGATTAATTTTAATTGTGTGAATCTTTTTTTTTTGTACACCTATCTCCTTTGGCACATGTGTTTCTTTTTGGGTCAGATTTTAAGATTTTAAGATATGCCTCTGCTGTTTGCTCTTTATTTTCATTATGCATCTGGTGAAACAGCCAATAGTACTGATGCCACAGCCTGAATACTGAGCTGCCATGAAATTTCCTGCCAGTGAGTCTACTTCCTCTACAGTCAGTCTTCATGTAAAATCTTAGGACACAGAAAAATGCAATCGAATCTTTTGCTGGATTGTAACACAGACGGCATCCAACTCAATTCTCAAAAGTCCTCGTTCCCAACTGAAACCTCACATACCTGGCATTTATTGTCTGCATTACCATCAGCCTGTTGGTATTCTCACCCTGGCCAGACTCACCTATTAAACTCCACTGCTAACACTGTAAGGCTTCTCTACCCTGATTCTCTAAACATTTCCAAATTCCTCCCAAAAACTAGTTTTAGAGTCTTCTGAGCCACATTGTCAGATATAGTCACAGCAATTACCCTACTCTTGGTACCAGTTTTCTATATTGCTGGGTTTCCTGCTGTCAGAACCCAACATCTAACACCTCAAACTTAAAGGGTAGGATTAATTGGCTTTTGATTTCGGAGGTTTCAGTCCATGCTCAGCTGCCTTCAAGACAGGAACATCATAGAGGAAAGGCATGGTGAACAAAGCTGCTCACTTCCTGGTAGTTTCTGGGAAGCAGGACAGGGGAGCAGCAGCACCAGGCAGAAAGGGACCAGGGGTCAGGTAGAGTCCCAAGGTCACACCTCTACGACCCCCAGCACATTGAGAAGTGTGCTTGACTAATCTCCTAGGCAACTCTCGAGCAGAAGAAGTTCACAATCCAGTTTAACTGTCACAAATAATCAAGTAATTTTAAAGGCAAAATGTCACTTTAATTCTATAATATGTTCTATTTCAGTATACAGCTCTCTAATGTCAGTCAACACCTTGCATATACTTTAAAGAAATTGTATTCACAGTGACTCAAAATTTAGTATTTTTCACCTAACCTGAAGTCTTTCAATGGGCTCCATACGTACATTTCATTATGCTAATGTGTGTATTAAATAACAATTCTCTATACTATTAAGCAAAGATTTCTTCCCAATATTTAGTTATTAGCAATATATCTGTAATAAACATTTTATGTGCATCATTGTGTTGTTCTTGCAAAATGCTTCCTCAAAATGAATCCCTAGAAGGATTCCAAGTTTAAGTGGCATGAATGCTGTTATGGTTCCTGACATATGTTGTGAAATTACCATAAAAATTGTCATATCAATACCACTAGCAGCAATAGATGAGAGCTTGTTCAGTGCTGGCAAAAGTATCTCTGTTTCTGAGTTCAAAGTTAGGTTAGGCAAGCTGTAGAACTGCAGATGGAAAAGAATGCTTTTCTTGAACAAAAGAGTCTTATGCCTACTACTGTTTTATATATATATATAAAATATATATATATAATATATATATACATATATAATATATTTACCCATATATATATCCATTTAAACAATCTTGAGATGTGCTATCAGTGGCTTTAATTATACTGATAATGTCATAAAGTCATTATTTACTTCCAGATCTTAGTATTCAGCCCTGAAAGCAATTCTGTATCCGTTATCTATTTCCTATGGCTCCTTCCTCCGCTTTCCCTGGAAATCATTCATCTGCTTTCTGTCTCTATGTTTTGCTAGTCTGGATATTTCATATAAATAGAACCAGGTGTTAAAACAAAAAACTGTTGCAGGAATAATCATAATAGCTATATTCACAATAGTCCAGAGATAAAAACATCTCAATTATGTGTCAATGGAGAAATGAATAAACAAAATGTGATATAGCCACACAATGAAATATTATTCAGCTGTTAAAAGGAATGAAATACTGATACATGCTACAGCGTGGATGAATTTAGAAAATATGCTAAGTGAACAAGGGCTGATGCCAAATTATTTTATAGTTTCTTAAAGCCTTTAAAAGAGTGTGTCTTGGTGTAAACAGGTTGGGAAGATTAAATGCACTTGAAAGAAGCAATAGACAAAGCAACAGGTACAAAGTCACACCTCATTTACTACGGCTGCACTTATACTAATTGAATTCAACAAGCATTTTATGGAGCTCATGTGGAACTCGACTCTATTTGACATCTTCAGGGGCACATGAATTAGAACAGCCCCTGATTTAAAGGAAGGCATGCCCCTGTAAATATATAAATGTAAATGTGGTTATTATATAAGGTGTGTATTCTGGGCTGTGTGACCCCTGAGGAGGGAGAGATTAATTTTATTCTGAAGTGCCAAAGAAAAATGCAGGAAAGAAACATCATTTTTGTTTGGCCCTGACCTCTGAGTGGGGGTTGTCAGGCAGGGAAGTGATGTTTGGTTCGTAGGGGCAAGGAAGTGTAGGAAAGAAGAATACCTTTATCATTCCCTTTCTCCGTGCTGCCTCCAACATCCTCTTTCTGCCCCACAGCTTGCGGCCTGTCCCCTCACCTCTCCACCGTTTTCATATGAACTGAACGTTAGTTTGGTTTTCTTTCAATGAAGGACTATTGGAACTTTGTGCATGCTCATAACATTAATAATGTGTCAGTGTTCACACTTTGAACATTTGTCAGTGATAACCTCTGTTCAGTGTTACCTTTTCCAGTTCATTCTTACTCGTTTGTAAGCTATAGGGTATGGATTTAGTGATCTTATCACATGGCAGGGAAATTTTTACTAAGTGTTAGAATTGTAATTTACTTTCAAATGCTTACATTTATTCCTTAAAATGAAAGAAAGATCCAGTTCTCTAGGGCATCTATAGTCTTTGACTGAGCACACCACACAGAACAGGCATCCAAGTGCGCAGCAGCACGCACCCTCCCCTCTACAACGTGGTCTCTGATCCGTGGTTGTACCCTCGCTAACGAGCCCCGGCATGGCTTGGAATGCCTGTCCAAATAGGCAGCCTGCCCAAGTGACTTGGTAGTAACTGATTTAGCTTCATATTCTACACCAGCTAGAGGGGACTGTGAACTGACTTGGAAGTCAGAAGTTGAGCATTTGAAGCTTAGTTCTTTCTTTAGTAAGTTTGGTAACTTCTCTAAACCCCCTGTTCTTCCCACCAGGAAAATGCTATCATGGTGAACTTTAAGGGTTGTTGTTGGAAGATAATATAAAATGAGTGAAATATACAGCTCTGGTAACATAGCAGGTGCTCAGGAGATCAGTTCAGTGAATGAAATGGGGAGCCCTGTGACTTTCTCAAATCTCTCTGAACTCTGTTTCCTTACATTGCTCCTGTAGAATAGAAAAGACAGCTATTCCTATTATTCCAGGCTTGCTACCCGTTTCCTGTCACCTCAAGGGGAAAACTGGGAGCTATCTTCTAGTTTCTTCTCTCCCAGCTTTCCTCACTAGATTCTGTTAATTTACTCTGAAACAACACTCATTCTTCTCCTTCCTCTGGCTTGGGTTAGCATGATCCCAGCACGGTGGTGCTTATGAATCACCAATATATCTTTTTAAAGTGGAAATTATCCTTTATATTAGCTCCAGCTCAGGCCCAAGGGTCTGCTTTTCTAAGTTCCAGGTAAAGTTGGTGTTACTGGTCTACAGAGCTGCAAAGCTTTGAAAGACCTCAACTAAGGGTGTTAAGATCTGCTGAGGCTTCTTAAGAAATCAGCCTTTGCTATAGCGATCACAGACCAGCATGGGAGGGATTAACAAGCAAGCAGCTGGAATAAGTTGACACTTGTTACCTTTGGAGTATCGGTTTGATGCAGAGGTGCAAATGGACGAGTATCTCTGCTATGGGGATGATAGGTGAGGGGCAGAGGAAATAAACAATGATAGGAAGGTCTTGATTTGAGCCTGGAACATATGTAGGTGGTCCATAGGGTGGAGAGGAAAGAGGTAAGTGTGAGCAAAAAGCAGAGAAATTAAAAATGTACTCCTTTCCCTTTTGCAAAAGATCTATCTCCCTATTTCCTATTATCTATGGCTTATTTTGCTCTTATTTTGGGTTTCTCCTATAAGGGAAATCATAGGATATTGAAGCTTGTGTGTCTGATTTATTTTACTGAATGCGGTGGTCTCAAGGTGCATCTGTTTTCCTGCAGATGACTCAGTTATCCTTCTTTGTGGCAGAGTAGTGCTCTGGTTATGCACAGATATCCCATTTTCTTTCTCATTCATTTAGGAGGAGGGGGTTAGGGGAGGGGATGCAGAAAGAATGCAGATGTGAGGTCCATGTACCAACTCCCCGCTAGGAATGTAATCATTATGCACTGGAAGCGTGGATAATAAAAACTGAAGAAAAGGAAAGAGAGAGAGAGAGAGAGAGAGAAAGAAAGAAAGAAAGAAAGAAAGAAAGAAAAAAGAAAGAAAGAAGAAAGAAAGAAATTTATTACAGTAACAGAAAATTGGATAAGGAAGGCTGTGACCACATTTCATGACCTGCCCAATCATGTACAAGGGTAAATGTAAATTACCCATTCAACTATATAGACATGATGTCTCTTTTCTATGTGTAGATCATGTCTTATAATTTAGATATTCTTAAAATATCTTAAAATGTTTAAAAATTAATTACATCCATAATAAGTGCTATCAATAGGTAAAATAGCTTCCATATTGTACATTATTATAATTAATATCAAATATCACTCTCTAATAAATACTCACAGTTACATAAAAGTAAGAACTAAAGTAAAATACATGTGTTGAAGGGCCGAGCACAGGGCTGTCAGGGCCAGGTCAGGGGCTGGAGTCTCAGGGAACTGCTCTCTTGTGAGCAGGGGCCTGGCTGGTCACACCACACATTTGAGATCTGTTGTGTGAGCCAGGACCCACGGGAGGTTTCTAAGTAGGAAGATGATGTGATCAGACGCTTGTTCTTGGAAAAGCGTGCTGACGGCATTGTAGATGGTGCAGATAAGGTGGAGCGTCTGGAGCCCAGCTTGGAGCCACCGGTCAGGGACCAGCCACACTGGGACTGCGCAAAGCCAACCATGACACACCTGAGCCACTGCCCAGACAGCTGGCTGCCAGGCGTGGGAGGGGAGACTGAGAAAGACGGAGTCACGCCTGGCTGGAGATGATTAGCTAAACAAGTAGGGAGAAGGACCAGAATACACATGGATAACGCACTTTATTTCCTGGGCAATTGCGGGGCTCTATTTATTTACACAGTGCGTGCTGACTGTGGTCTGCCTGGGCTTGACAGAGCTCCAATGCTTGTCCCCATGGGCAGGCGCTGGGGGAGTCAGGACAGCAGAAGATGCTTCTTTTAGGGATGCTTCTTTTTCCAGCCTCAGATGTGCAGCCAGAGCCTTTGCCATGCTTTCTAAAGATGTGGACTTCAGGTTGTCCCAGACTGTGAACTCGTAGGGCCAAGAGAGGAGAGGTCCTTGTCATTCCCAAGGAAAAAATGAGTGTCAGGGATTGAAGATGTGGACTGCAGTCACTGAGCAAGTTGGTGGGGGTCAGCAGGGAGCCCTGGTTTCTGATGACCAGCCTTGGCTTCCCTCCCCAGTGCACACCCCACTGTCCACTCAGTCCCTAATGCACAGGAGCACGCAAAGAGCAACAGGAGCCCGCCCGTGTGTGCTGGCACATTCTGGCCCCCTGAGTGCTCCCCAGCTGTGAGCTCAGTTACTGCTCACAATCCTGGGCAGCACTGGAGGGAGCAAGTCAGCTCCTTGCTAGGGATGGACCCTGCGCTGCGGAGTCGTGGCTGGGGTTGCCCACTAGACTAACAGCAGCTCTGTCTGCTGCTGCTGAGATTCGCACCTCCCATTCTCTGTTCTGCTTGCCCCGCGCCTGCTCGGATGGCTTGCTGTCTCATTCGTTTGTGTGTCAAAATGACATAGCAATAGCTCAGGGGGTTACAAAATGATAATAGTGATAATAATAATAATAATAATAATCATGAGAAAAGCAACACTGAGTAGCAATAGAATAGTAGATATTTGTTGAATGCTGAGTATAGTATCCATGAAAATATCCTTCAAGTAGAAAATGTTCCAGATCTGTTGAAATATTTTATTATGACATTATAAACAGTAGGTTTATAATAACCCACTACGATATAAAAAAGAGGCAAATATAAGGCCTAGTGCCATGAATTTAGGAAAGGGAAGCTCCAATTGCTTAAAGGTCAGGGGTTAACAAAAGCAAATGCTTCTCCTGGTAGTCTAGGCAACGCGCTGGACTTTCAGACAGAGCAGGACCTGCTTTCCAAATGGCGCATCACACAAACTTTCCGAAGTACAGCTACTTTCCCGTTCTCCTTTTGGGCAAGCGCCTTGCGCGCACCCAAGTATATGTCTGAATATGTATTTATATATGAGGCTATATATATAGATATGAGTGTATCTCAGGCAGCGCAGTAGTGTTGCGTGGCTGAGTGGGAGGTGGCACAGGACTGTGCTATTAGTGCGCCGGAGGTGGGGGTGGCTGTGGCTGATGGGCAGGGTGTGAGGTAGCTGCAGGGTGACACTGTCTGCAGGTATTTTTAGATAACACCGAAATAAGAGGATGTCTGTTGGTGGTGATGGTCTTTCTCCTAGAGCCCAGTGATGAAATGTACATCATCAGGACATAAGGACTGCCAGTATGGAGCAGAACTTTTGCCCATCTAGCCGGGAGCTAGCGACAACAGAGGCATCAACAGTTGTGTTGTGGGAAAGTGGGGTTCTTGTCTTTCTGGCACCCCCATAAATGTGAGGGGCTGTGCCCCCCCTGCCCCGGGGTTTCCCTTAGTAAATCACCATGGCTGTGTCATCTTTTAATCTGTTTCCATCTTTTAAATAAATGCTGGCCAGGGCTACTTCTTGAGAGAAAGTGTTTGTTGGATTCACAGTTTGCTGTCTATTGCACCAAGTAGCGTGGCTTTAATGGATCCTCAACTCACTTGTTCTTCTAAAGTTTTAAAAGGGCACACAAATTATAGGGGTCCAGAACTCGGCACATTCTGTAGGCTTTGGGCTAATGATTATATTTTCCTGTGAGAAATAGACCAGCTGTAATTAGAGGAGACTACACAGATGAAAATGCCCTAGAGACTATAACATTTATTACCATTTTATAATTTTTACCGTTTTTTTACTTATGATCAAAACCTAGGACTTTTCTCTACCTCACATCCAAACATTCTCCAGATCCTAGTCATGTTTTCAACCCACTGCCTAGTTCTGTGACATTATTTCAAAATCTAAATCTACATTCCAGGAAGGAAGATTTGGGGGAATTATGTCCCTGAAAAGAATACGATAATTAAAAATATTTTGATTGGGATGAACTAATCTTAACTTTTTCAGATCGTTTCTGCCATTCCTCTTAGAGATGGGCAATACTAGGTCCCTTTCATCTGAAAAGTTGGTATCTGAAGTATAGAGTTTAAAAACAAACCTCTAAAAATATTATTTTAATATGAAAATATCCCAGAGTGGTCTGGAAGACAAACAGATAATGTATGTTACAATGGCACTTTACAAAGAAAGTGATTCATAAACGTTAGTGGTGAAGCACATTTAAAGTAATCTTGTGACTTACTGATATACTTACTCCTTTATTTCAGATTCAGGTGTTGCTCATTTTCACATACAATATTCCTATAAGTTTGTTTGCTAAATCTGCACACACACACAGACACACACAATCATCCGGCATCTACAAGGGGTCAGTTGTAGGACCTACCATGGATACCAAAATTCACATCTGCTCCTCTCTTATATAAAATAGTGCAGTATTAACATAAAACTTACACATATCCTCCTGTACCATGCAGTCATGGCCAGGTTACTTATAATTCCCAGCATAATTTCACACTGTTTAAGTAGTTGTTCTTCCGCATCGTTGAGGAATAATGGCAAGGAAGAAGGAAATGTACATGTTAAGTACAGATATATGTTTCCAAATATTTTCAATCTGCAGCTGACTGAATGCAGAATTGCAGATACAGAAGGCCAACCATGTGTATGTGGAGGGCTTCAAGGCTTGCTGGGTCCTCTCTGCCTCTTCCTTCATTTTGTGCCTTAGAGAAGGGCAGCTGCTTCCAGAGCCGTACTCATGCTCCCAGTAGTTAATCACTTCCCAGCTCCTCTTGAGTCCGTCCACCTTTCTGCCATCTGCACTGTGTGCTCCAGGCCAGACTCTAGCACTGTAATCTCTTCTGTGGGCTCCAGCAGCACCTCCAGCAGATCTCTTTGCATTCGTTGTTCTTCTCTCAGTCTGGTCTCCAGATGGAGTAATCGAAACATACAAATCTGATGATGTTAATTCTCTTCTTAAAAGGTCTCCTCCCATCTTTGGTTGTTGTCCATTAGTCTTAAAATAGCTGGTGAGGCTGGCAGGATCCGGTCCTCACCCGCTCTCCACCTCCTCTCTTCACCCTCTATGCCTTGAGCCTTGCAAACTGTGCTATTTTCCACTGTGTCCTCATGTTTTGCTGTCTTCTCCCCAGAGGATGCTTCTTTCTTCCTCCTCTGAGGGATGCCTTGAGCCTCGGGCATGTATACATCCGGTGCTCTTCATACGCATAATTCCAACTCCTTTTAGGCATCTCCTGAGAAGGAACGTCTCAGGAAGGCCTGAATGGATCAATCATTCTCCAGATTCCCACTCAAGTTAGGTCTTCCATGTCTCCTGTGCTGATGTCTCCTTTCTAATTTCCCATTGAAATACTCAGCACAGTTCTGGGTATACAGCTTTTATCTGATTCTGCTAAGTCTCTCTTCCATACTAACCCATGGGCTCAATGAAGTAAAGAAGTCAGGAGTCTTCACCGCTGTATCCCTAGTACTTACGACTGGTCCACACACATCGTAGCCATCAATTCAGTAATTATTTATTGGGTTGGTAAATGCTTGCTCTGCAGATCTTACAGTAGCCTCTTCTACTGTGCTCTATTTCTACCTTACTGTTAGGAGACTTAATAGTGTCAATGAATCAAATTCTTTCTCTCTCTGGGAAATACCAAAGTCACAAGCCTTCGATAGCAACAGCACCAGCACTTGTGGGAAAAGGACAGTAATACCACTTATTTGCACTGGCTAAACCTCAATTATCCTTCAAGGATTCCTCAGAAACAGACAAGGACTGTTGCATTCTATCAGGGAGAGTTTGCATATGTTTCCTGATACGATTTTACCTTCTTATTCTATTGATTGCATGGTCAGGAAAAAAAGAAGACAGAGGAATGAAAAAAAGAAGGAAGAAGAAAGGAAGCCAGTTAGTTGTTCTGTATCATGGTTCTTAAGCCAGAAATTACAACCTTTTTAATGTGCATGTCTCAATCCCTGAGTCCCTGTTGTATGTAGCGTTGGTGTTGACATGTGTGGCGTGGACATTCTCTCTCTTGAAGTGTAGGCCCACTGACTTTGGAAACGTGTTTCTGTTATTTATGGCAAGAATTGGCCTTGAAGAACAGCGTATGAGCAGCTAGTTTCCCTTCAAGGATCACATATTTGGTGCTGTCTTTCGGACTGAGCTCATCCTGGGAGGTCTAATGATGAGTAAATGGAGCGAGGGGACTGTGTGAAGGTCAGGTTGAAAGAAAAGCATGTATCACTTCCTGTAGCCAAGTTGTGGAATTCCTAATTGAGCCTCCACCTTTGAGAGTTTATTGCAGAAATAAATACTACTAGCTTCCTGGCTGGAGTGGATCAGGGACATGAGTGGAGATCTCGTTCCCTCTGCCCAGAATCTCTTTGCCCTCAACCAAAGAAAAATTTTCGCCGACTTCATCCACCCAGGGAGTGCTGGGCAGGGATGTTTGACAAAATCAGGAAGTACTACAGAATCATGGCAACGATGATGAAATGCTGTAAGGCAACAAGGATAGTGTTAGAATTTCCATTAGGCCACTTAAAAAAATATTTTGATCTGTATTCTACAGTGTCAAACTCTGGATTCTCCAGTAGCATAAATGGTTGCAAAGATGCTAATTTTCTTTCTTGTAATAGTCAATGACTCTGGCAGGATCTGGTTCACTTCCAAGAAAATAGTACTTTAGGGTCATTCTTCCTCCTCTTCCCGTCTTCCTTCACCTTCTTGACTAAAGCTTGCTGAAGTAACACTTTCATCCAGTCCCAGGCCAAATATTTTCCTCTTTCATAAGAGTACTGTACTTTGGGTTAGATTGAACTTAAGTTGGAAAGAAAATATGTGGTAGAAATAACATTTAAATCAGAAAAGTTGGGATTGAATTCTGACAGGTCCTTACTAGACACATCATCTTAGGTTACTGAGTAACAATTTGAGCCTTTCTTTCTTTGTCCTTAAAAGGACTGATGCTGAAATCTATCTCACAGAGTTACAATAAAAATAGATCTACCAGATGATCCAGTTATCCCACTTTTGGGCATGTGTCCAAAGGAAATGAGATAAGTATACCCGAGAGATAACTTCGTTCCCATGTTTATTGTGATCCTTCTCATAATGACTAAGACGTGGAATCCCCTTAGGTACTGCCAATAGACTAATAAAGAAAATGTGGTATAAATGTACAATAGAATGTTATTCAGCCATAAAGATTACTGCTCCTGTCATTTACAGTAAAATGGATTTAACTGGTTAGGTGATAGTAAGAGATACAGGAAGACAAGTACCACATGATGTCTTGCATATGTGGAAGGTGAGAATAGTCAACCCAAATGCAGAACAGTGTTTGTTAGAAGAGGGAAAGTTTGGAGGTGGGGTCAATAAAAGGGATTTGGATTTGACTCATGTACACTGTGTGCATATGGTGAAACATCACAGAGCACCCTATTAATATGAACTGTTACTACACATTAATAAAGAATAAAAATATTTAAAATTATCAATAATAGATATAATATTGATGAACTGAAAAAGTTCTGTACTTGTTACTTATCACCATTCTTAATTAGTACTATAGATTATTTATACTGGTGGCAGATACTAGGGGATCTGGCCCTAAATTTACCATCAACCAAATGCTCTCTAAGGCAGCTGACATCTGGCTAAACGTCTCCGCTATCTGTGGAACTACAGACTTTGCATTTCCTACCAGTAGCAAGTCAAACAAAATATTAAAATGATACTTATATTATTCTGCAAGAGTGCCCTATACAAATTTTAGTTTATGATACTTCACGCTTTTGTAGAGACTAGATATGAAGATTATTCCTTTTAAGGCCTTTCTCTGTCTTTTGTAGAACTGGGTTTAAACAGCTCCAATAGTATTATTAAGTGGCATCTTTTTTTTTTTTTTTACCAGTTTTATATAAATTTCTCTTTGATGTTGGTTCTAAAGAAACTTTTGATTCCACCTAGATTTAAATCCTTCCTTGTTACAGGAATTGAGACGGCTATCACTCCATGTTTTTGTAGTTGTGTCGAATTTGCCAGACTTTTTAGAGCCAAATTTTGCAAAATTCACCAGAATGCTCATATAACCTATTCATCTCAGTGTATAGGAACATGTTTTCCTTTAAGTTGCTCTTGGTTAAGGGGATCTGCGCTTTACTGTAAGTTCTGCTGTGTATTAGCCAGTGTGTTGTTTTCTGAATTCAATGGATGTAACTCTTAAACATAAAAATAACTGTACTCCAAGCAAGAATGTCGTATGGTTCAGGCTTCCTACATCTTAGCGAGTAATTGTGCAGTGAGTGTTCCATTCTGTGTCCCTTCAGGACTAAGCTGGTGCAGAGAAAATGAAACACATCGTGTAGTGAGTACCTTTACAGTAAAGCTTGACTAGCTAAAAAATTTCCTGCATTCCAGAGAAACTTAACGGTTTAGTCTTTTCATCTCTTTTAACTGCCCCTCTGCACCCCTGCCAGTTTAAAAAAAAAAACATAAACATTTAGTTTTTCTTCTCTCCTTCCTCAGTAAATTCACATGGAATGCCCTGTAGCTTTGCAACTCTGGTCAGGGTCTCTTGGCTGAACCTGGACTCTGCGAATGGTTTCTCTGAGAGCTGGTGCCCTGCGAGGACTGCTCCTGGGTGGGAGCAGAGCAGGACCCGGCTTTCTATTGTGCCTCCTCAAGAGTCAGCCTCTTCTGCTGGGCTTTCATATCTTCCAAACAATCTCCTAAGGCTACTTTTTTTTTTAAGTGCTTGTGTTGAGTGAGATAAAAGAGAATTGGATCCCTGTGAATATGCCTTGAGGTTTGCATCTCATGGAGGCCAATCTCATCAAGTTTTGAAATTGACTTTTTTCATGTCAAAGAATTCAGGGTCCAATTAAGACCCATTTAAAAAAGAAGCCAAGTCCCCTCTGATATTTATAAATGATAGAAAGAATTTTAACCAGGTGTTTTACAACTTTGGAACTTTTCTTTTTTATCTATTTCATGTCTTTCACTAAACCTTTCAAGCAATGAATCAGACATTTGGGATACAAAAGTTTACCCGTTATGACCCTTATCCTTAAAGAGCACATGCCTCATGATTGTCATAGCAACCAGCACCTAGTTCTATACCTGCCACACAACAAACACCCAGCAACGCTCTTTCCCTATATCAAGAATTAGATTTTTAGATTTGTATGAATTTGGAGATCATAGCTATGCTATTTTATAGAAAAGGAATAGAAGCATACACTGCTCTATTCATTCAGTCTCAAGTTGTCTGATAGGGGGGTTTAAATAGTTCACTAGAATCTGCATTCAATTGTAGATTATTACACCCCCCCATACCATTGCATCAGTGCAAAAATCAAACCAAAACCCCTTTTGGGTTTTCCTGGGCAGAATGGGTGAGATGGGAACATTCTGGCAGTTAATATCTTTTCCAGCACAGCAAATTTCCTCCAAAATGCCAGGCTCTTCCTGTAGACATTTCCTGAGCAGTCTCCCTTCTGTCAGGCACCGGAAGTCGGAGGCCACTTTGGAGAGAAATATTGATGGAATATGTATTATTACTTTGTCCACTTAGTCAGCAGGGGACAATTACACGAACTCATAGAGCTAAGTACCTTTCAGTCCTACCCTATTAGACTGTGCTTTTTTCACATCGAGACAAAACTCAACTTCATCAAGAGAGCATCCTGTAAGAGGCAGCTTCTTTCTTGTTCCATTTGGGGACTGTAATCTTTACTCTGATAGCTTAGCAATAGCTATTTCACCGATTGGTAGATCTAGAACTAGAAATATGGGGGTGGTTTTGAACTCAGGACATATGGGAACAATAAAACAGACTGTGTGTAAATCAGTGACTCCATATGTTGTGAAGAAACCTGTATCTATCTCTAATTAGTGAACTTAACTAAAATTTACATCCAAGGATTATGTAAACTATAGAGTGCGGCTTATCCTTTCTGTGTTCTGTGCTGGCCTATGCCTTTGCACACTGGAGCCTTAGATTTTATTTATAAAAATGGCTTGCTATGCAATGTAATATCCATTGTTGAATTCCTACCTCCTTGTGTAGAGAAGCTCTGTATCATTTCTATTTTTTTATTATTTTTTATTCCCTTTAATTGTTTGATCAATCTTGCATGGTTACATCCGGTAATCTGAGCAACTTCGGTGAAGATAACAATGTGTAATATAACAACCATTGTTAATTCCTATCCTTTTGCTTTGAAACTCTGTATCTTTTTATTGTTTTTGTGTTTTGTTTTCATCTTTGTTGTTATTTCGTTATTTTTTTCCTCTTAAAATAAAAAAAAAAACATTAAAAAGGAGAAATGGTTTGTTGTCTTCTTTATTTGTAAATGAAGGCTTTGGCTTTGGAAGTTTCTCCCTAGTGTGGTTAAGAGCATGGACTTAGCTTTAGGGCTGGTCTTAGCTACTTACTAGCCAAGAGATATTCAGCTAGTTATTTAACATTTGAACTTCTTCCTGTATGCAAACTTAGTACATACTGAGTATTTAATAAACACTTATTAGTACATATAGGAAAAATATTAAGTTTAAGCTCTGAAAATACTCTCTCAAATGCCTCTGATTTGTTATTATGAGCATAAAGATGACCTGATTATCCCACGGGAACATACTTCCCAGTTGCACACAATGGCCATTGTTCCATTCCTACTTAAGGTCCTCTTTGGGTGACTTAACCCCCACACTGGCACAATTTATTTATAATACTATGGATTTGAGCCAGGCGAGGTGTTGCGCACACACCTGTAGCCAGCACTAGGTTGGTGGGTGGGCTGGGGCAGGAGGACTGCAAGTTCTAGCCCAGCCTGGACTACATAGCAAGTCCCTGAGACACACACACACAGCGAATACCAAACCAAAACAAAATTGTACGTTCTCTTTAGGTGTACACAAGTTGCTATTTTTTTTAGAAAAGTCAGGCTTGGGTAAGGATATTAGTCCTTTTAGAAAATCTTCATTTAACCAAGAGGCATCTAGGCCTTTAAGTTGCTCTTTGGTTTAAGTTACAGATTGCGACACTTGGGCAACAGTTATCCACTGAATGGAGGAAATGTTCTGACTCTATATGCAGGAGCTTTCTGTGGAGGATCTCCAGGGTGACTTTCCTTGAAAGAAGAGCAGTTGTCTCCATTTTGGCTAAATGTGACCCTATTTCCATGTATTGACATGTGCAGAGCTGGCTAAGTTTTGTCTTTATCTCCTCAAAAGGCTTCAAGCAATGCAGATGGGTTTAGGCAGGTGTTGCATGTCACAGGCCAGTGGCGCCCACTTGTAGCTCCCAAGTAGTATGTATGAGCTAGGCTGAGAGACACTGTGTGGCTGAGAATGAGCCTGGGGAAAAGAGGCTATGGCTTCTCAGGACATGAAAATCACACATCGAAACTGAAGCACCAACCCGAAAACACTAGATACTGCCCATCTGTGATATGCAGATTACTCTCTCTCTGCATACCCTTCTCTCTGCATATTGCAGAGGTGATTTCAGGCTTCCTACGTACATAGCCCAGCTCAGGGCACTCACACACTTCCTGCTACTCTCACACACTCAGCCCTGAGCCACTCCCAGCTTCATGAATTAATGAAACCCAAGCTAGGGTCTGGGTCAAGGCCTTTGTTCTGGTTTGCCATTATTCTGGCTGGACTTAGGACTCCCTTGGCTCCCCACCATTTTAGATATGTGTCAGTGTCTTTATTTGTGCCATGGGCTACACTGGAAATGGAAGATTGGAATTAACTAGCTAGAATTCCAGTAGCTTTCTCTTGGGATTACAAATATAAACTTCACTGAACCAAGACAAGGTCCAGGAAGGGCTTTAATACTTTCTATTCTGGTGTTTGGGACAGAGCTTCTATATTTTCTAAACATTTATGCTGACAGGAGGTATGGCCCTATTCTTGCTCCATATTGTCTGAGGACTTCTCCTGAACTTCAGAGTGACTTTGAGTGCTTGAGTCCTCCTAAATTAAAGCTGACTGACTCTTTCAGAAGGCACCCTGGGGAGGGGGTAAAGGTGAAGGTAGTTTATTTTTAAATTTTCAGGATCTCTAACCTATTGGTCTCTTTATGTCCCTCTTTATCCCACTATCTCTGTCATCTCTGGGAATGACATGGATGTCAGAAAGGTTTTTGTAGAAATAAAATACTGTGGTGTTCATGAGCTGACTCTTTCTTCATGCCCAGCCGGGTCCTTTCCCCTTCCTATGGAAATGGAGCTGGTAATGGAGGAAGGGCCAGTGCTGAACTGAAGACCCCCTCCCTCATAAATGAATCGAGACTATCACAACAAGCTAAAGCTCATTTCTGAAAGCAGAGCTGAGAAGCAAATATGCACATATGGCACAGGGACTTGTCCTGGGTCAGGCACCCTCTGTGGTCCCGGGTATCCGATGTTCAGTTGTCTTTGAGGTGGAAATCTCTCTGGAGATTGCAGTCTCCAGTCAGAGTTGACATAAGCATTGTAACAGGACCAAGGGGAAAGATCAGATTTGCTCTATGCTTCTGGTGTATTAAATAGACAAGCATTACACCCATAAATTTTTTGCAGCTACAGTTTTTTTTTTCCCCTGCAGCGCCAGTGAGATTGCAGAGGTTGAGGTCCTAGTGTTACACTGGAGCTCTGATATTTGATTCAATGTCTCTCTGAGACACTGGCTTGGATCTTGCTGAGGTCGCACCTTTGGCTTCATCTTTAAATTATGTTTTCCTGAAAAAGTGCAGGTTTTAATCTTTGCCAGAAGCTATTTCTTAATTTTAGTGTCATAACGTGTCTGGAGAGGTTGAGAGTTTCCAAACTCAATGACTGTTGACTCCTTTTAAAATCAATCTCTCCCTTTAACTTTTCTCCCTCTGCTTTCATTTTCCTACAAAAACCAGAAGCATTGGGAACAGCACTGGCAACACTGTCAGAAACCTCTTTGCTATCTACAAGCCCATCCAGTTGTCGCATTGTCACGTTACCAAAGGAGACCATGTGCTCGGTGTCCTGCTTTTCTATAACAGAGAGTCCACTTCCTCCAGGTTCCAGTAGCATTTTCTCGACTTTCCTCTTGGCTCCCACCTGCAAGCCTCTTCAAAGGCTTCTAACAGACTTCTTCAGACTTCAGGACTCCACTGACATTTTTCTCAAATTTCCACCAGCTCCCTTCCACCGTCCATCTCATGCTGGTGTCACAATCTATATTAGTTATCTGTGTGGCATAGAAAGAAGTGCCCCAAAACCTGATGATTTAAACACCAACAAAGAACCTACAGTTCCTGGAATCCCAGAAAACCTTTGTGGCTAGGTCTTGGCTGAGAATCTGCCACTAGGTTTCAAACCAGAGGCGGAGCTGGCCATGGTTATTTGAGAGCTGGTTGTAATGGAAGGATCTGCTTCCAAGGTGGCCCAATCACGTGATTGGAAGTGGATTGGAGCATCTATTTCCTACTCTGCGGACCTCTGCTTGGGGAGGAGTCCAGAGACTGCCTGGGTATGCTTTTGACATAGTGGCTTGCCTTGCCCAGAGAATGAGTCAAGGAGAGGAAGGCAGAAGCCATCATACCTCTCATGACCTGGCTTTGGCACTCAAATATCATTATTTTTGCAATAATTAGTGGTTGCAAATGTCACCCTTATTCACCGTGTGTGGGAGGGGAGGGGAGCACAGAAGGACATGAATAGTAGGAGGATATTTGGGGACATCTTGCAGGCTGGATTCAACAGGAAGTAACCCAGAGATTAGTGGGAATAGGATGCCAGGCAGTAATATGCTGATAAACCAGCTCTCCGAAAGACCAAAGCAGTACTTCTACTCTGGTCAATTTTGAGCTACCAGTGGTTTAACAGCAGGCTTACAAAAATTCCCAACTACTTAACAATTGACTGTCATGAGTCAGCAAAAGCCAGCTCTAGCACATGATCGGAGGCAAAGGGAAGAGACTGGGAAGTAAGGCCACTTGAGAAACACTGAAACCCTTGTAAGCTTATCAGACGTGAGCTGGAGACTTGCAGAGACTGTACTAGCTGTAGAGAAGCTGGGCTCTGGAGTCCTCCAGAATGCAGGCTGTGGCCCTTAGCCCAGGGGTTTCGGAGCAGACAGAAAGAAAGAGGCAGATGGACCTGACAGCAAGCCCTGGGGCTGGGTCATGTATGTAGGTGGGTTGGAGGAGCGAGGACAAATCTACAGAGACAGAAAGCACATAAGTGATTGCCTGGGATGGCAAGTGAGCACGGGAATTGACTGATTGGGACACAAGAGATTGTTTTTGGTAGGGTGGAAATGCTGTAAAACTGGACTTTGATAATGGTTACAGAGCCTTGTAAATTTACTAAAAATAATTTATTTTTAAATGGAGAAACCAGGATTCTACATAGAGCCTTCTAATTCTACACAACTGTGTAACTGTCTTGGGTATCAGAAAAAGACGAGGGTGCCTTCTGTGCTGGACTTTGTACTTTAGACTTTAGTGATCCCCAACTTCTGGAGTTGATGCCCTTGTATGACCCCCTCCCCTTGAGTCCCAAGGACCTGAAACTTGCTTGTAAGCCATAAAATATCACAAAGGTAAAGAGATGTGACTATCATGTTTTATAGGACCCCATCTTCCTAGCAGATTCCTTCTCTTCCTCCTGGCTGGCTTTGAAAAAGAAAGCTGCCATAATGCTGTGGTCACAGGAAACAAATTCTGTGGAGGATCTCAGGGAGCATCTCCACTGAAGCCCTGCCTAGAGGGCTGCCTCGCTGGCCCTGTACAGAGCCTGTGAAGCCTGAAGAGGGATGCAGTGAACCTCCCCTTGGATTTCTCACCCACAGAAACATGAGGAATAGATAATGCCATTTTTAAGATGCTGAGCTATGAGCATCTCTTATACTACAATAGAAAAGTGGTAAGCCTCCTTTAAATATAACGATCATACTTTACTTTCAATGTCGATACTATTAAAATTTTCATAAATGAACACATATTACAGGAGGGTGATGTGGTGTTACGTAGTTACATTTCCTTTCTCTCAAGTTTTAATTTGCCAGGACAGTCAGTCATAAGGTTCTGGTTTCCTGTGATTTCTTTCCTATGCGTGGCTTACTAAGCCATCTCCCGAGTGTGGGTGTGAGTGTCTATTATCAGCTGGCCAAGCTCATTGGACAAACTAACAGCCCTGCTGTCCAGGAGGTGGATCTCATTCCACTTGTCTCCTCGCCTCCACCCCAGAGAGTTTTTCAGTTATCTTCACCTGCGGAGCTCTCAGACTTCACGGTGCTCCGTTGTGGGTATTGTTCTCTTTTACTCACCAAGTTGGGGCCAGGAGGAGCTTTCACCGAGGGCACAGAGGGGGGTTCTGGGACATTTGTGTTTGTCTTTATCTCTTGTCACATCTTCTCCATTTTCTCCTCAACTAGAAAGATCTCCAAGTCCTGTTTCTTTAGATTTCTCCTTCTTTCCTCCTCGTACACTTCATTCCTATAGACATTCTGGGGTGGAAGAGTACAGGTTGAGTTACTTATCTATTTTTCCTCTTTAAGTTTCTATATGTTGGGCTCTGTTGGATCGGTTATCACTCATCTGTCTGCCTTCCAGCTTCCAAGTGTTGCTGTATTATCCTCTCCTCTTTTTCCTCTTCTTTTTGCTCCTTCTTCTTCATTCCTGAGATTTTCCCTTTCTAAAATATCACTGTACTGCCACTTAGCATAATTTCAGGAAGACAGGAACACAAGCATTTTGCTCATTCTCTCTTTAACCAGAATCTGACCTTGCTACATTTTGCTTTCCTGTTATTCTTTGATAATAATCCCATGAGTGAAGCATGGAGGATATCGTGGTCCCTAGTTTAAGGACAAAATACTCAAGACCAGACAGCACAAGCAACTTCATTACGATTACTGCCACTGGCCAAGGAGTAGCCAAGTATCAGTGGTAACTGTCGTTATTTTCATTTAGAGCATATAGTTTCTTAATTCTGGTTATGCTAGTAAATTTGGAAGTCGCATTTTATCCCAGTGTTTCCTAAAATGTACAACACAGAACGCTTGTCCCTGCAGAAGCTCTGTGAAAAAAGATTCCATAATCAACCATATCTGAGGAACACTCCACACTAATGGATTTCCTTAATTCTATGGCACCATTAATTATAGGAAATGATTATTAAAATTTAATAAGAGTGCAGTAGAGTTGTTCGTAGGGAGAAGAGGTTTATTGAGCACTATATTATAAGAAACAGAATTTGAGAAATACAAAATCCTTTTTTATAAGCACATCTTAGAATTGTGCAAATGCAATATACCGCATCTCCTTTCCATAGATTTCTATGCTATCTTGGCAAGTAAGGACGCTGAAAATGGTAATAGGGAAAATCATAAAAAATAGTTGATGCAGTGTTTTTCATTTAACATCTACCAGTGTTCTAGCAATTTGTTTATTGATATAATATCCATTCACTGAGCCTCTGTTGTCTGGTGAGCATTGTGCTGGGTGCTACCTATTGACACGGTAATAAAATGTCCCAGTCCTTCACAGAGTTTAAGTGTGGTTGATATTTTCTAACAGAAATCGTAAAATAGGGAAGCAGTACTTCTTATGCATGAAGGGCAATCTGATTAATTTTTCCTTTTGAGGGTTATAAAACATTGCAAGAAGGAATGCCGAGAAAGGGTCATTTTCTATTTGCAATATTCACATTAGATAAATTCTTTGACATATGCTGATTCTAAGCCCGTCTAAAGATAACATCAAAATTTTACTCGAGGTTCTTGTGAGCATGAGACCCAGAAAAAAGACTCTTCCGAGTGCCGCCTGGCTTGTCCAACCTCACATTGGGAGCTTTGCAGCGAGTTCACTGGTTCTCATTTGGGAGGTTGAACTCACAGCTCAGCCCCCACCCCATGGGCTACCTTCTGGAAACAGACGGGACCCCTCTGTTACTCATCCGAAACCCTTTGAATATTTGCTCACATGCATTACGTGTCCCTAAGGCTGGTAATGTCTGACAGCTTCCGAGTTTCTCAGATGTTTGATTTTCAAGGACCTTCATTCTCCTGATTCACCTGAAAGTGGCCCTAGAAAACCCCAGGCAGCGCTCAGTGGTGTGGGAAGCACCAGTGTTTTGTGCTCATTTACTCATTCACTGTGTGGGGCTGAATGAGAGTGGAGCTGGAGGCGCCTTTCACACTGACAGGGCATTTCACCCACTGCAGCTGTGTCCTGTTACTACCTTTTCCTGGGTAGGGTGGGTGGGCTCCTCCAGGAAAGTGAAGAAGTTTTGATGTCACTCTGCAGGCTAGGTGTTCAGATCAAACTGGTGTCCCTGGAATCTGTATTTCAGTTGGCTTGACATGCTCATGCACCATACACATGCCAGGCACTGAAGGTGAGCAAGCCAAGGATGCTGGACTTGATTTTGGCTCACTTTTCCTGTCTGGTTTCCATTTGACCCAGCACCTGTGTAAGAATTAATTTCTCTCTCCTTCTCCTCTTCTTCCTGTCTTCCTCCCTTCCCTACCACTCCCCTTCCTCTACCCTCCTTCTTCCCTCTTCCCTCCCCCTCCCTACCCCTCTCCCTCTCTGCATGTTGAATTTTGCCCAGCTGGTATTCAGCACTCTTTTAAGTGCTTTGACTGAACTGTGTTTGTTTGGCTTTTTCTCTTCCCAATGACCTTACATAACGTACTTTCCTCCTCATTCTGGCCTCTTGGAAGACTTTCCTTGCAGTACGCTTTGTGTACATTGCACTGAGAGGGCCACGTTTGACCACTGCTAGAGATGAAAATGGGCCACAAGCGTACTCAGGAAGACTAGCTTCTCATTGTTTGTAGAGATTCTTTGTCATGACTGAATTCCCAGGCTTATTTGCATTAGAGACATGCAATTGTTCCATAGTATAAATAAAGCTTCCGTGTAGGTATGACCTTCCAGAGGGTGTGCAGAATGCAGGCCAGGTCTCTGAACTTCTTGGGAGCACCAGAACTCCAAAATACCAGGAATCAATATTGGTAATAGACTTTCTAGAAGGTTCTGGATACTTGTTTAAATTCTTCTCTCATTTTGCAGTGTGTCTCCTAAGGGCACAGAGCATCCTTCCTGGTCCCATGGTATGTTGGGCTAGCTCATGTGAGTGGCCAGTGGAACATTCCCAGAGGTAATGCAAACAGAATTTCTATGTATTCACCTGGATGCCCTTGGCCTCTTGTAGTTTGGCTGTCCACTCTGGGAAAAACATTTCCCAGGGAGCCCCGGTCTTATAACAAGAGAGCTAAGGGAGACCCAAGCTTCATCTGTTGCTGGCACTGAACTGCCTCAACCATTGCTTTGAGAATGCATCCATGCGGCAATTCATGGAGTTCTTAAAAATCTTACAGCTTTACAAAAGCAAGAACTTGACTAATAAAATCATTTTACACCATGTTAAGCATAGTTTTCTTCAAAATATTACCCTTATTGCCTCCTCTGAGACATTTTCTGGTGTGGTTTGAATAGGGAACCCCACTGAATTAGGTGACAGTCCTAACCTCTGCTACCTTATTGTGACCTTACTTGGAAACACAGGCGTCGTCCTGGTAAGATAAAGTCATGCCGAGTAGAGTGGGCCTGAACCAAGCCAGTTATGCAAAGAGAAGACAGAGACAGACAGAAATGGCGGGGGAGGCAGAGGTGGCTGTGGCAGAGGAACAAGCTACAGATGGACGCGGTGCTGTCTGGAGAAGCGGGGTTGAGAGCAGACCTGCCCAGGGTCCCGAGAGGGTTCCGTTCCTATGACCCCTGGATTCCAGACTTCTAACCTCTGGAACTCTGAGCTACTCCATGTCTGTTGTGTGGCACTATTTGGGTATTTTATAACGCAGACATAGGAAAGGGATTCAAGTTCCCTAACGACCCGGACCCAGGGTTCCTTCTCTCTTCACAGGTCCTTCCCTTATAGCACTTTGTCACCTTCTGCCTGCCGTCAGGTAATTCTTATCTTTCCACTCAGCTGTGCACCTGGAGCTTTTCTAGAGCCTCGCCTGTGGCCTCGGCCCCTTTGCGCCCCACAGCTCTTTGGTGGAGGCACACGTAGAGCAGATTTAAAGTGAGAGGACGCTCGTCCCACACCTGGGCTTTCTCCTTATTGTGTGTCCTCACATAATTTACTCCGTTTCTGAGAGGCTCATGGTCCTTATGTGCTATAAGCATGAAGTCCACCTCACAAGATTCCCATGGCAGTTAAATGAGTTAGTGGCCCTGAAAAAGTCGTATGAATGGGAAAATTGCAATAAAGTGTCGGGTTATCTTGTGATTGTTACTGTGGACTTCGCTGCCTCCTGTCTTTGACTCTGCACTTCCTAACAAGCACCTGGTAAGGAGTGTGAAGCATCATGAGGCAGGCAGAGCCTGTGGGGCACATGAGGTTGCCCAAGAAGTGGCCTCATCTTGTAGGACTAATAAGGCACTGGGATGCAGTATCACTGGGGGATCAACTTCATGCCAGTCCTCTTCAATGGCGTGATCTTCAAAGAGAGAACTCAGGGATGAAACCACAGCATGTATGGAAAGAGCCAAGGGACAATTATCCCAGGCAAAAGGAAAGCAAGGAGGAGACCTTGCCTGGAGACAGAGGTTGGGCCAGTCTTAGAGACTGACAGAAGTCAGAGAAATAGATCAGAGGAGAGGGCTCACAGCCTATGACATCTGAGCAGCAGGTGCAAGACCGAACTGCCAGGATCTTGTAGGCCGTGGTCAAGAATTGAGTTATTTTATTCTAAATGTCACAGGGATGCGGTGGGAGGATTTTATGTAGAGAGATAACTTGAAACCTGAAACAACTCCCTGCGGCTTCTGTTATGGATGCAGTAAGGGTAGGGATGGGGGATCAGGAGGAGACTAGTTAGGAAGGACACTGGTAGTTAACTGGGTGAGTGGGAGAGAATAGCACAGACTTGGCTGCCAGTGTGCTAGTTTCAGTAGTTTGTACTAAGTAGGTATTTTAAAGTTGCACAAGTCCTTTTAGGTCCTTAGATGAGGAACTAAGAGTTAACAAAGACTTCCAGGAGATTCTGTAATGGTGTATGCTGTTCCTTTTATTAAGATACAGAAGACAGTGTTTGAGGGATATATGAGTTCACAGGAAATTTCCCTCCATATTTTCCCCTCAGATTTTGCCTTTGAGCCTTATTAGCACAAGAGATAGAGATGTGATATAACGTACGTGAAATTCAGGTGTCAGTGGGTCCTTGTGGTTAAGAGCAGACACTGGCAAACTGTCTATAGCTAATTTCATACCAGAAGCTAGAAGCTCAAAAACCACAGAAATTTATTTCTTATAGTTCTGAGGGATGAGAAGTCTAGGGCCAAGGTGGGGCCATTGTCTAATGAGGACTCACTTTCTGTTTCGTAGGTGGCCTCTGCTCTTTGCACCCTCACCTCTTCAGGAAGGCATCATCCTTCTGTGTTCCCTGTTAGAAGGACACAGACTCCATTGCCGAGGGTTGCACCCTCCTAACCCAATTACCTCTCAAAGCCTTCACTCCCAGTTCCAACATCCTATGCGGTAGGATTTCAGCATAGGAGTTCTGATGAAACACCACCCTTCAGTCCAGAGTGTGACCTTTTCCTAAAGGTCAGACAGTCAGTGTGTTAGATTCTGCAGGACAAGAAGCCAAGCAGTAGATATCACATAGCTACTTTTATTATTGTTTAAAATGTAATCACTTAGAAATGCAAAGTACATTTTTGATCATAAGACCACATATGAGAGGAAGGCTGGCAGGATTCCGTCTGTAGAAAATAGTTTGTTGATCCCTGGTCCACAGCTTGTTTTTAAAAATAAAGCCTTTTTTGGCACACAGTAGAGACCATTCGTTTACATGTTATCTGTGGCTGCTTTCTTTTACACTGTAGAGTTCAGCAGTTACAACAGAGACCATATCTCAAAGCCTAGAGGATTTACTATTGGGCTTTAGAGAAATAGTTTGCCCATCCCCATCTCCTTAACAGTGCCAAGGAGCTCTTTTCCTGTCGTATGGGAAGGCTATCACCTCCCTTAAATGTTTTGCAAACATCCAGGGGAATTTCATTCTCCAGGTTTGAATCCCTGCGTTAGTCATATTTTCATCATTGTGACAAAATACTTCATAAGGTCAGTTTATAGCAGAAAAGATTAGTTTTGGCTCTTGGTGTCAGGGCTCTTGGTTTTGAGGTCCGCTGCTGCATTGCTCCAGCCTGTGGTGAGGCAGAGACATCATGGTGGAAGAAGACCACTCACCTCATGGTGGCTGTGGGGGGACCTCAAAGCAAGGGGTTTGGGACAAGACATGGTCCGCAAGATCACGTCCCTGTCACCTGTCCTAAATATCCAGTGGGGCCGCTGGAGTACTGTCTCTTCAGGGGATTCATCTGCTGATGAATTTGGGGCCCACATGACTGAAGCAACTCCCAGAGCCTCCTCTGAACCCTGGAGCTTTTGGATCCCGTTCAGATCTCTACTGTCACAGTGCTTGTCCCGCACACGGTTACTTCACCACGTCCAGATGCTCTGCCTGGTGTGTCATTTCAGAGATGGAGTCCTATCTCTACTCTTCCAAGAGCACAACCATTTCCCCACAAAGCCCAAGTCATGAAGAGTCCTTCTAAAACCCTGTGGAATAGTTAGGCTTTGCGGATACAGCAGGTATCCATGCAAAGCTAGCAAAGTTGATTATTGGACATTCTCTCCTTTTTCATCTGCAAAAAGTCCCTTGACTACCTTGGCTAACAGCCTCAGCATTCGTGTGATGTTGCAGTCTCTTCATTCTATCTGCTCCTTTCCCTTCTCTCTTTTTCCAGTCCTTGAATTTTAGTTTCTTCCTCTTCCTGAGTGGTTGAGCTAGTTTTGTTATGGCTTGCTGCCATTCTATGCTAGGTTTCACCTTACTCCGTAAGAGACCCCCTGAGATGTCTTACCTACGCTAAAACTGTTCCCTTCTGAAGAACTCAGATTTTAACCTTAACAAATTCCTTTTATTATGAAACTTAAGTGGGCGGTGATGGTTATCCTCTATGCCAGTGGTGGCAAACCTAAGGCACTCGTCCATGTTACCGTGTTTTTCTTTTAAGACAACAGATGTGAACAGATGAGTTACTTTTTCTAAACAGAATCCTCAGAATTCAGGTTTAATTGCAGGTTTAATTAACACTTTGCAATTAACAAATGGGTTTAAGGTTGCAGTTTGAGCTTTAGTCTCTAAAAGTTTTGCCATCACTGCTCTATGCTGAGATATCCAACCCTACTGTCTTGCCGTAGGCCTAACATTTCTATAATTGGAGACGTTATTTCCCTAATATCTGTCAGAGAGTTAGATATATGACCTTGAGGGCAAGGCCTCATTCAGCTCTTACCCAACTGCTTTGTAAACCTTTGTACCCCACTATGCAGGTGAGAAAACTGAAATTCAGATGTCCTTCTATCCAACGTCACATCTCTGTTAAATGAGATTTGAATCTATCTTTCTGCTGCTAATTTTTCAAGCTGTTTCTCTTGCACCACAGATTTTTTTTCGAATCTGGCCAATCTTTTATAGAACACCAGATACAAACAGAGAAATTATATCATTTTCCAAGAGCAAGGAAATAGCAAAGTATTAGCTGATATTTATAGGCACTTTCAAGTGTTGGGCCAGATTGTGGAGAACGAAGAAATGACAGATATCAGATTTCTCTCCCAAAAAGGACCACGGAGTATATAAGTAGCTCTCCCGGGTTAGTGGAAAGAGCCGGTGTGGGGGAAACACGGGAGCAACCTAGTGGGCTTGAGTGTGGAAACACTTCAAAAAATATCATTCGATTAAGAGACAGCCGCATGATTCAACGAGGAGGCGGAGGTATTGCCTTGGAAAAGTATGAGCTAAAGAAATACTAAATGCCTGTGGAAGCGTCGTGGGGACCAGGGCTAAAAACAGCTTGCAGAACAGCAAACTTTCTGAAAAACACGACAACTGCAAGTGTCCATAAATGGCAGCTCCACTGTCTGTGGTTGAGTGGGAAACGGCAGAGGGGAATTTTTAGCTTGCTTGTTTTTACGTTAGCAGAGTCAAGTGATGCCATTGGAAATATTAAGAAGGACGAAAATGTGTTGGTGACGAAAGGACACTCATGAAAATAGAATCGCACCAGGACATGGTAACCTGACGGAGATGCTTCATGACTAAGTAGAGAATATTGCTGCTACCTGGAGAATAGCGTGTTTAGCCAATTAACCAGAACAAGCCTCCTTTCCTGGGCAGCGCACTGGTGAAGCACTGTCCTCCACATCCGGAAGTCTTTGAATTGGACTTCGTTATCTTCAGGGAACAGAAAATCTCAGTGAAATAGATGTCTGCAGACTGAGGGCTTCTGGACTATAATCATTCCTGACTGTTTATTTAATTGTTTGTATTGTTTCACAAATATCCACATTTTCTTTCCTGCCTTTTTAATGGGCATCCTGAAAATCTTGCTGTGCCACAGGGCTTACTTGGGCTCGCAAGGACCCTTTTAGGGATTCTACAGGTTTTCACGGAGCCATTGCAGTGTGGCTTATTTCATGGGGATGTGGTTGACACAAAGATGAGGAAGACAGGACCCTGTCCCTGGAGCGCTCCAGGAGAAATAAAGGAAGGCAACCACAGAAGCTGAAAGGGATTGAGCCACAGCAGGATGAAATGAAAACGTATTCTGGAAGCCAGCCTAGAACCCCCAGGGAGTAACTGGGCTTTTTTTGGTTTGTTTGTTATTTTGGGGCTTTTTGCACTGGAGACTGAACCCAGGGAATATTGAGCACATCCACATCCACAGCTCCTTTTAAATTTTAATCTTCCTGTCTCAGCCTTGTTAGTAGCTGAGATTACCAGCATCTGCCACCCCGCCTGGCAACCAAGGCAGTATCTTTTATGACCATTAGACTCTATGTCCCAAACTTGGAAGGCAAAATATGTCAAGTTAACAGACTAGAGAGCTACACAGATTTCATTTGGCTGAATTTGTGTATATTACAGTCTAATAAGGATATCAAATTTAGGTGTCATCTTGTAAATCTTGGGTTATTTTTCATGCTTGCTTGGTTCCAGTGGTAAGAACCACTGCCTTGGATCATCTGCATGGACTCAGACATTTCCACCATTTTTAAAAGCAGAAAAGTAGGCCGTCTTCTAGCAAAGAATGTGGCCCAGGAAGCCTTTTGAGGGTCAGGAGTATTTGGAAGGGAAAAAAGCTGGTTAGGAATTTGAAATTAATATCTAGCTGAAGAATATCTCAGAAGGTGTTTTTCCTCACACATCATCAAATGAGCCACAGTTAATGATGTCGAATTGTGTTTGCTCTGCAACACTTCATTTCCTTAAATTAGAAATATTGTCATTGGTCCTTTTGAGCTATGGTGTGTGAATGAGAATGCATTAGATGAGGAATAGTTAGCAAGGAACAGCTAGAGAAGAATAGTTCAAAAAGACTCCTCTCTTCCTCCTTCCCTTTAAATTCTCTAATAAAACAAGATCACAAAGTTAAAGAAAGTGGTATTTTGTATTTGCTTCTTTCCTTAACATGCTGTGCTCTTCTTTTATTTCCCAGGAGTCTTGAGTTCCCCTTCATCCAGGCAAATAGTTGAGCTTGGGACCTCTGTCCTCCTTCTGCCTTAGAAAGTCCACCTTCAGCTTTCTGGCTTACTGGTAGAACCCCTAAGGTACAATAATGCATCATGGAAAAGTGTACCAAATGGGAAACACGAACCCGTATTGACACCTATGCAGCACACGTAACCCATATAAAGAGAGCTCATGTGACATTTTACCCCCAGCTTCTCACAGGGATGCAACTGCTCAGGGAAATAGTCTTTAGAAAATACGAGGGAATAGCGATGACCAGGGCACGGGGATGACTCAAGCATGATGTCCAGGGTGCAGTCAGATGAGATGGACATGTGTTCCACGTGAGTTAGAAGACAGTGAATAAGGCGAGTGTCCCAGAGAAGACCCCAAAATTCAGTTGGAATTCAAATGCAAATGAAATTGGAGGTTGATAGTAGGGCTGGAGGCAGGACTTTGTGAGGAGATCATGTCCAACTTGAGCTTTATGGTTGGATAGGATTGGAGCAGGTGAAAAGCAGATGCCATATCCAGATTAAGAGAAAGGTGTGGAAATGTGTATGGCATCAAAACTTCAGGATCTGCCTGGCGAATAGGTTATGGTTCCTTTTGGCCAAAGTGGTAGATTTTAAAACTTTAGTGCATGGTAAAACTCCTTGCTCCCCTTCCACAAATGAAAGATTATACTGAAGTAAAAAATAGAACTTAAATGAAAATCACCAAGCCCCTGTAGCTAAAGGAAGTACGTGGTAGAGAAAAGACAGCCAGTGGGAGGGTATTAGCACCCTGGGGCTGCCAGAACAAATTACACAAAGATGATGACTTTAAACAAGTTCTATCTTTTCATAGTGCTGGGAGCTTGAAGTGGGAACTCGAGGGCTTGGTGGGGCCATGCTGCAGAGGAGAATCCTCTGCCCTTCCAGCTCCTGGCCAAGGCCAGCCGTTCTAGGAGCTCCCTGGCCGGTGGTACCCAGACTCCGAATTCTGCACCGACCTGCGCAGGGCCTTCCTTGGTTCTGTGTGTTTCAGCATTAGAGTCTCTTATTTCCTCCTCTTATTACGATACCAATTGTACTAAACTTAAGGCCAAAGTAATCCAAGAGAGCCGCATCCTAGTAAATTACATCTTCAGAGACTCAATTTCCAAGAAAATGAGAGTCACAGCCATTCAGGGTTAGAACTCCGTGTACCTTTTGGGAAGAGGGAGATGTAGTTCAACCCACTTCAGGGCAAGATCCTGGAAGTATGGGCTGCAGTTTCTGCACCTGCTTCCTTTCCCTAAAGGGGCTCTGGTGCCCCGCTGGGGTCTCATCACTTCCCCCTCAGGATGCTGAGAAGCACTGCACCGGCCTCCCTTCTCACCGCATCACTGCGGGGTCACTTGAGGTCACCAGAGGCCTCAAGCCCGGTGCACCAAATCAGAACCTGCAGTCTGCACTTCTCTCCAGCGTTCCTGGCAGTGAAGTTCATCCCGAACACTGGGCTTCAGCAGAGGGTTGTTTTGGAAAACAGCTCGCAGTCTGGTTACCGAGAACCTCCCTGTCAGGCTGCCAAGCAGTTCCCTTTAGGTGAATAGCTTCCTGGGTTTGCATTCGGGGGTCCTGGGCCAGCATGGGGGAGATTCCAGGGTCACGGTCCTAGGGTTCCGCCTGGCCACCTGGGACCTTTGAGTCCAGCCTGGAGCCCTCTGGCTTCTCCTCCGTGGCAGGTCTGAGTCTCAGGGTTGACTTGAGGGCAGGCCCTGCTGGGCCCCGTGGCCAAGGAGGAGGAAGCACCTGCTGCGGCAGATGCCCGCCTCCTTGTTAGCTCGGCCTCCACCCTGGGCACTCAGGGGCATCCGAGGGAAGCGGCCTGTTGGAGCTGGGCTGCCGGGCGGATGCCGCCGGGGAGGGCAGCGCGCTGCTAGTGACTCAGAGCCAGCAAGAAGTAGATTTTGCCAGCAGGAAGCTGGGTTCCGGAGGAAGGCTGGGTACTTTTCCACCGTCCCTCTCTGCCTGTCGTGCTCCTGTGGTCCAGGATGCCAAAGCGCACAGGCCGGACTCAGCCAGTTTCCTGGAGACACACAAACTGTTTGCGCTGAATCGAGCTGGGCCAAACAACACCCGGGAGAAGCTGTCAGAAGCCGGTGACTACACAACCTGCCTGTGCAGGTGGCTGTGGGCCTGACGGATGGGACCAGGTGCCCGGTGACCCGTAGGCTCAGCCCCAACCGGGAGGACAGGGACAAAACTTGCCACAGACGCTCTTTGAAAGTACGCCATGCTGTGGAAATCTCAGCACGCATCTCGGGGGCAGTCATCCCGTTGCATAGATGGGCACACAGATGCTGGGGATGGTTGCTCTTCTGTACCATCTTATATCAAAGGGCTAGAGTTTTTGTTTTTATTAATTAATTTTTTAGTGATACAGGGGATTGAACCCAGGGCTTTTGCGCTAAGCTATGTACTTCTCCAGACCTTTAATGTTTTTTTTTTTTTAATTTGAGACAGGGTCTCACTAAGTAAGTTTGAGAGGTTGGGTTCAAACTTAGAACTCTTCCTCAGCCTCTGAGAGTGCTGAGATTACAGGTGTGTCATCTGAGGGCTGGCTTACAGAGCTGTCATCTGTATCCCACTGTGTCTGGCACCAAAACCCATAAATGCTTAGCCACCTGCAAGCCCGTCCAGATCAAACTCTTTGATGGTGAGTCCTCCGTACCCTTTCCCACCCATCTCGGCTCAGGTTGGCTTTTCCTTCTGTCTAATGACTTTTCTCTTCTCTATCTTCCTTTGCTTTACTGCTCTCCAGAATCAGGTGCATTAAGTGAGGACACCTAAGTCTGGAGTGAAACAGTCCTATTTCCACAGCTACCCTGTCTGTGTAAATAGAGCTGCTGATCAATTTCTCCAAGTCTTACACCTGCATGTGGAGGCAATAGGAGAAATTACCTGTGAGCTAGTAATAGGTGGCCTGTAAAAGAGTAGACGAAAGTATTTTATGAAGATAGCACAACAGGCTTTATGAATCAGATTTAACTTTCTTTGCAGGTTTGTTTTTGGTTAATTTCTGGCTTTTGGAAAGGTCCAGAGTCCTTCTGAGGTCATGACCTGAATGATATTATATAGTAAATATACATTTGTTTTCTATGTGTTTCATCAATACTGTATTCCAGACGAGAATTCAAAGTACTTCTGGGCATTAGTTACTGCTCATTTACCTATTTGCGAAGTTCATGCTGGGTACTTGCTCAGTGACTACAGATTGCATGTCAAAGCAGTCAGACTGTTTTCCCTGTGTAGACACAACCTCCCACTAATGCATCACTGCTACTTCCTCAGCATCTCAGGTATTAAAAATTTGGTTTCTTCCCCTAGGATCCTCCTTTCTGTCCCGTTCCTCCTGCCTCTTCTATCTTTTCCTACACTTTTGGGTAACTCCTGGATTATTATTCCTGGGTGAAGCGCTGTTTTGTCACCATCAGTCAGAGCTACTGGGGTGGGATGAGGTTAAGAAACGATGTCCCCCAGGGGCCTGAACACTTGACGAAGCACTCGGACAGTCCCAGGGAAAACACGCAGCAGAGAGACCAAAACCCCTCTAGCCTGTGTGGGGTGCATTGTCCTTACATTTCCCTGCAGGACCCCTGGCCAAGCGGTTGTGCTTATGGTTACAGGAAGCCTGTGGAAGAGACCAATTCATACAGCATAGAGGTTGCTCGGCACCTACATGACGGTCACGCAAAAGCCACTGCAGATGACAGCCGAGTGTGTTCCAAGGAGCACCCAGAGAGGCATCCAGAAAGGTGCCACCAAAAGGCCCATATTTAGGGACAGAAATCATGTCTGGAAAAAGAATCTTTCAAAACTCATTTATCTACTGTAGCTGTATTTCTGTACTTTAATGAAGTAGCGCATGTGTGCATTGTGAGACGCCCTGTGGTACACTCGTGCATCCAGCAATCACCTGCCTATGCTTGCTGATCCCTCCCTATCTCCACATCCACTGCTCAGAGGGATGACGACTCCCAGACCCGTTTATTTTGATGTTTATCTCCACATGTCTAAATAACATGCTACTTTTGGCTTTTTAATTTTGGACACTAGTTATTAACTTCTTGTGTAAGGTGAGTAAAGAGTTACTTCTTTTTCTTTTATGATTTTTAGTTCTGGGGAAGTTTCACATATCCTTTCTCAGATAAATCCATCACTTCTGTATTTTAATCTCTCTTTAAACACAATGGAGTTCTACTCTGCCATAAAGAAGGATAAAGTTGAGTCAGCTGTAGGAAAGTGGATGCACCCAGACATCAAAATGTTAAGTGAGACAAATCAGACACATGAGCTTAAATATCACATGGTGTCTCCCATATAACAAACTTAAAATATAAGTAAAGAGCAAAGTACAAGACAGATAACAGGAAGTAGGGAGATAGATCTTTCTCAAATGGGGAGGGGATAGAGAGATGCAGGGGGCCCAGAGGGGGATGGAAAGAGGAAGGATGCTGTGTTTTGTCCATGCCCCATGCAGGAATGTACATGTCACACACTGTGAGCATGGACTATTGAAAATGAAATCTCTGAAAGAAAATAAAAGAGAAATATTGAACTTCCTGTTTGGTCCCCTTCTTTTCCTTTTCCTCTCTCTTTTTCTTTTCCTAGTTTCTCTTTATTCTTTTGTGGACTTTCTTAAAAATTTCCTTGACTCTCTCTTCTAAAGTTCCTACTGAGGATTTATTTTGCCTATTTTTAATTACCAAGAGTGTTTCTCCTGCTGTGGAATTCTCCCTTATGTGATGAGATGATCTTTTCTTAATCGTCAGGATTTTAAGTTCAGTTCTGTTCATTTGCTTGTTTGAGAATTTTTCTTCTGTGTTGGAAGCTTTCTTAAAATGCTTGTTAATTCTTCTTTGCCAACCCGTATTTAAGTTGAGGCACTAAGAGACCTATTGACATTTCTGCTTCTAAGAGTGGATTGGTGAACTACTATTAGGTGATTAAGTGAGGAGCACGATCTTTTGATAGAAAAGTCCACAGAGTGGTATGGGTTTTCTAGGAGTCATTCAGCTTTCTAAGGGAAAAAGATCATACAGTACTTTTCTTGGAAAGTAGGTCTTATAGAGACTGCGATGCGATGGTGAGGAGCTTATGTTTAATTTTTACCTAAACATTGGCAACTCTATGAGGATCATATTTAGGAAAGTGATAGAACAAGACTTGATTTATATTTTTAAATGATCATTTTACAGAGACAAGTTATACCAAGAATATTCAAAGAACGTGGACTACCCAACCCCTTATATCTGTGGCCCAGATATTCCTGAGGAATTCATGCTGTTCTTTGTGAAGAGACCCGATTCTCTCCCAAAGTGCATAAAGAAGTCAAAACCACAACATCTCCTCCACCGAAACTATTAAAAAATGTTTCAGTGGGTGAGGAGACATCATTTGGAATCCTTCTACCACTTGGAGCCCACAATAAGGCTCACTGAATTTATTTCTGATACATGATTCTTGGAGTAGCCTAACACGAAACTACCTATGTCCAGCCTGCAGAAGCTATCTTAAATGTCGAGTGTATTTAACCTTGGTTGAAATTATGCAAGCTAAGCTTTTCTATTCATTCATTTATTCAAACTATAGCTTTTACAGAGATTAATTATCCAGTTATCACTACAGTTCAACTTTATGGTTGGAAGTTCTACAAGTCTTTGGTTAATTGGAAATAGAAAATAAATTCATGTTTAATAAAGTTGGGTAATTCATGGCTAAATATTTTATAAAGAAGAGTGTTTCAAAACAAGGTTTTCCTGAAGGAAAAATGTGATTAAAAGTAGTTCTTGAGAAGTGGTGGGGGATAATGTTAAGAAGACAAAGCGTCTGAGTTCAAAGCCCGGCACTGCCACTTACCGGCAGAGTGCCCTCAGGGAAATGACTTCATCTCCCCCGTCTCAGTTCCCACTTCTGCATGATAGGAGCAAGAATAATGGAACCTACTTCATGGGATTGTGGTGAGTACTTGGGTGAGGTTATTATTACTACTTTGAGAACAAAATGCTTGGAAACTCACTGCTTTAGAAGATATGGCTTGAGAAGGTGTTGGGATAGAAAGACCAGCACTTCTTAAACAACTGGAAAGCAAAAATAAATCCACATTCAACTCATCCACATTTCCAGTGCAGAGAAAGTGGAGGAAGTGAGATGCGCTCATTTCGATATGAGACTCAGGAGAGGAAAATCCTACAGGATCGAGTCTTACATTTTCAAAGTATAGAGCTTGAGAAGTGCGCTCAGAAATCATGCCACTGAGCCTCCTTCGGGCTGCTTTCCACACTCTATGGGAAAGAGAAGTGAGGAGGGAAGTCGGGAAGCGTGAGGTTGATTCATGAGGTCATGAGTGCACTATGTCAGAGCTCGGGCATTCCGCCCGGGGGACCTCTGCCACACCTGTGGGAATGCTTCAGTCTTGTTTTATTTGGGGGACCAGGAAGCTGAGACGTTTTTCTGCCCACTTTGGGTGCTTCTGTTGTTGGAAGCTTATTCTCCAGGTGTTCTAATCCTGCCCCTGTGTGGCTCAGCACGCAAAGCCCTCAAGCCCGGTGATAGGAGCTTGCAATAAGAGGCTGTGCAGACCCAGAGACCCAGGCAGTGGTATGGGGTGGAGACTCCGTGGCATTTACCACAGGATACCTCACTTTACGATCCACTAGTGACCCACACTAAGTTTTACTCTGTCACTTAACTGATTCTCCAGTGTGGTGGGTGATCACAATTTCTGTTAAAAATAAGGAGAATTAGTGACCTCAACTATAGTACCCATGACTATAGATAGTCCTAAAGCTACTATTGTTGTTCATCATCTTCTTTTCCTATTATGCATCCTGATATCTTTTATTCTGGGCATACCTGATGTTTTTCTAGGTTGCCTGACACAAAGGGTAACCCAGACCTTCATTCCTGAGTGTTTCAACTTCCTTATTACTTTTCCTGGCCAGTCTGAGGAATTAAGGGCTCATGTTTATCAACAATCTGGAAATGCTGAGCGATGCCCCAGAGATTCTCTGAGTTCTGTACACAGTCTTTACCACTGTGAATGTGTGGCAGAGTCTTCTCACAATAACTGGGGTTAATTGCTGTGGACAATTTACAAGTGTTTAATTGTCTTTGCCCATAGACAGTTCCAAGTGAGCAGGTAGCAATGGGTTCAGCGTCATGGTTAGAAGGATTACTATGTCTGCTTGTAGAAGTGACCACCTGCTTCTACAAGTAGAACCTAAAATCGTGGAAACTAGAAGCACAAACCCCTGCAGTAGTCCCTGGAACAAACTGTTTCCCAGCTGTGAACTCTCAGCCTCCTGTATCTTGTGTGTTAAAATGCTGGCTATTGGGTACAAGCATCCTCTGCATGGTGAAGAGTGACTCCATAGGGCAATTTCCATGCTGGTGTACTAGCTACTCCTTCAGGCGTTATCCCCGGCCAGCAGCGCTTTCCAGAGAATGCACTATGGTAGGAAAAGTTAACCCGCCAGGCTCATATTCTACATCTTCTTTGTCTCAAAGTGAATCTTTTGCCTTATGTGATACTATATGCTACCATGGCCAAGACTCTGTAGGCAGGAAAAGAAGACCCATATCCAGAATGTTATCAATTTCGGTTAAGATGAATCAGTGCCAGTTCTAGAGTGAAGTCTAACGTAATCAGCTTGCCAACACATGGATGGTTGGTTTCCGGGAGAGATGGTACAAAGTCAAGGATTCGATGTTGGTATCTGATGCCAACGGACTGAATCTGTAGCAGTGGGGACAATTCCATCAGCCTTGTGAGAAGGGCCTCACACCCCTGGGGCCATGGGTTGGCTCTGTCACTGCCACTGTGCTTACTCAGACCCTTATGGGAACGGTGTGGAGGGCCTTAGAGAGACACACGCAACACAGACTGTAACGGGGAACATCACTGATCCGGGACATTTCTGCTATTGTAGCAGCTGAAAGCAAGCCTGCTCTTTGTCTGGGGGTAAAGACAGTTGTGTCTCTTCTACGTGAAACAATCAAAGTAATTTTTAAAAAGCAATCTATATAGCTGTGTGTATCTATAATTCATTTATTTTTATTGCTGAGTAAATTCCAGTTTTAAGGATAGGTCATGATTTCTTTTCTGTCCATTCACCTGTTGATGGACCTATAGGCTGTTTAGAGTTTCTGACTCTCACAAATAATGCTGCTTTAAAAACACATGTACAAATCTTTGAATGGTCATGTGATCTCTTTTCCCTTGGTCAAACACTGAAGGCTCTTACAGCTATTACGGGGGCATTTATTATGGTTGCATGACATAATGGATGTGTGTTAAGCTTTTTAGACGGTACCAGTATTTTCTAACAGCCGAAAGCACTAACCAATTGCACCACAAAGTCAGCACTGGTACCAGTATTTTCTAAAGTGACTGTTCCATGAGCGTTCTGGATCCACCACACCCTCTCTGATATTTGTTTTTTTTGTTTTTTTTTTCCTCCAGTACCAGGAACCGAACTCACGACCTTGCGCTTGCCAGGCAGGCGCTTTTGCCGCTGAGCTAAATCCCCAGCCCCCTCTATGATATTTGGTATGGTCAGAGTTTTAAATTCTCAAAGAGTGCAGTGGTATCTTACTGTGGTTTCATTTGCATTTCTTATGAACTAGTGATACTGATCATCTTCCTATGGGCCTTCAGTATTCTTCTTTGGGTCTGGTGATATCAGGTGAACTGGTGTGTTCAACTATTTTGCTAATTTCATATTGGCTTGCTGTTAGAGTTACTTTTGCATATTGAGGGTTATATTTTTGTGTTTATATTTTGCTATTAAGTCAAGCTTTATGCATGTTAGCTGCCTCTGAAGCATCCATGGCCTATTAGTAATCTTCTGAGACCCCCTGGCTCAGGGTCCTGGGTGGCTATCACCGTGAACTTTTGCTTGCTCATGCTGAGACTTGGTCTTATACGTCTGGCATACCTAGGGTCAGTGATGTCTGAAAGAATTTTCTGTAATATTTGCAACTTCAATGTGTTTGATATTAATACACTAGCATTTTGAAAAATAAGCACATCATAGCTGGCATTACAGTACACACTTATAGTTCCAGTGCTTGGGAGACAGAGGTAGGAGAATCACTTCAGTCCAGGAGTTTGAGATCAGTTTGGGCAACATAGTGAGACTATGTGCTGAAAGAAGAAAAGAAAAGCAAAGAAAAGAAAAGAAAAGAAAAGAAGAAATTTACCAAAGCTAGGTGTATCTATTTGGTTCCCTTTCCATGTTTATAAAATAAATAAAAATGCAGCGGCATGAATTTTTGTAGTTAAACCTACTTTAAAAATCAAGTATTTTTGTATAAAATACTTGAAAATATGAGATCTTTTAATGTGCACAGTACGAGGCACAAATACACCCAATGTTAATCTAACAATAGATCTCCCAATCAGCCAAATATGATTCAGAGTGTTGAGGACAGGGAAGGGCAGCCCTGAGGAGAGGGAGGTCATCTCGCAACGAGCCCGTCTCACATGTGGGCACTGCATGGGCTCTGGGCCCCGGAGAGCTGCTCTGCCGCCATGGGGAAGAGACAGCTCCCCGTCCTGGTCCAGAGCGCTGAGGGGCATCTGAGGTTTGAGTGTTTCCAAGTTACCCTTCCAAATACCTTCATTCCTGTTCTCAAGTTCCCAACTCCTTCCCTCTGGAGCCCTGATCCCATGTAAGGAATTTGCTAACGCTGTGAGCGCTGCGGTCTTTATAACCCTGTGATTCTTGCAATACCAGTTCCTGAGCTTGGTCTTCAGCATCATCTGCCTTTAAGTTGCAGAAATTTAGGTCTCTTTACACGTTGCCATGGAGACCGGCTGCTGTCTACCTTTCTCATCATGCCAGGAGCTGAGATGAGGACTGGCTAACCTGGCATTTGTGCTCTCAAGTTTTCTGTTGCCATTAAAGTGAGACAACCAAATTTACCACCTTTGTGTTCCTGTTCCCGCTGTGTCTTCAAAATACTGGGGCTGTTGTCTAAACCTGCTACCTTCCTTCCACTGTGGGCCATTTGGAGGTGAACATCTCAGCAACCGTGATGCGACACCTGGTGTAGGTATTGCCAAATAAATTCCTTGCACTGAATTCTGGGAGAATCCAGAGTCGGGTGAAGATTTTCACGCAAGGGATTTGTTTGGGAGGTGCCCAGAAGGAACGTCAGGCAGGCTGGGTAGTGAGAGGGGAAAGGGAAGGAGGCTAACGTGCGTGTTTAGGAACAGCACGGAAACTGAGCTGAGCTCGTCGGGGATCAGTCAGCCAACTCGGATCCGTCATTGGTGTATGGCTGTTCTTGGTGGCTTTGACATCTCAGCACTTTCATTCACCCCACAAATGAGCAGAACATGCTCCTGAGACCAGGGAAATATCTCAGGGAGGGAGTTTCAGGTGTAGGCAGCAAGGGTCATCAGCATGGCCAGGACCCCGAGTGCCAGGAGATATGGTCAGGAGCCTGGCATGCTCTCTGCCTTTTGCCCACTGTGTTTTGTGCAACTCACCACACCCTTGGCATTCACGCAGATTTGCAGTTTTGCTCAGCGATATGTTTGTTTGCTTACATCCACTGTGTCGCTCATGATGTGTTTGTTGCTCGTGACACCCTCAGTCCCCAAGGACATCCCGCTGTGCTCTCCAGTGAACTCTGATGCTTCCCAATCTCAGTGCCATTGCCACTTCCTCTTGGACGGATTCCCACCCGCCTTGGGGCAGAACTGTGCCTTCCTCTAAGCCCACTTAATACCCTGCAGATGTTCCTGCTACAGCACTTATTATGCTGCTGTTTCTTGTACCACTTGCATTTCTTGTCTTTCTCCAATGCACCTTTATTTTCTTTAAGAGCAAAGCATGGAGCCTGGCATTATGTAAAGAATCAAAGGTTTTGAATGATTAAGCAAATGAAACTCACCTACCCACGCTTGGCACTCTTTACAGGTTTCTTAGCTAGTTAGAACTGAAGCCAAGAATAGGATCTATGGGTTGAAACACCGACTCCCGGAGGGAGTAGCTTTCTCCTTGAGAAACCAGGAAGCAAAAATCACAGACCTGGATGTCAAGTTGGCAGGAGGGAATGATTTTGTTTTGTGAGTGCAGGAGACCATGGGCTTGGCCAGCTGATCTATGAGAGTTTGGCTTTAGGATCATTTTGGAGTAGATGCTGGAGAAGCTAAGAAGCCATGCAGTGCTGCTTTCGTGAGATGTCTGGACACAAAAAACCTGGCGGGATGCCATTGCATGGGGAAGACAATGTTTGCTTTCCAGACCGTGTATCTGCACTTTATTACTTTGGGTAATGTGAAACGCAACCAGTGAAGCAGCCGCACCCATGAAAGGATGGAAAGGGCCTTCTGAACAATGGCTTTTGTAGATTCTCATTCAGGGTTCCTCCGCAAACAGAGTTTATGGAGCTTTCAAGCTGCTGGAACTTCTTCACACTGCTACCTATTTCCTGAGGTCAGACACCTGCTAGGCTGAGTAATACACGGGTTCAAAGCCTCAGATGAGCCCCAGAAGTCCTGATTCAGAATTACAGATCGGAACGGAAGCAGGAATGGAGGCTGGGGATTTCTGCGGCCTGCCTGCTGGTGGGCACTAACGGGCTGCACAGGGGCATTCAGCCCGGCTGCTGCCCGAGGCCTGAGGCTGACTCTGCGCTCCACGGCTGGACAACTTGGCTTGCCAGCGCCAAAGGCAGCATCCTGCTCGTGGGACGGTCTCACGGCTGAGTGCGCAGAGCCCGAGGGATCACCCTGATCGCGCACTTTCTGCTTCCTCCTGGCTCACACATCGGTCAGGTGCACGAGAAAGTGCACGCTGCAGTCTCTTTTTGTCAAAGTCTAGAAGGGGAGCTCTAATCAGAAGAGCGTGGCTCGCACAGTCAGAGAACTCAGAGTTTGCTTCATGATTCAAATGATGGCATTTTGCTGATAGCTCTGATCCAAGATCCAATAAGCAGCCAGGGTGACATTTAAAAAATGCAAATCTGAACATGTCATCTCGGTTGAAAACCTTCAGCGGTTTTGGATTACTCTTGAAATTAAAGGGGAAGAAATGATGTGCTCCATCCAGTCTGACATGATTTAACTTGTCTCCACCCTGCTTCTTGCTTGCTTTCTCTCCCTAAGTCCTCTTTCCTGCTCTGGTCTTTGTGGAGTGGCTTTTCTCCTTAGCCTACTTCGCTCCTACTACTCTTAAAGAAAACTGTGTGACCCGTGGTTTTAATAAACACGTGCCAGCGTGTACTAAGGGCACTAGGGTTAAAGTAGAACCATGGGCAAAATAAAAGCTGTAGTCTCAAGGAGGTTGCACTGTACCCTCTGTGAAGACAGTTGTGTGATAGAGAACATGAATGCAAGGGAAATAGAGTGTGACATGTATACACGCATGTGCTACATCACATCAGAAAGTGGTAAATTTGATGGAGGTGCATGAGTGGCTTAAGAGACTGGAAGCAAGGAGGGAGCTGCTGCTGTTTTGCACAGTTGGGAAAGGTTCCACTGATGTGTTTAAGGAGTGACCTGCAGGAAGTTAGGTACCTGAGACTAGCCGGGGACATGGTCCTGGACAGGAAGAACAGCGAGAGGCAAGGGCCCAGGGTAGTAGGATGCTTTGTCTCTTGCTTCACAGCATTCACCACATGAACTCCTCAGAGCAATCATGCATTTACAGGCACCATAGCTATATTCATGTTTGCCTTCTGCACCAGATACCCAAACTGCCTGTGAGCGCAGACTGTCGATGTTTCTGTACATGGTGTTCCTAGACACACGTAGGACCTCATGTAGAGGACACAGTTGATATACATTTGCGGGAAGGAGGAAGGGGAGGAGGGTAATGGGAGTAAAGGAAAGAGGAAGTGAGAGCAGAGGAAGGAGGGAGAAAGAAAAAAGTCCCCAGAGAGGCAGGCTGAGCCCCTTGTCCCCCGACTCTGTTTCTCCTCCAGCCTTGGGCAGAGATGGCACCAGCAGCATTAACAGACAGCGTCCCGGCTCCCCATGCTGTGTCGCTGAGCAGCCCTTTTTGTGGCCAGACATACTTCCCCCTTTAAACGCGCTGAGAATTTCATCTGGGTTAGTGCTAAGTATTAACAGGCCTGAAAGAGCTCTTTGGTGTCTTTAATGTGACTTCCAATACTTTTGCTCTGATGCATTTTCTGTTGATTTTGTTCTTTAACTCTTGGGAGGTCTTTGCTTTCCCTTGTGCCAAACTCTTAGGGGCACCCTGTCTTCATGCTTGGCCCTCCTCAGCAGGCAGCCCTTCTCATTTTCTTCTGATCTACATATCCACCAATTTAAGCCAATGCCACAGGCGCGGCATCTGTCCAGTTAATGACTCCCTTCTGGCAGGGCTCAAATTCTCCGGGCGGTTGGCAAGGACTGACTTGCTATGTTTCTGATGCATCCATCATTCTATGTCAAGTTGGAAGTAGACTTCAACTGATCTGAAACACAGCTTCTCAGAGGAGCAGGCTTTTTCTCCAGGGCGGTGGGCCAGACCACCAAGTGCAGTGTGGGTCCTGGAATGGTGGACAGCACCCCACACCTGCAGTTTGGTGTTGCCTTTCCTTGGGTTTCTGCCTGAACTGGCCTGGTGATCTTGCACTGCTTGTATTCAACATGGAGGATACAGATGCTTTGAAATATTCTGCATTTGCTCAAAGATTCATGTGAGTCTTTCGGGTTAACAGCCAGATAACATGGACCAGATTTCCTGGGTAAATCTGTTTCTTCTTCAAACAAGAGAATATGGTCAGAACATAAAAAACTTTAAGCATTAACTGTTCTTTTCAATATACCATCAGACGTCAGCAGTACAGTTATCCCAGCTATATATCTGATAATCTGAGCAACTGACTTGAAGACAACAATATGCAATGGAACAACCATTGGTGAATTCCTACCGTCTTGTCTAGTGAAACTCTGTATTATCGCTAATGTTTTATCTAATAATTATTTTCTTATTCCTTTAATGGTTTCAACAATCTTCCATTCTTACATCTGGTGATCTGAGCAACATAGTTGAAGATAACAATATGTAATGTGACAACCACTGTTAATTCCTATCATTTTGTTTTGAAACTCTGTATCACTTTTAATGTTCCTGCTTTGTTTTGTTTATGTTTGTGATGTTGGTGTGCTGCTATTGTTCTTTTTTCTTTCTTTCTTTTTCTACTTTCTTTAAAATTAAAAAGAAAGAATTTGGGAGGGCTTTATGTTCTTTCCAAACAATGTTCTGGATATTTGGATTTCAAAGCAGAAACTTACAGGACAGATTATGTGAGAGAAACCGGACCTTCAGAAATCTCAGGCTTGCAGGCCAAAGGCTCAGCAAACTTCTTTTGGAAAGGGTCAGATAATAAATATTTTAGGCTCTTTGGAGCAAATGGCTTGTTCAGCAACGAATTACTTCTGGCACTGTAGCATAAAAGCAACCATAGACAATGGATATATGTGTCTGTACATATGTGTCTTTGTGTTCCAATAAAAACTTTATTTATAAAAATATGTGATGGACTGAATTTGGCCCATGGGCAGCAGTTTGTTGACCTCTTTTATAGTCCATAAAAGGGTTATTGTCATGATTAAACTATACATTTAGAGGGTGAACAGTTGGTCACTCACCCCATGAGCCAACATGTGGAAGAAGTTGATCTTGTAGTTATCATAATACACCTCTTGCAAAGTATATTCCTCTGTTGCAAGGATTCTATCATGTGTGTTTAATAAAAAACCTAGTAATAGATAGGAATCATGTCAGATGAGTGAGAGTTGTTCTAGTGCTTTGCTGTTCAAAGTATGGTCTATGGACCTGCAGCATGTATGCCATCTCAGAGCTAGCTAGAGATGTAGGATTTCAGGACCAGCTCCCCTGATCTGCTGAATGAGAATTTGCAGGTTGACACTTTGAAGATATCAATATGTAATACAACAAGCATTGTTAATTTCCTACCACCTTGTTTGTAACTCTGTATTGTCTGTACTGTTCTTTTGCTATTTTGTAAAAGGTTGTCTGTCTGTTAATGTTTTCCTCCTTTTATTTTTAAAATAAAAAAAAGAATTTGCAGGTTGACATAACCCCAATGTCTCATATCCATAATAAAATTTGAGAAGTGCTGTTTCAGCACTAAGCAATATACAGTGTTTCACAAGCTGCTTCAAACTGCAATACCAAAAACATGGAATTCAGATTCCCAACAACTCCCTGAAACAACTGTAGACTTCCAGCAACTCCCTAGAGCAAGTAGTAGGTTTCCACTTTTGTAGAAGAGACTCCTGTGGGGAATTTGTGTTGTGTGGCTCACCATCGAAGTGGGTATCTGTTCTGTGAATGATTCCACACTGCTCCTTGAAGAGACTGTTGACTTCCTGCCTTTATACTTTAGCTTTCCTAACACCCCATTTCTTTAGCCTGGAATGGCTAAGTACCCCATCTCACCCACAGAGCCCTTGGGTCCTCTGGGGCCCAACTCCGCTCCCTTTTCCTTTCACTTATTTGCTCTCTTTTCTGAACTCTTATTTTCTGGCCAACTAACAGTTTTCTGAGCATAAGTTCTTGCCTGCATTTTCTGTAGGAGTGGAGACCTGTATCTTGATTGTTCTTGGATCACCGAGGCCTTGCATACCACTCGCTCCTTGACTGTGGTAGGAACTTAAATAGTATACACTGATTCACTCGTCTCAAGAGAATGGATCCATTCATAATTTGCTCAATGAACAGAGGCCAAATTCTTTGTCTGGAACTACAGAACCCCACCACAACTTAAGTAAGCTACATCTTGATCCCGTGGAAGCCAGCTAGGGTCCAATCCCAGAATATTCAACCTTAACCCCAGGAGCTCTGGGGATAGCTTACAGATCATGAATTAACTGCAGGCATGACAGACACAAACAGGGAGCATATGATATAGCATCCACAGAGTAGCTTATATTCTCTAGCACCTGAGCTAGTCTATCAAGTGTCATTTGTGAAAGGGGAAAGAGAAGATCTGCCACTGATACTCTGGTGTTTTCAGGTCAGGCGAAGCTGATTCGTGTAGGAAGTCTTACCAGTGCCCACTCAGAAGACTCCTACATAGAAAGCCTTTCCACAGATCAATAACCAGACTTGATTTATTCATTCAGATGTTGAACAATGCTTGTTATCTTAATCACAAGTGGAACCAAGCCTAATGCTAGAGTATAGAAAGGCCATCTAAAGAGGAGCACAACACGGTCCCTGACCTTTCAGCCCAGCTGGGAAGCTAAGTTAAGATTTGATCCCATAGCTGAATAACAAAACACATAGCGACCCAGGTGGAGCAGCTTGGGGTAACATGGTCAGTGCTTAGCACAGAGAATGTGCGGTTGGTCAGTGCGGTGGTGACGGATGGGACTGCTGGGGAGAGGAGTGCAGGCTGGAGATAGGGGAGGATGCACTGAGGGGTCAGTGCAGGAGCCATGCCCGGCTCAGGCAGCTCTTTAGACAAACTGACCGGCAAGGTCGTGCTGCACAGCTCTGGGGTGACTTCAGTTCCCGGAGGAACACAGCACTCCTCCCTCTCTGCGCTTCTCTCCTCATAGCTGGCAAGGGGTAATCTGCTGTCTCCTTTTCCTGGAAGCTGCATTGCACCGCTGGCTCGGTTACTCTATAACTCTTCCTGCCTCCTCCCCGTCACCCATCCAGGCAGCCACTTGGCAGTCTGGTCGGACTGACCACGGGGTGGAGAGCCCCGCTTCGTGGTCGGAACAGTTCATTCACTCGGTGCCAAGCTGTCTTCCTGCTGCGCTCCCCAGGAGGCCCGGAGTGGCTTGCTCAGCAGCTACTCTACCTGAAAGCGAGAGTGAGTGCCCAACGCAAGAAAAGAGCAAGGAGCTGCATATGCCGCATCATCTGTTCCTGCGTGTTCTCCTCTGCTGCAGTGAGACCTGTTCTCAGCTGTGGAGGAGGCAGCAGCTAAGGTTGACTTTCATTTTCAGAGGAAAATATTTATCCATTTTCAGATAGAGTATTTGTTCAAGTTACCATGCACCTTTCACGCAATCAGCAGACATGTATGAAGCACTGAACTTGTGCCAAGCCCCGTGTCAAAGGCTGGGATGCAGCCTGAAATAATGCACACTTTCTGCCTTGAAATTTCCTGTCGGTGCAGGAAAGAAAAAATTAGGATTCAGTGACAAGTGCTATGACAGAAGGATGCACAAGGTTACTGTGTCCTATCTGGCCTTGCTGAGGTGCAGCAGAGAGGGGTTGCAGACGCAGAACCCTGATGGACAGCTTTGGGATGAGCAGGAGCTGGATAGGGAGAGAGGAAGCAGGAGGGAAATTGTTCCATGGCAAAGGAACTGCTTAGAACAAAGTCAGGGGATGAGAGAGATGAGAGTGCACCGAGGGGATTGATTTCAGTCGTACATGGTTAGAGAGAAAAGTACAGGTAAGGGTAGTAGTTAGCAATAAAGCCAGGGAAGTAGGGACTTCAGATGTAGGGTAAGATTTAGCTCTTATGAATGAGTGATATGGTAAGTAGTCCTATGGTCATATTATATGTTTTAGAAAAGTCATTGCGATACAGTACAGAGACCAGGTCAAAGAAGGAGGGGACTGGTGCAGAAGGTTAAAGAAACAGTTATATAGCTGCTAGAACTGTTAGTGGTAAAGTGACTTGCGTTTAATACCAATGAATGGCAGTTAATAAGAAAGATAAAAAGATAGATGTGTATTTGAAGAGTTAGTGAAGGTTTAGTAGAGGTTGTGGCTTCAAGGTGGTGATGTGATCACTTTATGTATTTTGGAAGAATCATCCTGACCCCAGCATAGAGGCTGACCAGAGAAGGAAAAGACTCAGGCAGAAAGTAAAGGCAAAATGTAGTAAGAATGCTGCAGAGTACCCTGTCAATGTGCATGGGGGAAAGTGCACAGACATAGGCGGTGTCTATGGGGTGCACCTGAAAAGGTTCACTGACTGGCTAAGAAAGGGACAGTCCATGATGTCTCAAATTTCTGTTGTGAATGATAGGAACCAGTTCAAACTAGCTTAAACAAAAAGAGAAATTTTGATTTAAGTCACAGCTTGATCTTAAGGGATAAGTTCTCCTCGGTCTCCAGGGTTGTTCTCAGGGGCAATCTTTTCATTGCTTCCTCTAGGCTCACTCCATGGTTACTGTCAGGGAGATCCTCCTAGAAGCCTTGGGCTTATGCTGTCTCAGAGCCTGGTCACATGAAAGAGTCCACTTCTCAGAGGGTACAGTCACAGCCAGGGAACAGAGCCTTACTGACTTTGTCTATGATCTGTCTGTCTGATTTATGTCCTCCTAAGAGCCAATCACTGTGGCCAGCAGAATCGACCAGGCTGACTTGGTCTAGCTAGGCTGGGTCACCTGTGCCTTCCCTTGTGACTACGTTATCCCAAAGCACTTGAGCTCGGAATTGGTCATGGCATCTCCTCCAAACAGAGTGTGCAGCATGGCTGTCAGAATGAGAATCAAAAGCTCCAGGGTGATAAACAAGAGGTGTCTATTTCATGTGATGGCAGATTTCCTGAGCTGGACAACTGTGTGGGTTATAGTACCACATAGTGAGGTTAGAACCCCCAAAATGGCTGCATATTTGTGGAAGGTGTCTAAGTCTATTTTGTGCCACTATAACAGAATATCTGAGGTTAGGTTATGTAGAATGGAAACAAATACTGAGCCATAGCTCTGGAGGCTGGGAAGATCAAGATCAAGGAGCAGGGTCTAGCTCTGCATCATTGCACAGATGATAGAAATGGAGAGAGGGATGGAGGTAGGTGGGGGAGAAACTTGAAGCCTCAAACCCTTTCATAATCAAAACTCACTAATCTACACAGGCAAGACACTCTTGAGCTGAAACTGCCCAGTAGCTCCATTTCCCACACCATTGCATTTCCGCCACATGCTTTTTTGGGGACACATTCAAGCTACAACAGTGGGATTGATAATTAGATCTACAACATTGGCTTAGTACATCCAAACTCCTGAGTGTAAGAATTTGGCATTCAGTGTAGATGGAGAAAGGATTACCTGTGTCCCTAGATTTGTCATTTAAGCCAACACTCTCTGTTGAATGATCATACAGGTGCAAAAATTTTTCTGTGTTGTCCAAGAGCCCCAAAAGCATGGTCCCCAGCAAGGTGCTAGCTACTGAAAATGCAAAGTAGAATGAGTCAGTAGCACGATAACCATCTTCAAGACACTGAGGGTGTGCTGAGGAAGGACAGACCCATCAACCAGAACCTACATATGCCAAGTCTGGTATTACTAGAGAAGAACTCAACATGGACAGAATTAACTGAAAGCAGGGATTGAGTGAAAGATTTTGTTGCAGACTTGGAGAAATCTTTGAAGAAGAGATGATTTCTCAGAAGAGTTTTGCTTCAAATAGGAAAGAAGGAATCCTGAGGAGCATGTACATGTTTACAGAGCTGGAAGGAGCACTGTGTAATGTTCACATAGCAAGTGCTGGTGACAGAGAGATACTTTGCCTATCAACTTGTTACCCTAAGTAGTGACATGGCTGCCTATTCCTGTGATATGACTTAAAAAAAAATTACCGCTCGGTATAATACTTACAATATTTCATAGCAATTCTAAATAAAGGACTAGGATTTTGAACAAAAATTAATATACTAACCTTGAAGCTACTAGGCAGCAAGGTAATTAATTACTAGTTTTTATTATATACCTTTCAATTAGCTATTACATAAGATCTAAATACCAAGGCTTGAGGAAGTAGGATCTTGTGTTTTAACAGTTTCTTCCTGATACTTTCCACTCTTGATCAACATGTATTAGGATCCCAGTCAGTGTTTGTATATCCAAAGCTAGATAATACTGGTTGAAGGACTGTTTTATACCAAGAACTGCCAGATAGAAATTCCTCCCTTGGCTCTCATAACTTCTTTAATTGATAGGGAAAAGAGGCTCCATTTTCTTTTTTAATTCTATATTAAGAGAAGTCACTTAAATTCACTTAAGCTGTAGTTGACCCTACTCTTCAGCCTCTCCCCTTGGCTAGTTATCAACCCACCAAAGAGGAGCAGAGTCATACAATGGGAACAGAACAAACAGGGCAGATTGGGAAGTAGGCTAAAAGTTAAACTGCAATGGTCATCTGGAATCCAGCTGTCCTACAACTTCTGGGAAAGGTAAACTTTGTGATAATTGTGTGGTATTCTCGTAAGATTCCCAAAAAATGAGGTAATGGTTACTATGGAAACCTAAAAATGTACTTAAACCCAAGGTGAGACCCAGATTGGCGTGGACATCTTCTCTGGCTCCTAATTAGAGACTGTCTTCAGCTGGCTCAATACAGCTTTGTTGGTTCCTGCATTTTTGGTTTCCTTGTGAGTGCCTTCCTCATTGAACTTGCTTGCCATATCATAATGAGCTAATTCCCTCTTCATTCTTGAGAGGCTAAACTGCAATACAATATGCCATGATATGAACTTGCTTCTGCTCCAGGAATGATTTGTGCAGGTACTGGCCATTCACTACACTGAACTGGTCTTTTCACAGATCTGTCTTACCTGTCAGAATGTAAACTCTTCCTTGGACACAGGAAAGTAGTCTTACATATATTTATGACTTGTAAGTCTAATGTAACATGCATAGATCTGTATATATGTATACAATATGTCACAAAGAAGTAAAACCATTTTTTTTCAGTATAAGGCCTTAGCACTGAGTTACATCCCAATCATTTCTTTCTTTCTTTCTTTTTCTTTCTTTCTTTCTTTCTTTCTTTCTTTCTTTCTTTCTTTCTTTCTTTCTTTCTTTCTTTCTTTCCTTCTTTCTTTTTGAGACAGAATCTTTCTAAGTTGCTAGGCTGTCCAGGCTGGGCTTGAATTTGTGGTCTTTCTCCCTCCACCTCTTAGAGTGCTTGGATTATAGGCATGGGCCACCATGCCTAGGAAAAAGAGAAATTTTAGCCACTTTTTATCTCTGAAAGCTTTTCTATATCAGTTCAGAAAGTGTTATTTACTAGAAAGTTTCACATGGGGGTTTGTGAAGAAGATAAAATTATTTGTGCTATCACAAAATACATTAGATTGGGTGACTTGGGAACAACAGAAATTTGGGTCTTGTAGTTCTGGAAGCCAGGAGGCCTATTCTTAAGGTGTCCCAGATTCTGCACCTGATGAGGCCAGGCCTCAGGTTTAGAGATGGGTTTGTCTCACTCTGTCTATCATGACAGGTGAAGGAGGCAGCATCTCTCTGGGTCTTTTTTATAAGGGCAGTAGTCCCATTCACAGGAGTCTGTCTTCACTATGACTCCACCTCCTCTAAAGGATCCCACCTTCGAATACCAGCACCAGGAGGCTAACTTTCAACATAGGAACTTTTTTGGGGTTGGGAGTAACATTCTGACTAGAGGTAATGACCAGGTAGAGCTTAGCTCTTCCATTTTCTGTCATTTCTGACCAGTGTACACAACACTCTTTTTTAACTTCAGAGATATTTTTTTCACTGTAGTTTTTAAAAGTTATATGTATATACATACTTGACCACTGACTGATTTTTGGAGTGAAGGATTGGTTTTGAGGGCTACAATTTTGACTCCTGCAGTCAGGAAAGAATGCAAAAGTGAGTGCTTACTTTGTAGGGCAGAGAGGGACTTTTGGATGGACTCACGTTCATTCAGCAAGTGCTTACTGAGCAGTTACTCTAGGATGGAGCTCTGTGGGGTTCTGGGCATGAGTGGACCCTGAAGGTAGAATTCACCAGCTTCCTCAACTTATGGGAGACAAGGCCAGAGTGACCTGCAGTCTGTCTTCAGCACCTGTGTTAACACTGCATGCTAGGAAGCTCTGTGGAAGGGGCCTTGGGGGAGGGCACAACAGTAAGAAAGTTAGGATCCTAATATTATTAGAGTACCAGGTATGATTTAGAGTCGTTTCAGCTAGGTCTCTCCAGAAAGAGCCCTTCTGGTGGTGAAGGGCTTCATCCTCCCAGGTAATTTCCTCTAATGTGCCACTCCAAACTCAGCCCTCATTTTTTTCTGTTTTCCCAACTCCTTAAGCCTCATCAGAGGCTGCTGAGCAATCCTTTTGAACACAAGAAAGCAGATCATTATCGTCATTATGCTGTTACCCTTGAAGGAAGCATGTAAAGAGGCTGGCAGGAGATGCATAATTTAAGAAAACACAGAAACTTGAGCTGCATAATAGCCCCTTGATCCTCCCAACTGCCACTAAATCTAATTGAGAATAAATCTATGTAGTGTACACACCAATGTGCCTATTATGGGATTGTTTCCACATCTCCCATCTGACTGTAAACTCCATAATATTAGGGAGCACATCTCTTTGCTCAGCAGGGTAAAACTCAGGGCTTGTGTATTATCAAGCACAGAGTACTTGTGCTTAGGAATCGAATGAGCACGTAAGTCATGTTTCCAGGGTATTTCTCATGTCTACTTACTGCTGTCCATGTATGCTCATGATCTCATACCAGGCATCCTCTGTACTGCAACTATCTTCCCTAAAGACCCATATTGCTAGAGGTTGGCTTCTCATTACTCAGGCTTTACCTGGCCCCCAGGTTAAGGCAGAGTCATTCTTCAATCTCCCCCTCGGTCTTCCAGCTGTTCCTCAGATTCTGCTGTCCTTCTTATCACTGAGCTGCCCACCCTGCTAGCAAAGTGCCTGCACAGCCCTCTTAGATACTGTAGTGCAATGGCCACAAACATCTCCCTTTTGTTACTGATAAGGATTTAGTATCTGCACTCATGCGGTGTTTCACTTCACTTCCAATGCACTCATGGGGTGTTTCACTTCACTTGCAATTCTAAGTCCAGGAGGTTGGACTGAAGGAAGCATCTGGGACACGGAGAATCAGACATGCATTAATTTTGGTGTTGCCATTGACTCACTACTCCTCTATCTAGAGAAGTTGGTTTAACTTCTAGGCTTTGGTTTCTTCTGTAAAATGGGGTGAAGACCACCAACTTACACAAATACTGCTTAGCACAGTGCTGAGCTTCTCTGAGCTGCTGCATGTCCATATTCATCCTGTCCTATGTAGTCCCTGAGTCCCTGCACACCTCTGATTTAAGGTTTCTTAACTTTAGCATTACTTTAGGCCACACACTTCTATGCTGTGGAGTCTGACTTGTGCATGTGAGGAGGTTTAGAAGCAGCACCAGTCCCTACTTAGTAGCTGTCACTGGCCTTCTGTAATGGTTGTAACCACAAAAATGTCCACAGATAATATTAAGCACAATGAAAGACAAACTTGCTCCAGGTGAAAGCCAATGTTTTAACCATAAAAATTCAATTTCTCAAACTCACTCTTCAAATTTAAATTACTTCTAGTACCTGAACATATCATGGCCAGTTGGGAAGGTTTAAGGTTTCTTTTAACAGTTTACTATCCTTCTACCTTTACTCATTCATTTGTAAGATTCCCAAGTTAAGGTTTTCAAAATGTATTTGTGCTCTGATCCACATCCAGCCTTGTAAAGTTTTGTCTTAAGTATAGTAAGCATCAATATTTGCTGAACGAATGAATGGTTTAACCCATCCATTCTTCCCTGTGTATCTACCCAAGGGTTATGAAGCATATCTGCCACCTAAGACAAAAAAGATGAACACCACACCCACCTTATTCTGGTAGCTTGGAGCCTAATGAGAGAGACAAAATTTTGTAAGCAATTAATAGAACACCAGTAGTGTTGTGCTGGGGCTGTCAAAATACCACACATCGGGTGCTTTGAACAAGAGAAATTTGTTCTCTCATAGTTTTGGAGGCCAGATGCCCAAGATTAAGGCCTGGGGGCAGTCTAGCTTCTTGTAAAGCCTCAAGAGGAGGATTTTTCCTTTGTCTTCCAGGTTTTGGTAGCCAAAAGTATGCGTTGGCTTGTTGCTGCCTAACTAGTCCTTCTTTGTCTTCATAAGGTCATTTTCTCCTATGGATGTCTGTACCTTTGTCTCATCTTACAAGGACATCAGTCATACTGGATTAATGACCTCCCCTTCCTCCTTTAGGATCTTATATTAATTATATCTGCAAAGACTGGATTTCTAAAGGCAAGCACATTCTGAGACACAGAAGGAAAAGACCTACACATAAGCTTGAGCAGGATACAATTAAAATCGTAACAGTACTACACTTGAAAACAAGGGTATGAAGAAATGCTCTGGGATTAAGAGGAAGAAGAGTGAAATTATAACTTGAGTGGATGAAAGTGAGGGACCATTGGGACTGGCTGCCTACAGGGACATTAAATGATGAATAGACTTGCCAGGGACAGGGTAAAGAGTAGCTATGTCAAGCCAAAGAGCATAAACAACACAAACTAATGGGTCAGCCCACAGATGCGCATAGACAATCACCAGAGATTGGTCACCCAATACCTATTAGCTTATCCTAGTTCTTGCTGACTCTAAACATTAATCTGAAAGCCTTCCTCAATGCAGCGTTCCAGACAGCTTCAGCTAGTCAAGTGTTTGGGACATTCAAGACAAAACTGACTTGCAGGGATATTCATTTAGGTAACTGTGCATTGTTCATGTGGCTAGCACATAGGGTCTACAGTGTGGTGGGGAGACAAGGAGATAAACTCAGTTGTTAAAATTTTGCACTGACCCAAGCTTAGTCATTTTTGAGTTTTGGATTTTTTCAACCTTATGTTCTATGCAATTTCTGTCTTTCAGTAGCCATCTCCATTTCCTATTCCACTTAAGGTGGTCTAATCAAGCTTCCTACCTTGAAGTCAAGAGTCCTTCCTATACAGGGAAGCTCATCATGAGTGTATCAGTCATTTGTCTTCTTCCTGCATAACAGAATTATCATGAATTTAGCTGTTTAAAATTAAAAGTTCTGTAGATGGGAAGTCCAAGTGCAACATGGCCTGATTTTCTGTTCACTGTCTCACCGGTCCGGTGTGGTGCGGTTCACCTTTGGCTCTGGTTCTCTCAAGCTTTCCTGCTGCTAGAAGAATTCATGTCCTTACAGTTGTAGGATTGAAGTCCTCATTTTCCTGTTAGTCACTGAACAGAGACTAGAAGCTTCAGCAGCTCCCTGCCTGTGGTCCCCAAGGGCAGTCCACAAAGTAGGTGTTCATTTTCTTTCACACCAGAGTTCATCCTTCTGATTGCCTTTTCTTCCGTGAACCCAAAGCTGAGTTTCATTAGATTAGGTCCAAGCTGGGTGTGATGGAGAATGCCTGAAATCCCGGCTTTCTGAGAGGCAAAGGCAGGTGGATCACAAGCTCACATCTCACCTGGGAAACTTACGGGAGACTGTCTCATAATTTAACAATAAAAATTCAAAAAGGGCTGGGGATGTAACTCAGTGCAAGGACCCTGGGTTCAACTCCCAGTACTAAAACAAATAGGTAAAGTTCACCCATTGTGTGGCCTTTTGGCATAAAATGTAACAGAATCATAGAGTGGCATCTCATCGCATTGACAAGAGTCACCCATACCTAGAGGAGAGTATTGCACAAGGACGAGGGACTTTGGGGTCATCTTAGAATTCTACCTGACACAGGGTACAGTCTAGCGAGAACGTCAGATCTGAGGGCAGACCTGTGACTCCTTATAACCTTAGCTGATATGATTTTACCACTCTGGCTTGTGATTTCTTATGCAAAATAAACTAAAAGTCCTTTAGAAGCAGACTTGTGTCCACTGCCTCTTGGAACCTCTTGAAGGTTTTTCTGAAGCAGATTGGATTTTACACTTCTAGCTCTTTACCTAGAATAGGTAACAAACACACTAGAGGGGAACAAAAGATGACTGAAGGTGGAGAGGATGGACCACTCTTGTCTATTCTATACTAAGGGCCAGTCCTGAGATTTCAGTTTCACTGTACCATGTGAGGACACAGGGAGAAGGCGCCATCTGTCAATCTGAGAGCAGGTCCTCCTCAAACAGTGAATCAGCTGGGTTCTTGACCCTGGACTTCCAGAACAATAAGCAATAAATTCCTGTGGCAAACTTTTCAGTTTACGGCATTTTACTGTAACAGCCTGATGAAACTATGACTCTGCGTGCGACACTGATCTCCTCCTAGATTTCTGCCACTCTCCAGCTATTCCAAGCAAAGCGCTAAACGAACTAAATCACAGTTAATGTCTTCAGCTTTGTGCACAGTGCCACTATTGCCACTGGCAAGAATGATGCTCCACTGAGCTCCACGTGGTGCAGGTTCTAAATGCATTCATCAGCTCAGCGTGAATCACCTCATCCTTTCACAGCCTCTGCATCTTATGGAGATTTTCATACCATCTATTGCAGTATAGATGCTTTCATAGTATAGACTCATGGCAGAGAGTTTTAGCTGATCTCCCCATTTTTCCTCTCATTTAGTCAGATCTAAATGAGAGGAACTGAGGGCCTCCCTCTTCCTCTGCCGCATTCATGCCGGTCGTTGTCCATGGCAACTCCATGGGGCAGCTGGGTCGTTTGGTAAGTTCTGCTTGAGTTTTTTACAAACAAGCGGGAAGGATAAGTCCTCAGGGCTGTGAGTTCCATTCACAGGGTGTTCACCAGCAGCCAGCTGCAATAGGCACCTATGCAATCCCACTTCCTCTTTCAGATTTGTCCTTGTTCCTTGTGTACTTTCTGCACGTACAAATGCATGGAGAGAGCGTGGAAAGGCTGAGCAGGTGGAGATGCACAAGTATTTCCTGCACTAACAGTGCTTCTTCCCTCCGGTTCCTTTTTGGAGAAACTACTTATGTCCTTCCCTTCTTGGAGGAAGTGTTTTGTGTTATTATTTTTTGGTGGTGCTGGGGATTGAACCCAGGACCTTGTGTACGCTAGACAAGTGCTCTGCCACTCAGCCATATCCAAATCCATCTCCTTCCATGAATAATGCTTCTCTCATCCTCGGTGAGTGGACAGGGAATTGTGTCACTGGCCAAGGGGAAGCTGAGTGGCTTGATTTGACGATAGAACCCTCCAACCACCTCCTTGGATTCTCTCTTCTTAGACCTTAGAACCCAAACTCATGACCTTCATACTTTCAACATTAGACTTTAAAGGGAATAAGGGAATGGTGAGGCAAGAACTACATTCAGGCTGTTTTCACAGAGAACCAGGCATAATCAGAGAGACCAACAGAGTGACAGAGGGCAAGAGAATACTGAAATGTGACCAAAACAGCAGAGATGAAAGTCTGTAGTGTTCACCTCAAATCAAGCCTCGGTCCTGGCACATGGAGGAGTTGAAATGTTTGCTGAGTGACTGCCGGAATCATCTCTCTCTAAAGAGATGGAGAGAGTAATCCTCTGGTTTCTTCCCTGCAACTTTTCTCCTTTAGACCCCTTGAGATAGTTGGTGTTAGCACAGTACATTCTCCCTTTTGTTGTTTGGTTTCCTTAAGTGGACCCTCTTGCTTGCACCCCAGTGAGTCACAACTGAGACAACATGAGCACTCATCCCCGCCTCCTCCCTCTCCTAACTGGACACTGGCTCGGATCTTCCCAAAGAGGGCAGGTTGCTACATGTTGCATGCAAAAGTCTCTCCCTAAAATTTACTAGTAGGATTTGTACCTCTCCATTTATATGACTTCTAGACTTCACAGAGGTGGTAAGCAATGATGAGACTGAAGTCCAGTTTCTCTTTGGAAGCCAATCTTAGGCCTAGTTTTGCATATGGTGCCCACTTAGAAGTCCTCACTGAGCCGTATCTGTGTGGCCCTTTGTTGCTGCAATGCAGGTCTCTTGTCCTCTGTCGTTCACACTTGCTTACTTAATACTCAAAGTATGGGAAGTAATGTTCTAGATGGTGGGAAGACAGGGTGAAGTGTTCTGTCAGTGTTTGGTGGTGCAGGGGATCGAACCCAGGGACTCATGTATGCTAGACAAGTGCTTTACCACTGAGCTGTACCCCAGTCTGCCTGATTTCACAGAGAATGCTTCTCTCATCCTTGTTGTGTGGATGGAATTGTGCGACTGGCCACTGGTCTGCAAGGCCTTGAAGTGGGAACATGTTTGGGGTGTTGGAGGAACTCAAAGGCCAATGTAGAGACCAGTGATTGAGGCCTCTGGTGAGGAACTGGTGAGGAATGACACCAAATACTAATTATGCTGCTTATTTACTCAAAAACTTTCAGGGACATCATAGTCATGGTAGGAAAAGGGAACGTAGTGTGAGGCAAAGAGCGTGGGACTTCCTGGTCAGTTCTGGGCTTGAAAGGAAGTTCCGCTGTTTCTGCGTCACCCAGTGCTGATTCCTTCTGTCTCATTTCCCTCGCTTACAAGCTGTAGACCAAAATGAGAGGCTGAGGCAAAACGGATAAACTGACACGTGTCTAGTATGTGGCAAGCTGACCGTCTCCACATCCCAGCCCTTCCATCTTCCTTGGCCTTATTCTTGCGCTGAACTCTATCCGTACTCCATTGCTCTGTGGGCTCTGTCAGATGCCTTTAGTCCACGCGGGCATGGTGAATGCTGTCCTGGTAGTCCTTACTCATTTTTTCATTCCTCGAACAAGGACTACCATCAATTTTCCTTAAAGCCCCCACCACTGGAAGTTGTGGTTTCACGTTGGAGATGATCTACCAGTATAGGACTCCCTCTTGGGCTGGACTTTCCCCCAGAGCAATGCTTCCAAGCATCTCATTCGCCCGGGATGTCCAGGCTCCCACACAGGCTTGCTTCATGAGGAAAATGTCATAAATAATAGCTGGAAGAAAAGGAGAAAGTGCATCTACTGTCTGTTCAATCAGATTTTACTCTCCCAGAGACATTTTTCCCCTTGGGGAATTCCAATGACCTCAGTATTAGTTACATTGATATGAACTTTATGTAAGACTCTATGCTTATTTCTGGGTGGTAGGTGAAGAAGAAAGCTCTGTGAAGTCAGGGATCACTTTATTTTCCATCTCTATATCACTAGTGCTTAGCATAATGCTTGACACTTAATTAGTTTACTTACCAAATATCGGTGAATGGAAGTAAGCTAAGATATGATTTAAAATCTGAAGTATGTCTGAGTGTGCGTGTTGGGGGGGATTATGAAAAAGAATAATCTTAGACATTTTGGTAACTCCACAGTGAGACTTTTAGAAAACACTTTTTTTTTTTTCTTTCTGCCCAACACACAGAAAGGAGGGCTCTGAAAGGAGGCTCTTTTGGAAACTGTCTGGGTGAGGTGTCACTTGGGAATGGGCAGCACTGTGGAAACATCCCCCTCTTCCATTTGGGGAATACTGATGGGAAGGTTGATGGTTGATGGGAGGGTTCATGTGTAAAAGACAGAGACAAAGAGCTGTGATTCCTCTGGGAGGACCTTAAAGCCTTCCTCCTCCCTCCTGGCTCTCGTTGCTTGGAGAAAGCACATTCCAAGACCAGATACCATCTGACACCCCGCTGAGACCAAAGCTACATGGGCTTGAGACACACGGTTCTGATTTTCTGGGAGACTGCTTTTCAAAGGACAAAAGTACCTCCCCTGCATTCGGGCCTATTTCAGCATGGCTCAGGGCTCTCTCCAGGGAGGACTTCCACACCCACCTGCACAGCACGGTGTGGACAGAGTGGACCCCAGGCCTAGTGGAAGCATCTTCCCACCATGCTCAGGGCGGGGTCCCTCGAGGTAACACATCTGGGGCTGTGGAAACCCTGTGGACACATGGTGGTCATGAAGAGCTGGTCTCATCAGAGTCTCTCCCAAAGCATCCACTTTCACCATGTATGAAATTGCTCAGAGGCGCTCTGTCTGAGAAAGCCCTACAGCCCAGAGGAGTTAGGGGATGCAGTTGTAGTCACCAAAAACTCAACCATGTGGTGGCCTGATGGCAGACATTCACCTCCAGAATGAGGTTGAACTACATCTGCTGGTGGTTGAAGCCATCCAGTATTCTGGTAGGCAACCCAACCAAGATGCTTTCAAAGAATAAGGTGAAGCACCTCTTCCCAAAGGTAACTGGTGTCTCTTACAGTGGCAGCCTTCTGGGCCTCCCATTCCGTCTTAGGTCTTTCCCCGAGAAAGGCTCTCAAACAAGGGTCTGCCTCTTCAGACCCAGGCTGAAGAGGAAGCAGCAGGCTGGAAGCCTCAAGCCCAAACTGGCCTCCCCTGAGTGGAGACTGTGGTGACTTTAGTGTCAGCAGGGTCCTGTGGGAATTGTAATCCCCACACTATCCGAGAACCTTGGCAAAGGAAAGCACCCAGCCCATCCCGCCGGTCGTTATGCGCTATGTCCAGTGGCAGCCAGCAGTGCTGCCTCTTCAGAAGTGAACCAGCAAATGGACCAGGATTTTAATCTGCAGCTTTCTGCTTCTTCTCTCCCACTTTTGCTTCCTTCTTCAATTGTCTCCTCTCTCCCTCACTCTTCTTGTCTTGTTAGTCCCTCACCTAGAATTGCCAGTGTTTAAGTATGCAGTCATTCGACTGTACTTAAAAGCACAGATCTGAAGTTAGACTATTTCAGTTTCCCTAGGTGCAAATTAATAGCCCTAGGGTCCTAGGATTATTGTAAATTTTAAGTGATGTAATTTATTTCCTCAACAAACCTTTATAGGTGCTTCATGCCAGATTCTTTTCTAAGGCCTGTACAAATATTAACTCATTTAATTCTCATTTTAGCCCTCTGAGAAGTGCTACTACTTTTTCTCATTTTACAGGTGTGGGAACTGAGGTACACATAAGTTCAGTAATTTGCCCAGTGTCATAAGGAGGAAGGTCTAAGAAATAACCCCAAATGTCTGATCCCAGCTGTGTTAAGTGTTAAAGAGACAAGGAGGATTTGAGGACAGACATCAGCGGTCTTCAAGTCTAGCTCTAGTCTAGAATAATCGGCAGGTTTACAAATCTGCTTATATTGAATCATAACCTTCGGGCAGCCTCAGAAATCTGCTTGTTTGAAGCTTGACAGAGGAGCTTAGGATGAAACCAGGGTCGAGAGTGACAGCTCGGAAAGGCATAGCTAGGGGAGGGGCAGCCCGGGCTGAGGAAACAGCGCGGAGGAAGGCAGAAGGCAGGAAAGGGGAGGCACCGCTGGGGAGTGCTGGCTGCTCCAGTTTGGCTGCAATGTTTAAGGCTCAGGCAGACAGGGAGAGAGCCACAGCTGGGGGCAAGGCAGACACTCTGGAGCCAACAGGGAACAGGGCCTCAGTGTGTGCCGGTGCCGGGATCCAACTTCCCAGCCTCGGATCTTCCGAGCTTCTGCTTGAATGGACACGAGGGGCCAGAGGTTGCCAGGAGAGGCCCTGGGGAGTCAGCAAGACAGTGGAGACCTGCACATCATGCGACATTTCTCTCCACCTATTTCTAAGAGATGAACCTGAAAAGGGAAAGCAAAGCTCTCCCCTTGGGTCCTGGGATGCCCTGCCAGTGGCTCGGTGGGTTGGGCTCACTCTAAGGATCCTTTTCTCCGATGACCTGCATTACCCCACTGAATAAGGCAGCAAACCTGCCTGCAATGTTGCTGTCTTTTGAAGAGCATGCTTGAAATACCCTCACATTCCTATAGACACTTATGAGGAGGGGATTACTTATTGCCTGCTAACGATAAGGAATCAGAACGTAACTCTGTAGAAAATAGGAGCTTTTGAAATTATTTGAGCCAGGGCCTGACACCATCATTTCTTTACCTTGGGATTCAGAGTGCTCATGTATCAATATGAAAATTCAGTGTTTTTCAAGGGTTTTTCACAGACATACAATCTCATTTGTTATGTGCCTCAGCACGTGAGCAAATTAAATCTTAAAGTATGTAGAGTAGTGTTTGTAGGTTCCGTGGCACGCTGGAAATCTGAAGGTGGGTGGTACTTTCACATGTGAGGCAGGAACTTCCTGTGTTGAACTCAGAAGTAGAACGGTAGGATGTCCTTCTCTCTTTCTTTTTTTTGGTGAGATGAGCGTGTATCTTGATTAGCTAAGCTTGAAAAGGAGAACCTGTCTTTCAGGCACTGGGTGTCTGGAAACCACGCAGATGTGAGCGCTTGCAGGCAGGGCTATCTCTGCTGGGAACCGGGTCTGCGGACATCACTTCCTCCCAGCCTGCTGCCCAGGGATGGATGTGGGGCCCACCTCAGCCAGCGTGGCATCCCAAGGGGCCCCGCTGCTCCTGGGCGGGAAGGTAATTAATGAACACGACAAGGGTGGTGAACACACTTGGGCATGGAGCACTCTGGTTAATAGTACGATTATCTTAGCTATCTTGTGTATATATACATATCATTTTCCCCCTTCCTTTTTTTCTCTTTTCCCCCATTCAGCTGTTCTTTCCTTTTGAGCAGTTTCTTTCCCTTTCACTATGTGTATTGTACCTTTTAGATCTTATTTACTCTTTCAAGTTTTTACACTAAGGAGATAATACAATATTTACACATGTGGGTCTGATTTATTTCACTTATGAGTGTGGTCTCTAGTTGCATCCATTTACCTATAAAAGCCTCCAGTTTATCTTTCTTCATAGCTGAGTAGTATTCCATTGTATAAAAATACCACATCCTTTTTATCCATTCCTTGGTTGATGGGCATTGGGTTGTTTCCAAGATCTAGCTATGACAAATTGTGCTGCTGTAAACATGGATGCACATATATTGCTGTGCTATGATATTTTTATTTTTCTGGGAAAATATGCAGAAAGGGAATAGCTGGGTTGAATGGAAATTCTAATCCTTGTTTTTTGAGGAATCTCCAGACTGATTTCCACAGTGGTTGCTCCAGTCCATGTTCCCACCAACAGTGGAGAAGGGTTCCTCTTTCCCCACAGCCTCGCCAGCATTTGTTATTGGTTGATTTCTTGATGATAGCCATTCTTTCTGGGGAGAGATGAAATGTCAGTGTTGTTTTAGTTTGATTTTCTTTTAACCTTTCTTTTTCCAAAAAACTTTTTGTGCTTTTTAAAAAATTTAAAATGTGCTAATTTCATTGATGAAAGGAAAACTGAAGTATGGGATGTTGGATTTTCTATCTATGACCATGACAAAATACTTCCGTTTGCTTCTTAACTCCTGAGTTAATGGCTAGCATTTTAAAGTTCTTTTCAAGTTGATCTTACACGTGTTTCCTTGGTATTCCTTCAGAGTTTGTCTATGGGAACATTTTCCTCTAAAGGTATTTACTTGCAAATACTGAGGCCGTTGGTTCCTATATGAATGCTGTACATAAAAACCATAGTGAGTTACTTTTAATTTGTGATAGTTTCTATATATGCTCAGAGTTTTCTTCTAAATATCTTTATGCGCATAGATAATAATTAGACCTCTGTCTTTTAAATGCTTGCTCTTTTTTTCTTTGCTTAATTGCATTACTTAGCTCCTTCACAGAATGTTAAGTATCAATGAAAATAAAAACATTCTTATCTAGGTTTAATTAAGATTCTGATATAAAAGAGACCATGTGATACTGTATGTAAGCTTGTGTGTCTGATTTATTTCACTTAATATTGAAGCCTAAAATATAAATAAAGAGTAAAATGGAAGATGGATATAATAGCACATGGGCAGATAGATCTTTTCAAATGACAAGGAGATGAAGAGATGGAGCGGGGAGAGGGGAAGAGATGAGAAAGAGTTGACATGTGCTAGGTGCAGGTGGCAACTACGCACAAGGACTGGAACCACCACGTACTAAAAACACGTAGGGTAAAAAATAAGAACAACAAAAAAATTCTGGTTCTGAATCTTCTTCTTCCTGCGTTATTAAGAGATGTTTTTAAGAGCTAATGTTAAATTCTCTGAGCTGCTTTAGCAACATCTATGGACATAATTACATATTTACGCTGGTGTGATTAGGGAATGTTGTTTCGACTTTTTTAGACATTTTAGAACACATGGAAACCTTATTGACCCAGTGTACATGGTGTGTTTTGTCGTATATTGTATTAGTTTCAATTTCATCTGAATTTATTAGTCTCAGAAGAGTAATTAAAATCACTTACCTTTCATATAATTCACCTACATTTAATACATTCAATATAATCTAGACCTTATATACTTGCATTTGATAGTTTATAATTTATTTCAGAAGAATCCATAACTACTAGATTCTCATTTTTGAATGACAATTTTATCATTTTTGAATGTCATTAGGGATTTTTTCCTGTGAATTTAATAGTGCCTAATGTCACAATCGCCCTTGCTATTTAGGCTTATTTGATGTGCCTTTTTTAACATTTATTTTTAAATCTTTTTAAGCATTTTATCATAATTCTTGTATATAAATTATAGTTATGATTTGCTCTACAGTTTAATCTTCAAGTTATTTTTACTTGTTATAGATGATTATATATATATATACATATACATATATATAGTGTTAGTTATGTTCTTCTATTTTATACTATGGTTTTATTTCCTTTTATTTGCTTAACTGAGTAACCAATTTGAAGATAACAATATGTAGTACAACAACCATTGTTAATTTCCGATCACCTTGTCTGAAATTCTGCATTGCTTCTATTTTTTTGGTGTTGTTTTGCTTATATCTATTTGTTAATATGTTTTCATTCTTTCATCTTTAAAATAAAATTTCCTATATTTTGTATACTTCCTGCTTTTCTTTGTTTTTCCTGATAATTTATAAAGCTTTAATTTAATTCTAGTTAGCTTTTTATCCACAATTTTCCCAATAAAAGCAAATCTTCTAATTTTTAGATATTATCTATTGAATCTATATAACCAATGGCAATTTTCTCACCATCCCTGTGCTATCTCCACTAGTATAATTTGTGACATTTTGTTTCTTCTTTAAATCTTTAAATGAGCTGAAACCTCTATTTCAGTCAAAAATGCATGAGTTCCAACATTTCCTTCTATCTAGCTATGTAAGATAAAGACATGAATGTTTGCACATTGTCCTCCACGATATCTCCCTTTTTGAGGTACTGTGGGTTGAGTAAGGGGCCTTCGTGCTGGCCTGCGTCCTCACTCTCTTGTCTTTGGCTTTGTTTTTTATTTTGAGACAGCATCTCTCTAACTTGCTAAGGTGCCCAGGCTGGGTTCAACTTTTGATCCTCCTGCCTCAGCTTACTAGAGAGCTGCAGTTATGGATGTGCACTGTCAAGCCCAGATCGTTTTCCTAGTATTGTTAGCTGATTTTAAAAATATTCCCATTCTGTTCAGTGTTATAAGTTCTACGTTTGTATTACGCATAGTCTCAACAGTAAACCCATTTCTTCTTAGGGTAATTTATCCCTTTTTCTTTTGCTAGGCTTAAATTTATCTTTCAGTACTTTTTGGGAGCATTCATAAAACATAATTCTTACATCTTTAAAAATATTTTCTATTCTGTTGTCTTTTTCTGTGAAACAGAATTTCACTGGATATAAAAATGCTTCCCTGAAGATTGTTAAAAACATGACATCTTTATATGCTATTTTTAAGTGTATCTGTGAAGAAATGGCAAGCTAGTCCATAATGTTTCCCCTTATAAATAAGCTTACCTAATAAATTTTTATTTGTCCAAAGGAATAGTGCATTACTTTTATTGTTCAAAAATTTACAGGAATACATTCAATATGAACCATTTTGTGTAAAATTTACTGGAGGAACATTATTCTTTTAATCATTTATCTTAAGGGTTTAAAAAATTTTGGAACATTTCCTTTAATTACAACTTAAACAGTTTTTCTTCTCTATTATTTGGGTTCTTCTTTGAGGACTCTCAGTCATTCACTCACTATATATCCATACCTTTAATTTATAATATATATATGTTATATTATATTATATATGCATGTGTCTAGCTGTCCCCACAAAGCTTCATGTGGTCAAAGGTGGGGTTTTTAAAGGGTGGCTGGATCTAGAGTGTGTGATACTGGCATGGATTCATGGTACAATGCTAGGCTAAAGGTTACTAAGATTAAGGGTGTGGGTGCTACCTATCCTAAGTAGCCTGGATAAGAAATAAGGGATAGAAAGAGCTGAGGTCACCTCTTCTTTTGTTTTGATACCTTCTGCCTACTATGAACTGTTTCACTTCTGCAGTTCCTCTCTATCATATGCCACTCTGCCTTGGAGCCAGCTGATTATGGACTAAAACCTCTAGAAATTGTGAGTTACATAAACCTTTCTCCCTTTAACTTTGGGTGTCGGATATTTTGTTGCAGTAACAAGAAAAGTAACTAAAACAATATATATGTATATATGTGTGCATATTTTCTCTGTGATACTTTTTTACCTTTTCATTCATTTCTGCCTTATTCCCTCACTTTTCTCATTTGTATATTATATGTCCCTGTGTTTTTATTTTTTTTTTAATTTTTATTTTTTCTGGTACTGGGAATTGAACTCACGACCTTGTGCTTGCCGGGCAGGTACTGTGCTGTTGACCTAAATCCCCAGCCCCTGTCCCTGTGTTTTTATTAATGTTGCAATTTTTGTTTCACTTTTAGGTTGATTTAATTTTTTTCTATTTATTTTCTAAACATGTCATATTAATGTTTCATCTTCTCTTGCCTTATTATAGCATTCATGAGCTCTTGAATATTTCCTGTTTGCCCTTGTTTTATAGACTTTGTTGTTATTCTATATTTTAAAAGCTCATAATGTTATATTTTGTTTCAACATTCTTCTGTCCTAAACCTTCTATTGGCTTACCAAATATTTAATTTTGTATGAAAACATCAAAAGTGTGTAAAAATATGGAAGATTCTCTATTCCCAAATGTGTCTAGAAAAAACATTTTTATTTCAAATTTAGACTACATGAGAGATTTGGGCAAGTAAGAATTTGTTCAATGCCAGAGTGGATTAGTTACTTGTGAAATGACTATTTTTGTTTTACCGCAATGGCTCTTCCTTATTCAATTCTTGAGCATCTATCACTGTTTTCTCTTGTTTTGCACATTGCTCAGACAAAAACTCATAAGACACGTTTTTGTCACCTTAAGGTGTTCAGAAATCACAAACCAAATGTGTCCAGTAGCATTTCTGTGTAAAATACCCCATTTCTTTTCCCAGAAGTGATCTCATTTAACTTAAGAGTGCCAAAAGGCAAAAAATTAAAAAGCAAGATTTGCTCTTCTTCCTGCAGTGCTGCTTCTTTGTGAATCTGAAAATTTCTGTGGTATTTCTGAGTATTTAAGCATGTCACATCCAACCTAACCCGAATGTATTATTCAGATACAAATTGGCAGTCATATATTGAGATCCCAGTAATTCAAACATACATACATAATTTATTATAAATATTTACTGAGGATTGTTGGCATTTACTCTTGGTTAGCATTACGGTAAGAATTGGGAATGTGGATGCCCAAGATGCCATCCTGCTTTCTAGGAGCTTAGAGTTGATGTGTAAATGGACAACTACATTAAAATCAGATACATGTGCCACTTTCCACCACTCTTTCCTTGGTTTACTCTGCTCCAGCCTCTGTGGCCTCTTTCTTGGTCTTCAAATTTCTCAGGAATCACTTTCTTTACCTGGAATATCTTTCCCCAAATAGTTATGTGGCTTATTATCTCAATTTATCTTACTACTTTTTTTTCTGTGGTCACTGTATGGAAAGTGACACTGTTTTTTTTTTTTTTATCCTGCCTTATTTTTGGGGGGTGTTTATTGATATATACAAATACTCCCCTTTGTCTCTCTCCATGATTTCTATTCACTAAGCCAGATGCAAACAGGAGATATGCTATGTCTGACACTCAATCAGGCCTTCATATTTACATATAATTTCACTTAACTCCTAACCACCCACGAAATAGGTTTTATTAGTCTCCCTGATACAGTAAGGAGTCTGAAGCATAAAAAGATTAATGCAGCTTTGTGTAAGGTTGCAGTGAGATGCAACATAAAAGCTGATTAAGACTTAGTTTTCTGAGTCTACTCCTAGAAATCTTTTTATTATACATGAACCATTCCATAACTAGGAAAACAAATGTGAGGCTAAATGTATAAATTCTACCACTTACCCTCCATTGGTTTTGCTAAGGCCATTCAAGACCTAGAAAATTCTCATTAACATAAAGTTTTAAAGAAAACATAAATCAACCATGAAACTCTCGCTTGGTACCTTTACACTGTTTTTTTCTAAGCAGGCATCTCACAGTTTCCATTTGTCTCTGAATAGCATGGAAGAATCTAAAAAGGCACTGGAAGGCATGGTAAGATGTCTTTGACCAGGTCTTCTCTGGTTACTAGCAAGAGATCCCAACTCAAATTGCAGAAGAATTTATGAACTTATATATCCAGAAAGACAAAAATCTAGGTATTCCTATATGGCTGGAGCTTGGTTTATGTAGGTTGTAACAAAGCTCACTCTCTCAACTCTGTTAGGATTTATGTAGTTTTATTCTTATATGTTCATACAACAGCCTCTCTGTCTCTAGCAAAATATCCCAATACAGTTCTATGCAGTTCAGGCTGGCCTTGAGCTCACTTTTTGGCCCAGGCTGGTCTCAAACTTGCAACAATCCTCCTGCCTCAGCCTCCCAAGTACTGGGATTACAGGTATGTACCACCACACCTGTATTTATATATATCAATATTTATATATATCAATAAACACCATTGATTTTTAGAATATGGAAAGTCAGAAAAAGAAAGCACAATTTTCCTTGTTGTGCTGGCAGAATGTTTGGGGAAAGCCCTAACTGACTTAGAGCACATGTCTTCACCTGTCCTAGAGACCTGGTAGGGAGCATTCCTTGCAGCTGTGGCCCAGTTATGACAGTTAAGCTTAGTGTGAGCTTGATTGGTTTTCAGCCATCCATGGCGCTGATACAGCTGGATATGTCTGAGCCGGTCATAAAGGTGTGGCCTTGGGGTTTATTTCTGGTCTCTCACCCCTTTGGGCTTCTCTTTGCAGCCACCGTGAACTGAGCAGCTCTGCTCCACCACATGCTTCTGACGATGGCTCTGCCTTTGAGACAGCTTACCACAGACTGAATCCCTGAAACCATTAGCCAAATCAAACCTCTCTTCCTTTAATTATGGATTTAGAGTGCTGTGCCCCAGGGATTGGAAAGCTGACTAATACATGGGTCCAGGTATCTATCTCTGGTACCATTGTAGGGGAGTTATTCCTAGCTGAATCTTTCAAAATGAGGAAAATCATTTTAGAATTGGGGAAGATGCTTTCTTTCAGGGAGGAGTGCTATGTAAGCACAAACTATTCAAATATCTCACCTTTATTTTTATAAAATGTAGACTTTTAATAAACAAATGCTCATGAAAGCATCCTCTATGCAAAAGTATTACCTGGGTATTCTTCTTTTAATCCATAATACTTCTCCTTGAAGATACAAATATGAAAGGAAATGGCTGAAGTACAGAGAGGTAAATGCAATCACAAGCTGAAGTATAAGTTGCTGTGGGAACTTGAAAGAAATGAGCAATATGAACAGGTTACTCAACTACTGCCCCTTTATCTTACCCCTTGAGCACTAGCAATACTTTCTGAAAGACAGCCTCTGAAAACTCTGGCATAAACTTGAAGCTATTTCTTCCTGCATCCTTTCTATTATCAAAGGTACTGACTTTAAGTCATCTAAAAAAGATCTAGAAGTTCTTTCCAAAGTCATGGCTTTGTAATATTTTAGGATATTATTGTCCTTTCTTCATTTCATGAAGCTGGCTCAGAGACATTTTGTTTTTAGGCACCAGGGAGCAGGGGAAGGAGAAGGAGAGGAAGGGGAGGGTTCAGCATGCTGACAAGTAAAAGGGGGTTATCTTCACATTAGATATATTTATTAGCATCATGACTCACAGGGCAATAATGCCACTTTGCCAGTGGCCTGGATAGAAAGCAAGACTATAAAGAAATAACTGGCTGATCCTTAGAAGCATCCAAGTTGTTATATCTTTAGGAAGTTAAAAAAGTACCTTAGTGTCTGCTTACTCATCCCTGGGCCGGATGTTCTAAGCTGGAAGGAAAAAAAAAAGGAAAAAAAATAAAAAATTTCCCTTCCCTCTGATCTTGATTGTGAAGGACAAAAGGTCCAAGATCTTCCACTAATTAGATCTGTGACTTTGAGAAATCACCCAACCTTGCTTAAGGTCTGCTTTCTTATTAAGGAAATGGAGACTTAATTATATATATTATAGGGTTTGGCATTGTGAAATATTTTTAGATATCTCAGTAGTATTCTTATTAATATGTCATTTGTATATAGTATGTGTTGCATACATGTTTTTGTGCCCAGACTCTGTGTGTGTGTGTGTGTGTGTGTGTGTGTGTGTGTGTTAAGGTTGTGTTCATCACTGAGAAACAGTCTAGATATTGAGTAACTTGATTTCCTTCTTATTCCCTCTTCCCCCCACTTAGTTTCCTCATTTGTAGAAGACTGGGCTGAAACAACCAATCACTAAATAACTTTCCCCCTCTGATTCTATTTTTTCTAAACATTTTGCTGTGCCTTTCACTGTGAGAAACCTGGCATGTTTTTCCAGAAGTTATCTTTTATCCGTAGCTCATTCTCTGGTCAGAAGCACACTTACGCACGTAGTTTTGCTATCAGAGTACATTGCAGGAGTCATCACTACCTGGTCAACATGGGGCTTTCCAATGCAGGCTGTGCAGGAGTCAGCAGGAGTTTTGGGGAGTCAGATGCAGGCTTCCAGGGATCAGAGCACAACCTCCAGGCGTGGAGCTCTCTGAGAGCCTCCTCGGAGATCAACTTCAGGTCCGGTCTCCCTGTACACAGTCACTCAGAATGTCTTTACACCTCATCTTTGCCCTCACTTTCAAAGGAAATGATTCAGAGGACTCTGAGACAGAACATCTCTTCTAAAACCATCAGTGCATCAGCATCATGTTTCCTGCCAAACTTCTGTGGGCTCAATTTCCATAGCATTTTCCAGGGCTCTGCAAGAAGCTGTCACGACCCACAATCAGGCCAGTAGACTCACAGGAGGACGAGTCAGAAACAACCGCAGAGCATCCCCAGCAATGCTCACTCCTTGCTTTAAGCATGGAGAGCATTCTGATGATGGAGGTTAGGTGAATCCCTGCAGCTCTCACGTGAATTTGTCATGGAGGGAAAAAAACCATATAATCACCCCTTCCTGAAGGATGTCGATAGAACTCGTTAAATATATGGAATGTTTTGCCCATACTTCTTATTTAACCCTCACAAAATGTTAATGAATTACTTATTTCTATCTTCACATAGAGACAAACGAAGTTAGAGAATATTAAATAACTCTACCTGAGATCATATACCCAAAGAGAGATCTGAATTCCTGTTGTTTTTATTTATTTGTATATGTTTCTTAATTTCATTGTCTGTCTGATCAGGGCACGAGGTGCCTCACTTTATTAAGTTATAATCAAGGGAAAAGGCAAGGGAAGTCATCTGTGAATTGGATCTTAATGAATTAAATAGAAAAGAAATCTATTAAGAAATCAGACTTTGTATTCATAATATAGCTGTATTTAATTTCTGCAGAACCGTAGCTTTTAGAAATAAATGTGTCCTTCTAAATAAATATACACATATCTAATTCTGACTGACTTCAGTAGAAGAAAATTTGATATGCTTTGCATTAAGAAAACTAATGACATTTTATAAAAGAAGTACTTGGTAATTGAGGTGGTACTGGAAATATTGATAAGAAAGAAAAGAAGTGTAAAGATCCATAAGTCTACAATCTGGAGAAAAAATTTGGTACACATGCTAGATTTTTAAAATTATCTTCCACATATGTATAATCTTTAAAAAATTTAATTATAATATATATGCATATATATACTCTTTTTAGACTACTTTAAATATAAACAATAAATTATGAGCAAGCCTCTATGAATATATGCATATATTCATTTTAATCAATGTTTAATATAGATTTTATGGATATAAAATTATTTTACTGCTTTTTGTCACACATTTCAGTTATTTTGAGTTTGACATTATAAATCATGCTGTGGATGAACATCCTTGTTTATAGATATTTGTACATTTCTCGAATTATTTCCTCAGAATATATTTCTAGAACTGAACTGCCAAGTCATAAAGTGTGTGTGTCTTTATGTTGTCTTTGCATTGTGCGAAATCCTACTAGGCTGGGGGCAGTGCCCTTCTAGGACACCACCCTATCGTAGTAATATCTTATTTTGTTGTCCAAACACAGTTTTCTGAGTTTAAGTGCACCTGCTGACCCATATTGTCAATATTTACCTACAATGACTAGAAAAATAAACCAAAACCAAAGACAAGATCCCAACAATTAATTCAGATACTCTGGCTTCAAGAAGATTGTGAGAAGGGTCAGAACTTCCAGATCTTGGTACAGTGTAACTATAATTTGTTCAAGGATTAAAGCTGTGGTTTCTAGATCAGATAGATGGAGACTGTCCTTACTCCCAGTGACCATGGTCAGTGTAGGCTAGTGATTAAGGAGCTTAGATTCTAGGGATGGAGAGCCTGTGTTCTTTCTCTGTTACCTATGGCTAGCTTTGTGGCTTCTGGCAATTACTAAATTTCTTTATGATCATTTTTTAAAATCTGTACCCGAGAATTATAATAGCTACTAACTTACAGTGTAGTATAAAGTAATGAGTTTTTCACATAAGGTCCTTCGACTGTGCCTGGCACATAAAGTTACTACATAAATATGAGTCACTGTAGCTATTGCTGTCTAATGGTCTGTGTTGTTAAAAAGCTGATACGTAGTGAGTACTCAGAGTGTTTATTGAAATAATTAAGAAATGGTCAGTGTTCTGAGACAATTGGTTCCTGGCTAGACATAAAGCTTTGGGAGGCACCCATGGGAGTTGAAGTAGGTAAGTAAAAGAAAGGTGCAGCAAAGCAGTGAAGACCGAGGACCTCACCTCAGGAACTGCTACTGAGTACTCAAAGCTAGTCATAGAGAAGGGAAGGGATTGTTCAGTGAGAACTGGTGGAGGAGGATGTCTTAGAAATACTTGGTGGGAAATGTGATCTTCAGTGGTGGTATTCACCTATTTGACCTTCCATAGAAGGAGCTGGAAAAAAATTTTGACCTTATTAATTTCCCCTCCCCTCCCCTCCCCTCCCTTCCCCTCCCCTTCCCTCCTCTCCTCTCCTGCCCTTTCCAAACTCAGGTTCTTGTTGGATGAACCAGAAATGCAGCCCAAGGACAAGAGAACTTGTTACTCTCATCTCCAAGGTCATGAGTAGAAGTGGATGATGGATCAAGAGGGTCAGGTGGAAGATGTCCAGGCATGTTACTTGGCAACTTAAAACAACAGTGTACTCCAGCACCAAGGTCATTGATCTACTGGGTGATGCATGCAAATAGAAGCCTTCTTGTTCTCTCTGGCTAGTCTGACCTTTCTTTTCTATCTTTTCCTTGGCTCTGGAAAGCTTTTTATTGATATTTTTCACACATTGAAAATGCACTTGTGTTGGGTAGATTTCATTTTGTGCTTGGAGAGCCTGACCTGTTTGTACATTAGAGAATTACCCATAGGTGAGGCATGAAAATGTCAACCAAGCTTTGCTACATGCTGAGACACTGAGTCTAGGCAGTGAGAGGAAAAGGAGAAAGCTAGTTGACCACACCATAGAACCTGAGCTGTGGAGCCTGCCTCTTCTCAAGGATGAAGACGATGTGGGGTGAAGTAGGATAATAAGTTTCCCTGTTGATGTCTGGATACAGTCACCAGGTGGCCTTAGTTTTTGAAAGTTCGATTAGGGAGAGAAATATTATGTAGACTTGGTTATTGAACATGGTCTTCTCACAGAAAGGTATCAAAATATTGATATTTTGATAAGTGACTCAATTCAACTCAAGAAGAAATTGACCAGTATTAATATTTTTATCCCATTTTGGAAACAGATTCAAAAAAACTTCAGCAACTTATTTAATTTAATTTTATTTATTTATTTATTTTTGGTTTTTTTCCGGGTACTGGGAATCAAACTCGTGACCTCATGCTTGCCAGGCAGGTGCTGTGCTGCTGAGCTAAATCCCCAGCCCCGCACAACTTATTTTAAATTACTAGTATGTGTTTGAGATTCTTGAAGTCTGTCAATGAAAAATTGATGTCCTTCCATTAAACATGTTCTGTCATATGTAAAAATATAACACTATTTCTTGTTTTTGATGCAAAAAGAATACCATTATATAAAGGTATATTGCTCATTTGTTTTGATTAAATTTTAGCTGAAGAGATAAGATTCATACATATGAAACAATGAGATAATGACCTATACTTAAATATAGTAAAGACTCATAGTACTTTCTGATGCCAACGTTTTTCCTGCTCAGCTTGTTAGCTTTTCGTGTTTGCTGTCTTCTTCGGCCCATTACATTTAGGTTGCACAGGCATCCTGATTTTTCACGTTGGTTGGTTCCTACTTCTGGCCCATTCTCCAGCTCCCAAAGACTTCTAAAAGTTGATACCCTTGTGTGCAGTGCTATTTCTCGGCCCTGATTCAGATCCTTTTTGCCCAATAGAGCTGTTTGAGCAGCATCTACCTAGCTGTAGGCTCATCCCTTCTTAATCTGCTTTCCATGTCCATCTCCCGGAGGCTTCCCTTCCAGCTATGCCTGAGCATGTCACCCCCTTTTAGCATAGCTGAAATTCCAGAACTCCAGCCACTCTAATACTGATCACACGATTTTAGCCATGGATACAGATTACCCATACCAAGGGATGATATGGCCCTGGTAGCTGTTAAATAATCTAAAATAGCTCTCTATATTGGAAGAGGATCTAGGGCTGGAGGTAAGGAGAGGAAAAGAAGGGAAAGAGGAGTGAAAAGAAGGAAGATGTGGTATGTATATCTACTGACTCCCCATGATGAATGTAATCATTATGTACTGGAGACATGCAGTACATGTTTTTTACTGGGAAAAATTAAAATAAAAAACTAAAAGATAAAATAACTCCTTATAATTTTCCTTGTTTCAAGTTACAATAACAGAAATCACAGATGAGAATATACTGGTCACATATACATTGAAGTAAGTACATGACTACTAGCTCTAAAATTATCTTAACACAAGCGTTTTACCATTCACTGTAGAATAAAAGCTTAGCTGCTTACTGTGATAATAAAACCAACAAGAGTCCGATCTCTTCATTCCTATTTGCTTTCACTGGCTCTTATAATTTTCAGTTTGTAATTCTAGATAATTATGTATTCTGGCCACTCATTAGGTCCTGGTGCAGGGTAGATCTTTTATAAATATTCATTGAATAAATGAGTGAAAATAACCTGTCTGCTCAACTAGATGTTAAGTTCCCTTAAATCAGGGATTAAATATGTTAGTCATTTCTCTCTTTTCTCTGTAGAACACTGTACACATAGTAAATGTTTGTTGAGCTGAAGTATTAGCAAAGACGTAGATAATAATGAATCGTTGGAAATAAGAAAAATGACGGATCAGTAGGGGCCAGCGTGGTAAAGGCAGATTGTGAGGTGGTGTTGTTGCTGGAACACTGGGTTGGGTCCTGCGGTGATGAAGAACGAAATCAAGGACAGAAGAGGTGGGATGCAAACAAATTTACTGAAAAGATATGAAGACAAGAAAGTAAAGACGTAAAAGCAAGGAAGTGAAGCCCTATTAGCCAGGAGGGGCTTCTGGGTAGGACACTCACGGGGGCTTTTTGTCTGGGGACATTTCGGCGGGTCAGAGGGAGCTGGAGCTGCTGTGTAGCGGTGTGAGCTCCTCCCTGTAGGGGCCACCTCCACCTCGGGGCCCGGTCCGTGCAGTGTTCACACAGCGCCCGGGCAGCGCATGCTCCCTCGAGCCCGTGTCTTCCCGCCCGTGCTCTGGGGAGTCCCAGACAGCCCGAGCGCAGCTGGCAGATGACCTGTGAGGCCCCTGGGGGCGGTGACTCAGCAGACTCCATTTTGGGGCTGCGGTCCTTCTGCCGGATAGCACCCAACTCCTGTCTCACTAGGCCCTGTCACAGTGTGACCTGAGGTAGGCTGGAATTCAGGGTAAGCAGAGAGGAGATGGAACGCCAGGCGGGCCAGATCTTGGTCGACTCAGCTTGAGTGTGTACTGTGCCTTTGGGAGTAGCATTCCGTATGACAAATAACCTAGCCTGGCTCAAAAAGAGGTCTGAGCTTTGCTGTTGGCTCCTGGAAGGGAATCTGTAGGTGCACTAGGTGCCATGCCTAGCAGGAACACCTTTGCCTGAGGTCCAGGGGTGGCACTGGATATCTAACAGTATGGTTTAGGGTGTGGGATAGTCGCATCAGATAGTAACAGTAGACTCAGAGTACAGGTTTTTGGTCACATAGGATCAGTGCACCTCCAGGAGATCTGGAGAGTGAGATTAGCCATGTAGGAAACCAATCCTACCCATGTGACGGAGACCCCGTATAAACTGCAGGGCTGAGAAAGCTGCCCGGCTGGCAGTGCTCCGAGCACACTTTCACACATTGATGCTGGAAATCAGCACTGCTTGGCCTTACAAGGATAGGACACCTTCAAGCTGCACATCCGAAACCTTCCTGGACTCCGCCCTGTGCTCCTATTATTTTGTACCTGTACTGTGGAACTGTAACGCACTCTAACAGCGAGTGTCTCTTTTCTCACAGTGCTCTGGTGAGTCTCTCTGGTGAATTACTGCTCCCGAAGGGGATCTTGAGGCCTCTCTGAACTTGTAGTTAGAATCAGAAGCAAAGTCTTCCTCTGGACTCTTCCTTCTAAGCTTTTGGTTGACTAATTTTCCAGCTCAACTTAGATCTAAAATTATCTTTTAAAAGAAAATACTCTGCAGAATGTCAATACCCAGAGCAGATGGGAAAGCACTTAGTGTAGTCACTACAGGCCCACAGGCCTGGCGTCTTGCTCTCTGTTTTTTGTCTCACCTGCCACCCAGCCCTGAGGCTCCGCTGCGGAGAGAAAGGCCTCCACAGAACACCCTCGGAAAACCCAGTAATTGGCTGGGTGCCCTGTTAGAGGAAGAGAAAGGAAAGAACAGTTTTTGAACCTTACTGAGTGTGGCCTTGGGAGCTATTTCATGGTATTTTATTTAATCCTGTAATCATCCTGTGAGGAAAGTATTTGCCCCTTCTACACGCATAGAAAATGAGCTTAGAACAATTAGGAGCCAGCCCATAGCCACACAGTGGATTCAAGGCTGAGCTGGCATTAGAAAGTCAGCCCAAGTTCAACTTGATCCTGCAGTACTAGGGAGGTAACTAGGGGGCTCACACAGGGCAGGGATTTCACAGAAACAGCACAGGTAGTGTCAGCGAGGGGCAGACCGAGAAGCAGAGGGGCCGGGAGATGTCAGAGGTGGGTGGAGGCGGGGACAACCATGCTTCACCCTGGCTGTGGGATGCACAGTGAGGACACTATTTAACTGCGGAGTCCTGGCCTTTAGGTCAGAGCTGAAGAAAAGAACCTCCTGGAACATTGCTCTATGCTCCACCTCTTCAAGCAGTGAAGTGAAGAAACATCCTTCTGTGTTTAAATAAAAAAAAAGGCGTTTTCATTTCAAGGCACTCATGATTTTCACTTGTCAAAGGATGACAGGCTTTCTCAGAACTGGGGAAGAAAATGAATAAGACTTGGAGAAGATCACTACCAAGCTCTAAAACATGAAAGGGCTTCAGTAGTGTCCATACTTTTTTTTTTTTTTTAATCCCAGTGACCTCCACCAAACTGGAGTCAGAACCCAACTCACTTTGTGAGGTGAAATTTCTTGTCTTGAAGTATTTCACGCACAAAGAGGTACTGGCATGCAGCGGAGGGAAGGAAGGAGTGGACACAGTGATGGGACAGCTAATGAGGATGAAGCTCTCTGGATAACACGGGCAGCCTGCCTTGGCTCATGTGACACTCGTGCTAATCTTGTGGGGGGAATGCCTAACAAGGCAGCGCAATTGTTCTTATCAGTTTGGAATTTGATACTTCATAGATATTTTCTTTTCTAAGTCTAAGTTCAACAGGGTCACAGATCTGATCTGTTTTATGCACTGTTGATTCCCTGATATGTGCAATGCCTTTCACCTAATCAGTGCTTACTAAGTATTCTGAGAATGGACATATCTGAGAGTGAACTACGTATATGTTTATGTATACTGTTTATACCTACTATGGTTTAGATGTAAAAGCCTCCAGAGCCACCTGTATTGGAAAAGATGCCTGGATCATGGGGTTGTAGCTGCCTTGCAGTTAGGAGCCGGGATCTTATCGGAAGAGGCGGGTCATTGGGGCATGACCCGGAAGGGCTTCGCTCCCTTCCCAGCACCACCCTTTCCTCTCTGCTTCCTGTCCACCATGTGGTGAGCAGCTTTTCTCTGCAAGGCTCTTGCCCTGTTACTTATCATGCCAGGACTGAAACTTCTAGAACATGGACCAAAAAACACCTCTTCTGCTTTAAATTGTGGGTGTTGGGTATTTTGTCCTAGTGATGAGGAAAATGACAAAGACACAGCCTGAAATTCAAACCCAATTTTTCTAAATCTCAGGTACAGTATTAGGCAATGCAACTGGGACCTGGGATCAGCACTAGGTTCACTGTAAACCAGCCTTCTGACTTATTTCTCTGTTGGCTAGTTGACTGTGGTTAGGTCTTAGTGGCCCAACCAATTCAAACCACAACCTTCCACCCATGATATGAAGTGGTTGGGATTAATGACTCCTGATTTCCTATCATTCTTCATGAGGCTAAGGCTGTGAATCTCACTAACTGGTGTTTGAGTTGAATTCATTTTTAATAGAAGCAAAGTCTGCCATATATGGTGCTTGCTGTGCTGAAAATATGCTTCTTCTAATATGAGATTTTTCCTCTTCCTTGACCAGAGAATTCCAGTAAGTCCAATGAAATTGGAGAATTGTTCCCTTTGGTGAAATTTACTGCAAATAAAAAGAATTGGCTTGATGTTGTGATTTCCTGATTACCTGATGATACTGAGCATCATTAATTTTTCAAGTTCTTCATCCACCAGTAATAATAATAATAATAATAATAGTAACAATGCTGATGAAATTAACATTTATTGAGTGCCAGGTGCTATCTGGTCACTTTACAGTTTTAACCATCTAACTTATGTTATGAGCTAAATCTTTTATTTGCCACAAATAACTATAGAAAAAAAGATTTAGAAATTGCTAAGACATCCATCTTAAAAGTGGTAGAGAAAATCATTGAGGCAGAGCTCTCTCACTTACAGATTCAGAGATTTTAGCCTTTACATTTATAACCTTTGGGATGAGTGATTGGAACTGGATTTTGTGGCTTTTGAAGTGGATGAGTCTTTGTAAAAATCTGATGAAAGTCATGGTGTGCGCATTCTAGAAAGATATGTGTGATTACATCACTCAAAATTGGGGAGATTGTCAGAGCTTTCAGGAACCTACTAAAATGTAGTAGGAAGTTCGGAGGAAAAAAAGAAAACTTCTAATCCTGGAGTTAATATTTTTGAAACAGAATCATCCAGAGTGGATTTTCAGAGACCCATCAGGACATTTAAGTCACTAGAATGCAGTTAACCTGCTCTCCTTGGAAGTCTGGAGACAATGGACTTAGTTATGCTGAGGGCTAGAGCAATCGCTTCACCTGCTGGCTGGAGGATGTAGCCTGGTTACTGATCACTACCATGGTCACGAGTTTCCATCTTTGCTCCAAGTTCTCCAATTTCTGTTTTTCGAGTTTAACTTGTCCAGGACGTTGCCGGAAGAGAAACCGTGGGGGCCTGATTAAAAGCATATGGCATCTGAGGTGGGGAGGGGAGCAGGCATGCAGCAGGAGGGGGAGGAGTACTAAACTGAGTGTTTCTAATACAGGAGCAAGAGAGTATTTTCTGCTCCTGCTGGGGCTGAGCTGCACCAAGGAATACTCTGCTCTCTTGCCTTCCAGGCCTAGAGTGAAAGGCCAGGATAGAAGTTTCAGAACCTGCAATGTTAGGGTGTCTGGTTGTCATACCTGGCTGTCATTAGATGGTACATAAGAGCCACCAGGAGGAAAGTATGTGGAGAGTGTGTTAGCCACTTGGGAAGACAGTGGTGCCTTCCCATCCTGACCCAGCTTAAGATCTCTTTGGAAGTGTTCAAAGCCCACTTTCACAGGCCTACTCAAGCTTTAATAGCTCTCTGGAGGGGCCACCACTTGCCTTTCAGTATATGTCCCCTTTGTGTTTAGGTGATATTTCTCTGGTATAATAACATCTGAATGGAACCCCAGAATGAAACTCCTGTAAAGGAACCTGTGCCAGTGAAATAAACCCTGATGGAGTTTAGGCTACCTGGATCCTATTGTCTTCCTCCAATAACAATAGCCATGCTTCCTCTTGGGGAACGGACTCTCACCCATCCTATGCAGATCTGATGATATTTTAGTCCTGCAGGAGGTTGACTTCAACAAGGCAGCAGGCAAGCAGAGTCCCAAGCCGGGTGAATAGGCTTTGATCTCTCTCTCTAGGCTTTGTGTAAAAGAAGCACAAAAGGAACCAGAAGAGCTGATGGCCATTTGCTCCGGTGTGAGCTTTCTTGTTAGGCTGTGCTGTGGTTTCTACTCTGGGTTAGCAGGAACTTGCAGAATCCTGTCTTTTCCTGGCCTGGTTCTCCAGGTCTTCTCTCAGTTTCTGAGCAACCATCATCCTTCCAATAAATTTCCTTTAGTTACCTTAGCCAGAGTCCCACAACATCCATCTTCTAACTCAACACAGAGGTCACCGGGGCCCACAGACTCCGAGTGCTCTCCTTGGTTATCCAGGAAGAAAGTGGTTGCCTGGAATCTTGAATCTACATTCCATGATTCCAGGAATATGCAGAAGGCATTAGTTTGCCTTTATTGAACAATTCCTCAGTTTAATCTCAATGTGGTCTTCTGGACTCGTTTGAAAGTTAAGTCCAGAGGAATAAGAAACACCTCTTACTCTCTGTTGATGTCGCATTTGTAAGCACTGTTTTGATCTATTCTCAAAATATGTCACAGGCCAGCGGGCCTGGAGCCTCATGCCCTGCTGCTGGCAAGTGCTTATTTTAGATGTTTCTAAAGATGAAGCTTTTCCTTATCGGGTGCAGCTGGCCTAGTGGTCAGACCTTTGGGGAGGAGACACTCTCTGCCCTCATCGCTTGAGTTTGGGCCACAATCCACAATCCTGATGGTTGTTGAAAGGGTGGGTCAGCCGTGCTATTTTTCATCTTGACTTTTCCCTGTACGGATGCTACTCCACACATCACGTAGAAATATTTGTGCTAGTTAACTCTCTTCCCCAGAGATGGAGTTGGAGCTGGTTGAAGGCTGTTCACTGAGGAAGAATTAAAAGATACAGATAGTGAATATTTGGAGAAGTCCCTGGAAAAAAAGTGGTTTCCTCCGGGTCAAGATAATCTTCTCCTTCATTTCTGTGCCACTCAACCTGGTGTGTTCATAATGGTATGTTGATCCCAAAGCATTCTTAGCACTTCACACAGTTATTTGCATTTATATTGCATGTTTCACTTATACTGCGTGCTCTTCAGAAAGTAGAGTCCTAGGAGTGCAGGGACACATCCAGACAGGTGAAGAGCTCAGCCCCCATCACGTATGCCCCAAATGGCTGGCACCTCCCTCTGCTTCTGCTGCTCCCTTTACACAGCTGTCATTGCCTCATCTTGATGGCAGTGACTTCTAGAGATAGAGAAAGGGGTGACCGTGGGAGATCAAGAGTGGGTTTCCAGTTGGATGTGAGTTTTCTGACTGTAAATAGTCGCCCTCTCCATTGTGCTTCTGCCATTCACCAGTGACTGAGTCCATTTCAATCAGTTTGTTCATCACACTTCTATTAGTCTCCTCCTGTATACCTGCAGGTCCGAGAGGAATAAAAGGCAGCACTCACCATGAAAGAGCTGCTGTCTAGTGGACTGGTTCTAGGGCCAAGTGCAGAAAAAGGGAACTATTGCGGAGAGGTGAGTAGCAGAGCCTAGTGCTGTATGTGAACTCAGATACTGTGCCTGACGGTTCTACAAGAGAGTTGCTGTTTCCTTGGACATTCACAATACATTTACAAAATGTTTAACACAGTGCCTGACACCGTCATTTTTAAATAAGGGCAACTATTAAATATTTCATTTAAACACACATGTGACAATTGTTACCTTACACTTTAGAAAAAAATGACATTTTATTGTGTCCTGTCTTGCTAGGTGATACCTCTAAGTATGATTTATAAAAGGGACCTACATAATCTGCCTTAAACAACCATCCCACCCTTGCTATTTTGTATTCTATTTTGTATAACTTAAACTGTTTGTGTTTGCTGGAATCATTTCACTCCTATTCACTAGTCCATATCCAGTTGAAAACTTGTCCTTTGGGGGGAAGATCTCTATTTCACCTTACATTGAGTTTTGCTTTCTGTTGTGTTTATAGAACCATCTACTCCAGATCTTTGCCAAGCACTGTAATTATGTATTTTTATAATGCTCACACAGAGTGAGTGCATCATTAGACACTCTTCCTTTCAATGTTGGTGCTTAACCCAGCACCTACCATGAAGTAAGCCATTCAGTGAGTCATTATACAATAAATAAGTAGTTGTCCAGCTCTTGTGAATTGGAAAACATTTAAAGTCTTTCTTTAAAAAATTATGTGTATGCACAGAATATTTTATACCAGATAGAAACATTTTAGGAAAAGTAGAAACCATGAAGCCATGGTTTATTTTCCCTCTTTTAACCAGAAAGGAAGTTTGAAATCATCTGAAATTATATCACATCTTTCTCATACCAAGATAGGGAGAACATGCTAACTATCCAACAGAAATGGCTAAGTTCATTGCCAGACATTTAGGATGGATCTCTTCTGGGTGATATCCTCAGGTATGTGTTGAATATTTCAGTGATTCAACATTTTTAATGAATACTAATACAGCATATGCTGTTGGTAGCCACTATTTAGATATTTTAGGATAAAACTGAGTAGGAAAAGTAGAATCTTAGGTATTCATGGTCCAATTGAGAGACATTTATAATCTTACGGACTGGGATGATGTGACGGCAGGACATTTACAATCCTATGGAATACTTTGATTTTAAGCAGTGGAAACCAATCTAATTTGGTCTAAGCCAAAGAGAAGACACTTATTTAAAGAAGTAAAGACTGCCATACTGAGGCCAAAGAGTGTAAATGGGACAGGAAAAAGGGCAGAAATAGGATCTAGAAAGGCTTCGGGACTCTCTCTGCCTCCCACTAGCTCCTCTCTACCCATCCGCAGCTTCTGGTGTCTGGGACGTGTGTGTGCTCCTTTGACACCTATGACCGTCTCATGCCCCTTTTGATTCTATGACACAGGAGGGTTTCCTTGTAGGTTTCTGAGTGCGTCCTTCTGCCCTCTAGCCTTCTACTTTCTCATCCTTTGAATGCTTTTCCCTTTTCTCCCACTCTGTCTTGGTCTCAATTTCAAAGTCTTCAGAAAGATTCTGTTGTCCCAGCTTGTGAGGTAGCTGTAAACAGGAACGAATGACATTGCCAAAGGTGGATCTGGGAATCTCATGTTGTGGTCTGCTGAATCAAGACCCAAGGTCTTCATTATCATGTGGAGGTGCTGAGCAGACAAGCCACTGTCTTCCGTCTTCTACACAACAAGACGAAATCTCCTGTGCAATACAAGGGTAGAATTGGGAAGTAAGGCTTAGCTCATCTACATTCTCCTTTTAAGGTGCATAGCCTGGAGGTGTTGATCATAAAATGAAGACTTCATGGAGGAGCTTAGCTCTTGGTTTGGAATTTAATAAGAATATAGTGAGTGAGCAATCTCCAAGTCTAAAATATTTTAATGTATAAAATAAGTAAAAATTAGTACCAGGCAGCCAGATCAGCTAAGTTTTTGCAATTCTGAACAGATACCTCCGGAGGAAGTGCTCTCTGTAAATCTCATAGAAATAAATGAAAAATAGAGTTTCTTATCATAAACTAAGTGGGAGAGAAGCATGTGTACCCAGGAGACAGCGGCCTTTTCCCTTTTGCCTAGGCCCGTTATTGAAAAGTGTTAAAACATATTACCAGTCAGGCTCTTGATTTAGAAATGATTCATGAGGCATGGAGTATTAGTGGGAGTGAGTGTACTGGGATATTAAAATGCCATTGACATCCATAACTACCAATGTATAAAAATAACAAATGCTAATGAAATGACCTGAGTGCTGAGAGCATGCAGTTTGGCCCTTGTCAACGTTCTGCTTCATGAAATATAGGCCATTCTGCCTTCCCTGCTTACGTCAGACTGTCCAGGAGAATATTCATTTCATTATTCCTGCTATCCATCAAACCTCCTGTGCCCAAAAAGTATTCAGAAGAAGCAGTGCCATCTTTTCCTCTACATTTTTGCAGGGCCAAGTGCATTTTGGGTAATGGGGTAGAGATTTTGGAGGGTGGGAATAGCTCCCTGAGTCTAAGTGTCTGATCATGCTATTTGGATTTATCAATGAACACTCTCCTTCCCTGACCAAACTTCAATAATACATTTGGAAATAAGGTACAGTGGCATTTCCACTAATAAAAGCATGTGACTACAGTCAAGAGGCACGTGAGCCATATATATATAAAGTTATCTGGAAAGGAATGAATTCTAAATTCTAGAAAGCTATTGATTAGAATCATAAAGAAAAATGATACTCTGGTTTATTAGCTATTTCTTGAACACTTACTGTATACAGAGCATTGCTTCAGGTACTGAGAATTGTTAAGGATGGTCACTTAGGAATTATGAGTTGATATTCTTCTTTATGTAGAAGAGGCAGCATATGGATTTAGTGATGTGAAGACAACTGTAGGGAAATGTACTAGTGCCTGTTAAATGTCCTCTGATTACAAACTGAACAAGTGCCAGGAGGAAGCAGTATTGAATGACCCAGAACACAAGAGCCACATAGACAAAAAGCATGGGTGGGTGATGCATGAAAATGGCTATGCTGCTCCTTGGCAAAGATGGGCTGATTTCCACTCATCACCAAGGGAAGGCGGATGAGACCCAAAATACTGATACATGAATCCCCTCTGGTCAGTGGGGAGCTCCTTTGTTTCTCCCTAAAGAAGACGCTGTCTCACATGGGCAAATCTGCCTGGCTCTTTCGGGAGTTACTTTGGCACTGTGTAACAAACATCTTCAAATATTCACACCCTTTGACTCTGGTAATTCCAATTCTGGGAACCTTTCTCCCAAAGAAACAGCTAATTCTAAATAACAGAAAAGCTTTTTACACCAAGACACGCACAGCAGTTCCTCTTCTAGTAGTGAAAAATTGAAAATAATGTAAATTCCTGAAACTGGGGAATGACTGAGCAAATTACGGCAAATCTATTTAGGCACTAACAGCTATCGAATGCTTGTGCTGTGCCGAGCACTGTTCTGGAAGCTTCTGGGACCAGAGCGCACTCAGTCTTCATGAGAGTTTTACTGCTGCTCTGATTTCACAGATGGAGAAACTGAGGGATGGATGGATAACAGTAATGTGCCCACGGTCCCCCAACTGCCACAGCGGAAGACAGGGATTCAAATTTAGATGCCTCTGGGCTGATCAGATATTTTACAGACTTTCAATGACCAGTTTTTGAAATATATGTATTATATGAAAAATGCTTATAGAAATATAAAATTAAAACAGACTAACATAATGGAAGACTATAGTATGAATAGCAGGTAAGTTCAAAACCAAACACATACATAGTAATAGATAATATATATTTTCCATTTTGCAGACCTCTGAGGCTTTCTTTCTGATTCTGCATCATTCTCTCTCATTTCCTACTCCTTCCTTCTATGACTATTTCTCTTCAGACTCACTGTCTCCTTCTCTTCCTCCAGCCTCCCTGCCCGGCTTCTTGTTCATACGTATCATGTAAATTATAAATGACTTCTCTTTTTTTGCTTAAACTAAACCTACCTTTGTCCTTCTATACATATTTCTCAAAGCCTAGCATCAGTTCTGTCCCTTCCAGGCTCTAAGATCGCTCCAGCTTGTGCTGAGCGATCCCTGCTTTGATGCTCTCTGCTCTGTAGATGACCTCACAGTTCATCACACTGTCTGGCATTGCCCCTTTACTCATTGCTTCCAGTATATTTTGTGTTTTCTGGACTGACCTGCAACTCCTTGTCACTTTATATGACTCATACAACAGCCCTTATCAGAGGATTGAACACAGGGAAGGCCCAAATACACACTGGTCCATGGAAAGACGTTTTAAGTCCCATAGCAAAGCTTTCTCAAAGGGCTCGATTTTGTCTAAATTTATCTAAGCAAGAACTAAGAGTCACAGAGAAGAAAGCCTGCGTCACTTATAATAAGAATAGAACATACAATTTTGAAAAGATCTAGAAGGTCATGCACTTTCCCTTCTTCTTGGGCCAGTGAAGAGGAGGAGTAGGATGATGACTAGCATCCAGGCTGGGGCTGCCCAGGTGACAGCAGACATGGCCTGGAGGACAGTGTGCTGTTCCTGACCACAGGAGGATGACTCCTTCCCTTCCCTTGGGCTCCACCGCCTGCCTCTGAGATCTCTGTCCTCCTCCTCCTCCTGCTCCTCTTCCTGCTCCTCCTCCTGCTCCTCCTCCTCAGCATCCTCCTCCCTTTCCTTCTTCTCTAGATCAAAACACAGAATTCACAGCAAAGGTCCTGAAATAACAACCTGCTTTCTCCAAAAGGAGAGAGAAGAGGAGAGTTTATTGAATGTCTTTGTTTCTCCTGATTCCTTCAGCCCCCTTGATTTTCTGCATTCCCTGGCACAGACTGTCCTGCGTGTCTGGGGGAGACAAATTCTGCCAGAGTTTGCATTCAAAGTTTGGGGTTTTATTAGAAAGAGCTGTAGCATTTTGACCAGAGCACATCAAGCCCTCTGACTTGCAGCCACATGGCCCACAGAGAGGCTCCGCACCCATACTCTGACCCTTGTTTTTATTTTTAAATATTCATTAATCTTCATTAACCACCTCACTCTCCACCCAGGTCAACAGTGACATTTCCGGACCCTGCTGTCTCTGTTGGGAGAAGTTTCTTTTCCCTGATCTCTTGTGTGAGTGTAGACCCTCACAAAAGCGTGGCTCCTAAATGATGTTTATTATGGAACATATGGTAGAAAATTAGGAAAGCCTGTGGTGGTTATTGAGGTACACTGGCCTGCATCCCCTCACCGACACTGCCGCCTGGCGTCCCCATGGCCAAGCTGCTGCCCCTGGTAGCTCAGTTACCCCCAGCTCAGGACAGTGGCTCTGGGAGGTGATTGACGGTGACTTTTCATGATTCCCTGAAGCCTGGGAGGAGAACCTTGCCTGGTGATGCAGGAGGCAGCTTGCGCTGCAGCACACTGTAATCTGGCTAGAATTAAATGAGCTTAAATAACAAATGCTCAGATCGTGGTTACTAATTAAGAGTGATGCCAGAATGCCTATAAGTTTTACATATGTTCCTCATTTGGCTGAAATTTTGACAATGAGTAATGCAACACAGACTTGATCACCTGACTTCCAGGCAGACACACGGCTTGACTGCAAGCTAAGATTCCAGTTGGGAACCTGGAGACTGTGCGTCAAACTGTGCCCTAAAACCCACTGGCTGGCTCAGCGCTGACCAATCCAGGTGTGAGTGTGTGTGTGTGTGTGTGTGTGTGTGTGTGTGTGTGTGTGTGTGAGGGAGGGGCAACGCTTTATCTTCTATTGCAATCAGAACGTCAGAATTGGCATAAATAATTGTCAAAATCCTCATCCACTAGTAGTTAAATGGAAACTAGGCAGAGGGGGGATGCCTGTAATCCTATCACCTGGGAAGCTGAGGCAGGAGGATCACTGTGGGTTCAAGGTCAACCTGGGCTATGTAGTGAGTTCAAGGCCAGTCTGGGCTACATAAGGAGATCCCATCTCAAAATTGAAGCTAGGAGTTAAATGTATCTATACGCATGTTATAAGTATTTTGTATCCAGGAAACAAGGGAAGGTTGAGACCAAAACAAAATCTCTGACACAGTGTGGACCCCTCTGCAATGGCTTTCTTGCCAGAGGTTCCTGAAAGCAGGACCCTAAGGTGTGAGGCAGTCCCAGAACTGCAGAGGCCAAACTAGCTCCTTCTCTATCCAGTGTCTTCACTGGTGAGGCAGAAACAGACCCTTTCCGACTCCTTCAACCCCGTCCAACACCAGTCTTGCCTCTCACACTAACCCGAGTCTACACCGGGCTTTGTCTAAACTCTGCGTCCATGTCAGGGGGGTAAGGAGCTTGTCTGGCATTAGACCTTGCTGCAGGATCTCCATCTACCACAGTCAGCGCCGGGACACGATCTTGCCTCATGCATCTCCGTGCTCTTTGCCAGCTTCGTGCAGGCCCTGTTTCCCTGGTATGAAGCAAAGTTCAGTTGCAGTTCATGGGTTTTTCTTTAGCATCAAAGAAGAGAAATACAGTTGGTAAATATAATTTTTTTGTAGTACTAGGCATTAAACCCCTTCACACTGAACATTCCTACCCCTCTTTTAATTTTATGGAAAAAAAAGGTAAAACAAAATTTCATAACAAAATAATAGGAGAATAACAGTAACAGCTAGATTTTGGAAACAACCCAAACACCATCAACTTAGGACTGGATAAAAAAAAGGGGTATTTGCATACAGTGGAGTACGATTTGGCTGTAAAGACGTTATCCTTGAGGCTTTTATAGGTAAATGGATGCAACTTGAGACCATACTCATAAGTGAAACAAATAAGACTTACATGTGTAGACATTGCGTTGTCTCCCCGGTGTGAGAAACTGAAAGAATAAATAAGGCCCTATCCCTTTTTTACTTTTGTTTTTTTAAGACCATCTCCCTTAAGTCATTAAGTTTCTCAGGCTGCTCTCATGATCCTCTTGCCTCTGCCTCCCAGAATTCTGGGATGAGAGGCATGTGCCACCATATCTGTCTAAGAAGCAGTTCTTATAGCTCCATCTCTATCTTCCTCTCAGCCTGCTTCCACTTTTTTTTTTTTTAACCTGGCTGATTTAATGGGACCCTTACTCTGGAAAGACTTTTTAGAAACTCGTACTACAGTTTGTTAATGAATAGCATTGGCTTTCATATGGGGTGAATCCTGTTTTAATTTGGGATTTTTCCCCGTGGGACAGATGACTTTGAGTATCAATTTCACTTCCACAAAATGCAGATAATAATGCCTACTGTACCCCTTATTATGAAAATTGAAGGAAACAGCACACCTGTGACACTTAGCACAAAGCCAGCGTGGACAGCAGTCACGACTAGTAACACCTCATACTTTTCATTTCTGCGTGAGTCAACGGGACTGCGTGGGAGGGAGCACAGGTGCACGCTCCACTTAGTACATGTTTGAATACGGTACAATTTCTTCAGGACTAGATGACCAGTGGGCCATACTCATCACCACCCAAAATTCAGGGCTTTGATTAGAAAATTAAAATAAGTCACTATCCGATGCTCTAGCTCTCACATTGGACCAACTAGCAGAGAGTGTGTTGCACGTCACTCAACTAGGGAGAGCAGGACCAATTTAACAAAAAGTAAACATCGCTGTTTGGTTTGGGGATTTGGAAATTCCAAGATGAAGGAGCAAGTAGCGTCCATGTATAAGCACACGACAGATGCGGCTGTCGAGCAGTGCAGTTTCCCTGAATTAAAGCTGCTGAACCGTGGAAGGCAGCTTTCACTAAACAGGAAATCGGCCGCAGTGTCCCGTGGGGAGTCGTGCTGTGTGAATGGAGTGAGTCTTAATTTTGGTCTCAGAGCCGAGCTTGCAACGCAGCCCCACTGTGGCAGCAGGCCCCACCTTTGTCTCCGTGCTTCTATTTCTTTGTAACCCTAGCGGTTTGGCGTCAGATTCCCGTGTTTCAGTGTATTAAATATTTACCAACAACCTATTGGCCATATGTCCTTGGGGTGTGTGATGACAGCCCCACTCCTCGGTACCTTTTTAAGTGGATCTGTAGGGTCTGCGGGTCCTGTGGGCTCACAGATCCTTTTTAATAACTGAGCCTTTTGTTCCTTCTGGCTCTCTTGCTCACTAACCTGGTGTCGGTATCATGGGCGGGTTCTGACTGAGGGAACCTTATAGTCATTTTTTTCTGCGTTCTTTCTCCTTGGGTATCAACGCCCCCTGCTTCAGGCTGATTTACCAGACAGCTCTTGCTTTAACCGGTGTACAGGTGCAGAGGCCTTTTCCTACAGCAAAGACATTATTCCGAGACTTGAATCCTGCTTACATTTGCTTATTTGCCAATGAGCTCTGGTTCATGTTATGCTGTTTTAAGGAAAACACACTGGGAATCGTGAACTTTGGGTTTAGATTTGTTGGGTTTTCAAATCAAATACAAGTCCCTACAGAAAATGTACCTGTAGATGACACTAAGCCCTGCTGGAGAAATGTTTTGAAATAAATTATGTGTGTGATTGGAATTAATTAAACCCGTGAGAAGTCCTCTATTATGCCAGCTCTACTTCAGCTCTGGCACATGTGGTAGATATTTCCAGGGTACCTACTAGGTACCTCCTCCATCGGGGGCCATAGGGGTAGGAAGGGGAGACACGGGTTCTGCTCAGGGGTTATGGAGTTGAATCCTCAGTTCTTTTCAGAATGATAATATCTCTCCCACACCATGACTTAAACAAAATCTCAGAAGCCTTTATTTTTTATATAAGATTACTGGCAGTGAACACACTGTTAGCTGTGTACAATTTTAGAGTTTTATCAGTTGTATCTGGCCAATACAAGCATTCATTCTCTCCCTTTTATAACTCACAATCTTTGCAGATCCACAATAATAGATCTGCTTTGATTCATTCACTTATCATAGCTATATGAGATATTATTGACTTTTGATTATGCAAAGAACATGAATTCTGTGTCATTTTCCATGAATTTGGGAGTCAAATAAGAATGTTGTCTTGAGGAGAAGCTTATTTAAAAACTTGGTAATTTAACACTCCTCAGTTGATACTGTTGTATCCAGTATTGATGAATACAGGTTAGTGGTTTAAAGTTTAAATCTGCTTTGAATTTGAACATCAAAGCAAGAGAGTCCAAGAGAGTTAAGTGTGGGCCAGATTTTACTCATGACCTACCTCACTGTCTGATTCCTCAGAGCTCAGCACCAGAGAGACAGATAGACAGCAATAGCTATAAATCTAGATCTATATACTCAATGTTATTAAGAAATAAGTTTTAGAATATCAAAATCCTGATGTACAAGTGCTAACAAATGGAATAAGCAGAGAAAATGATTTGTTGAGCAGTCAATCACATATACTTAACACTTTAATGACTAGTGATACACTCTATTAGAGGAAGCACTAGTTTTATCTACCAGTCCAGAGAAAGCAAAACTAAAAAACACTATGCATTCCAAAGTTAATAAAATTGTACAGACTAGTTGTATTATGTGGGGCACTTTTTGTTGTACTGCATTTTAATGTACTGTGGGATTCCTATGCGTAATGTTTAAGTGCTTAACAGAGGAAGTACTGTAGTTACTAGAGGAATGGTATCAATGGAGAAAGCTCACACTCAAGTGCTGAAGTTGCTGCTGTTAGTTTTACTGCTTAACTTGGAAAACTCACAAGTTCAGCATGATTATTTTGCTATGATTTTACTAATACACCATCCAGATATTGGTGATTTCAAAACAACTGGTTAATAACCACTAATAATAGTCCTAGCTGAAATATATGTTGGGTCAAACACTTAAAATTCATTGTATATTTATTCATGGTCACTCTGGGAGGTACTCTGATTTCACCACTGTAAAGTGTAGGAACTTGAGGCACAAACCTAATTAATAATCTAATTGCACACAGTGTTGGGCTTGTATGGGGAACATTCAAAGACTGTAGTTCCTATCTTTTTCTATTTGACCACTGTAAGTGTACCTCATTGTGCATACTTGCTAATGTGTGAATTCAACTCCATTCCCCCAGAACTTGGTCCCAGTGCGGCATAGGTACCACACTGCGTAAGAACAGGCAAATGGTCAGTGACCAAAAGGGATTAGAGTCAAGAGAAAGACGTAAATAAGAAAGCTGATAGTCATAGCTCATCCCACTTCGGGGCCAGGTTAGAATGCTAAGCAGTACGCTCAGAGGAGGATGTGACTGGTGTGAGCTGTGCAAAGAGCAATATGGTGGTGGTGTGGGGGTGTGTGTGCACATGCGCACACACAGAGAATGAAGGTATGATGAAACACTGGAAAGAGCACAGGTGAGAATAAAAATATTCTTACCTGGAGACAGTATTGTAATGCTGTCTCCAAAGCAGTGAAAATTAGGGCAATGGCTACGAGCAGGGAGCACACTGAGAAGTCTACAAAGTCTGGGTGCTGAAGGTCTTCACTTTAAGCCATGCCAAGGAGATCTCATTTTAACTTACGAGCCCCTTCTCACATTCATGCCGCTTGCTATTAACCAACTGCAACTCTGAACTTCAGGATCCTTCCCCACGTGGCTTTCTAGGTAGACACCAACTATGACTAGAAATTGGCAAAGAGTTTGACTTTGGAAATGTATTGCTATTAGCACTATTCTAGAAATGTTCTTCCATTTTGTCTCTATTTTACAGATGAGGATGTGGGGTTGGCTGGAGAAGAGAGTATACTTCTTCTGTCCAGACCTGAGCTCAGAAAAACGTGCTCTGTTTCTTCTCTGCTTCTCCTGAGGCAACTCCCCAGTCCTTGGCTCTGTCAGTGTAAGACAGGGACAATCTCCCGCCACAGAGAAAGGGGGGAAACCAGGCCAGACGCCATTCTAGTGGCTATTTATGACAGATGCAGACATACAATTTCTTTTTCAAAAGTGTTCACTTCCTCCCATCTTGGGTAAGAGACCACCTTCTCTCCAGCGGGGCTTTGGGCCCTAAGGACCTGAGTTAGTTTGTCCCTAACTCTAGTTGGTGCTTGAGTAACTGTGGCAACTGGCTGTGCTCCCCAACTTGGATGAGCAAGCGTGAACGAGTGCTAGGAAACCCAGTGCTGCGAAACAGAAGGTTCAGCTCCAGCACCAGAGAAAGGGTCACGCCCACCCTTCAAAGTCGTTGCTCTTCTGTGACTAGCAAGAGAACGATGAAGAATCTTTATTGCTGAAGTTTGTGAAAATGAAACTGATTAAAGCTACAGAGATGAAGAAGCTGGGGCTGAGATGTTGACCAGCTTCTCCACAGTCACAGAGCTAAGGCGTGGTCAGGGCTTTTGTATTTGGCTTAATGATTCTAAACCCTGCGTTCTAACCCTAGTAGCATAAGGCTGAGAGAGTTACAATGACTGTTTCTTAGGAATCAGATGCCGGTTGTAGTTACGATCATTATGGCCTAGCGGGAGGCAGTGTGGACCTGAGCCATACCGTGTGGCCAGGCTGGCTAGAATTGCATCCTAGCCTTGCTATTTATGAGCGGTGTGATGACAGGCAGGTTGATTAAGCTCTCAGACTCAGTTCTCTTACCTGGATGATGATAATGGTGATTATGTTGCAGGGAGGAATACACTAGATTTGTGGTGTTAAAATTGGAGGGTTCACAGAACTGCCTGGAAAGGTTGTGAAAATACAGGCTCTTGGCCTGGTTCTAGAGTTCTTGATTTTGTAGGTCAGTGATGGGGCCTGAGATTTTCCATTTTTTGCAAAATATGAAGGCAATGCCAGTACTGGTGGTCTAAGGATTGAACTTTGAGACTATTTGTATTAGATATCATAATTGTCACTAGTCCCCAAGAAATACAATATGATAACTATTTACACAGCATTCACATTGTATTAGGTATTGCAACTCATCTAGAGATGATTTAAAGTATAGCAGAGGGGACGGGGTATACCTCAGTGGCAGAAATCTTGGCTACACATGAGGCCCTGGGTTCCATCTCTAATGTCCAGCACTGCAAAAAAAAAAAAAGTTTATAAATATTGAAAACTAAAGCATGCAGGCAGACGTGCCTAAATTACACGGAAATACTACCCCATTTTGTGTAACAGATTGAAGGTTCTGCAGACCTTTGTACCTGAGGGTGCCCCAGAACAAATCCACCCCAGACAGGACACAGAGGGAACACCGTGTGGGGGAGCCATGTGTATCGGAAGTTTACTCAGTGTAAATCACTGCTTTTTCCTTCCTAAGGGAAGGTAATGACTGCAAAAGAATGGGAGAAAAAGAAGGGAAGGGCACTGCCGTCTCCTGAAGTGAAAGCTGAAGGAAAACAAACCATAGGAGAGTTCATTCTGCAAGAAGGGAGACAGGAAGACTAATATAGAAGAGAGAAAGGAAGACAGCCAAAGATAAAGTTTGGCAGGTACGTTTACCTGCAAAGGCCGACGTGGTTGTGGCTGTTTCTAGCCAGATTCCCAGGAATTTGCTTTCTTGGCCCAGCCAGACGCGGACTGTGAGCAGTCCTGAGGTCCCTTCCAACCTGCAAAGTGCAGCCGCATGATGAGCACACGGGTTCATCTCAGTAAACCTGCAGGGCCGGGGCCAGGATTTCAGCTTCACGCGTGTGTACACTGAAGCTAAAGGACTAAAGGAATTTGCTGGAGGTCAAATGGACAGCTGGTGAAGATTCAGAACCTGAGTCTTGAGTTCCAAATTCAAAATTTCCCCTCTCTGTGCAGAATTTCGTGTCCCCTTCCCCAAATGTTAATGTACAGGCTCTAAGCAGAGACCCTAACCCCAAGAACAAGGGCCGATGTGTTCTAAATCCAGCGCATCTCTTGCACCCGGAGGGGAGACGTGAGCCTGAGTTCTTGCTTTGGCTCCCGGGGCGCTGGGCTGCTCTTCTGCGCGCAGCCCTCTGGCTGGCAGAGCCCACCCCAGGAGCCAGGGCGCGCCCAGGGCAGCGCTGGGATTTTCCGGGATCTGCTCGGCCTGCTCTCTCCCCTTTCCAACGCACTCGCTCTTTGAGGATGTACGTGCAGCTTTCCCTTTGCATTATTTAAGAGATGGTTTCCAGTAAGGGAAACAGTTGAATTCTAAGTCTCTCTGTGATGATGGCTGTAGGATTCTCTAATTTAAAAATAAAATCGCTCTTTCCTCCCTCACTCATTTATTTGCTGAAATGCCAGTAAAGGGTATCAGTGCTTTTCCCAAACCAAAGCCATCCCAGGGAAAACAGAAGGCCCTGTCTTCCGGGGTAGTCAGTTTCTGCGTGCAGTGTCTCCTGGGAGAAGGTGCAAGCTCTAGGCTGGTCTGCAGTCAGGCTGTTTGCATCACAGGGAAGAGTGGCCTAGTGGTGGGTGAATTGGTTCCGGTATTCCTTCAGCACAGACCACACAGATAAGAGAGAAACCGTCTCTAACCTTGGGCAGAATATTGTCCTGCAGGGGCACAGTTGAGGTTTTCTCTTGCATTTCATAAAAAAAATTTAGAGAGGAGCGCTTATAGCTACTGAACACTTCTCTGCACTAAGAGCTGGTTTCATCAGGTCAAGTCTTACCTGTGAAAGAACCTGTCTGACTATCTGCAGGCTCCTTGCTCTGTTTTCTTTTCCCCTGAGACTTCTAAGAGTTCAATGGCTGCTTCTTTCTTTTCAGAAATTAGCCAGCCTCTCCCTGACTTCCCCATGGTTTGTAGGAGGGAACTGCAGAGTTTGTTGCAGTCCCAAGATGCCCTTTATAGTTGCTGCTTTGGAACACAGCTGGAAGCTACCACACACAGCCTTTCTCTAGCATTGCCCTCATACAGAAAGATCTTTGCTAGCGTAGCCCTCCTGCCTCGGACCGACCCCTTCCCTGGAGAGGAGAGTCTTAATCTATTGGGTGAGTTTGAATAACTCAGCCCCTTCTTTTTCTTTTGGGAAACACACCCCTTCCAGAAGGCCTGGATTTGGTAGGAAAGGCCCTGTGCATTCAGGCAGCAGCCCTCAGCTTTGCAGGACTCTCTACAGTTATACAGATATCTGCTGTTTCTTGAATGTAGTCTAAAGCAGCTCATTAACAGCAGGTATAACCTACATTCTCTAAAATGAACTCTTTCAGTTGTAGGGGTATTACTTTGATGCCTAGTTGCCTTAATATTTTATTTCTCATTGTGTTCAGCATTTGCCTGTGAAAGAGTGGTATTATTTATTGGACTGTTTTAAACCTCAACAAATAGAGACATCCTCAGCCTTTGCATTTAAAGCGTCTGTTTTGGGGCTGGGGATTTAGCTTGGCAGCAAAAGCACCTGCCTGGCAAGCACAAGGTTGTGAGTTCGATTCCTGGTAGCAGAAGAAAAACCAACCAACCAAACAAAACAAAGTGTCTGTTTTATTTAATACGAGAAAGTGACATGCTATTTATGTTTTCATTAAGTATATTTGTTGAGTCCCAATTTGTGCCCACCATTATGCCAGTCCTAGGAATACAAAGACAAAACCCCTTCATTTAAAGAGCTATGGTCCAGCAGGAACGATGTATTTTTCCACATGGTTTACCTCCGGATTCAGCTGACCTGTTTTCCTGCCTTTCATACACACTCTTCTGGCTTCCATGCCAGCAGGAACTGCCTTGCTTTGTGATGTTTGCTGTAACAGTAGAAGTTTGTACAAAGTGCAAAGGAAAGTTAAACAATAAAAACAAAACAGACATGTCATGATGGACTAGCAAGGCTGGGAATTTATACGCACTCTGAATACTTCTAGGAATCCCACAGTCAAGGTTTACACTCTATAATTTTCTTCTTTTCAGCTTGTAACTTTCTTTTGCTCTCTGTTTTTACAGCAAGGCAAGGGAGATGTTGGGGGTGAGCATTCTCAGCTCTGTAGTTCAGGGCTGGCTCTGTAGCTATGTTTGTGTCATTTAGAGGTCTGTCTTCTGGTGGTGGAAATTACTAGTTACTTTCCCATCACTGGGACAAAATACCCAATTCTTGCAGCTGAAAGCAGGAGAAGTTTATTTGGTTCACCGTTTCAAAGGATTCAGTCCATGGATTACCAGTTACCTTCATTTAGCTTAACTCTCCATCCCAAAGAGACAGGCGCTGGGATGAGGAAAGGTTTGCTGAGCAGCAAGGGACTTGACAGGAAACCCATTTGCAGCTCTGGCTGGATGTGTTACCAGTTCTAGGGACTGTACCTCCTACCCAAAAAAGAGGAAAAGTATAACCTTCAGGTAGACTATCCTTACTCCAAAAATCCACAGTCCAAAGTGTTTCAAAATCAGAAATTTTTTGAGTGCCAACATGATACCCCAAATGGAAAACTGTTTTTTATGCAAAATTATTTAAAATCTTGTATATAATTACCTTCAGGCTGTGGTCAGAGGATGTATATGATACAAATGAATCTTATGTTTAAACTTGAGTTATACCTTCAAAATATTTCATTATGCATGGCAGTAGATCAAAATAAAAAAAAATTAAAATTTGAAACATTTGTGGTTGGAAGCATTTTGGACAAAAAACATTCAACTTGTACACTAATTTTGACTTTTTAAAAATAAGTCAGAACATGTGGATTTCACAAGTCTTCAGTGAAATGGAATGTCCTTCTACTTGGCTCATTGAATATTTAATGGATCAGTTTATCATCTAACATATACATATTGAACACTGTGTGAAATATATTGTCCCTTGAAGTCCATCTTGTTACAGGTGAGATAATTGTTAAAATGTATTGTGCTAAATGTTAGGGATCGTTACTCACAGGTAAACCTGAGAGAGAGGAGCAAACCTGGGAAAAGTGAAGACATTAGGGCCATAATTTTAACCTACAAGGACTCAATAACTTTGCGTGTCACCTTTAAGGGATGCCCACAGGGTGCCACGTTATTTCTGGGTGTGTCTGCTGGGATGTTTGCATCTCAATCACTGGAAATAGGGCTGGTCCTCAGCCAGCCTGTGGGTGCCCCATAAGACAAAAAGGTGGAGGAAGGATGAATCTTCTGTCCCTTTCTTGGGTTGAGACTTTCACATTCCCTTCCCCTTGGACATCAGCGAGTCTGGTTCCCAGGCCTAGAGAATCACATCTGTCTCCTGCTGGTTCCCGGGCCTTGGCCTTTGGACTGACACCACCAGCTTTCTCTCCTCAGCCTGTAGACACTTGAGAGACCTCTCCGCTCCCCATCCTGTCTCTTTTGTGTATCTATATAACTTATAGGTTCTGTTTCTTTGCAGAGTCCTCACTATTGCTTGTTCAATTTTTAACTTACCCTGCCTCACTGAAATAAGACAGATACACAGTCCCGTATTTCTGCACCTTGCCCACCCAGGCCCGATGAGGGTAATTACCCTGGTACAGCTGAACTGCATTTATCTACTTTGTTATTCCGTGCTGTCAGAGCAGCTGCCACTAAATCACAGTCTGAGATCATAACCCCAGCCTATGACGAAGGCCTCCTTACGGCACAGGGAGGACTCTTGTCTTTTGTTACTTGAATTAAAAGTTCCTGGATAGTCTAGGATATGTTTACGTTACACAATTCAGTTAAGTTTCAGGGGACATTTATATTACCTGGTCACCAAACTGGGATCTATTCCACCTGGCAGAAAAGTCTATGTTGGGCAAAAAAGTGAAGAAGTCAAGGAGGCTTTGTGCATGCAACCTTCATGCCAGTATATTTTACATAATTCTTTGTTATACTAGGGTGATTGGTTCAATTATGAAGTCACCTATCTTCTGCTCTCATGTGCTGTCAATATGATCACTGAAAAATTACTTGAACACTTCTTTCCTAAACCTAGATAATGTCAAGCTATGAGTATGTATTGATTTCCTTTTCTACTCTCAGATTTACCCAGTTGACTGACCTGGATCTACTAATGAGCTGTTTTGATATAGGTAGTACCTGGCTTTGGATTCCATTGGAAGAGATACCTAAGACAGAGAGTGGCCCCAGGAAGGTGTGAAGGTTCTAGGAGAGGGAAACAGGGAAGGAGGAGAGGCTAGTGGAGGAGAAGGTAAGTGAGGTGGTGGCTGAGGCCTCTGGAGAGATGTGAGGTTGTCCCCAGAGTCGTGCACCTGCTCCTACCATGCTGGCTGACAGTCACTCCCACAGGCATTATTCTGCTTTGCTGAGCTGTGGTTCCAGCAGAATGGACTCCTGCTGCATCAGAGTAGACCTCAGGCAGAGCCCAGGACAGGGCCTGCTCGAAGACGGAGGGGACTCTTGGGTCCCTTGAAATCAGCCAGCAGAGATGCAACTGAACACACAGGTGGCCCATAGAAGGGGAAGAGCAGATGCCAGAGGTATTTTCTGAAGGTCCACGTGGCCTTTCCTCTTTAGACATCTTTTCCACTGTTTTCCTCTTGGAGGAAAGTACCAAACTGACCCAGACCTTTCGAGTGAATCATCCTCACTGGCCTCGCATACACACTCCTATATTCTCAGAAGTGGATGTGAAGATTCAAAGAAAGAGTTGCTGCTAAAATGAATTTCTAGAAGCATGAATAATTCAAGATGTCTTCATCAAGGGACATTTATACCACCTCATCTTCTCTAAAAAAAGACCAAGAGAAAGAATAAGTAAGACTTGGTCCATGTTGAAGAGGTAGGAAGTACATTTTTATCACTTACGTGATGGTCACAAAAAAGAGATTTGGAGGCTTTCCTCATGGTTAGCATCCCCGGCCAGGTGGGTTTCCTCTATTTAGAGGACATTTTGGGGGGCCGGGCTGCTTCTGGCTGCGCTCACTTGCACTTTCTTCTCCTCACTGAGCACATTTGTGTGCCTGGGCATGGGCACCGGACCTGAAGAAATGGATAACCTTACTACTAGCTTCATTGCCTGCAGAACCCCTGAAGCGGAGCGTTTGATGCAGCCCGTGTTTAAAGCTAGCTCCCCTCTGCTGTCAGAGAGGATGAACAACTCGTCTTACCTGAAGGCAAGGAGCAAAGCGCTTTCTTTATGCAATCATTGGCATAAAAGCTCAAGTTATCTGAAATTCTTCTTGCAAATGGTTTCAAAGATTGCAGAGCCAAGAAAACAAAATCCCCAGCAAAAGGTGACAATTTTGAACGCTAAAGTCTTGGGAGGTTCCCTGATAGACTTATCCTTAGGCTGTGAGAGAGGTGGTGTGACTCAGAGCCCTGGAGAGAGAAGTGGAGGATTTCCAGACATATGTCCTCTGCAGGGCTGCTCTGCTGTTCCATCAGAAATGGTCCATAGGGAGCAAAGGAGGAACCAGGGACAGGGCAACCCACGATGTGATAAATGACCCCAGAACTGATGGGCTTTAACCCAGTGTTCTCACGGACCCAGCACCAGCAATAATTTCACACAGCCCCAAGCTGAAAGATGAAAACGCTTTGTCTTCCCAGGATGATGGCTTGTTTGTTTCTTCTCAGCAAACAAGACTGTAATCCTCATGTCTAGGACCCTCAACTAGGGCAAGGTGTAGCAGCTGCCCGGACCATGCTAGGAGCTCCGTACAAAGTTCTGGAAAGATTAGATGTTCTCTTGTAGATAAGTAGGTTGGACGCAGGAGGTAACATAGAACATACTTTCCCAGACTGTGACTAACAACGGCCCTCACTCTCCAGTTGTTTATATGTACAGTGAAATATCAATTGAACTCCTGTAGTGAACAAAACTGCGATATAAAGGATACGGGAGAAAATAAAAATGTAGGAAGTACTGCTTGTCATCAAAAAGCATGAGTATTTCCTAGGAGACATTTATGAGTAGTATAACGAGAAGAGTCTCAAGCACGGAGATCCAACTCAATTTGACTTGGTTTCCAAACTCAGGTCCACTACTGATCAGTTCACTGAAGGTAACAAACTACTTTCTTGAAAAACTGAAACACAATCTCCACGGTCCCTGCCCCCAGCCCCCAGGCCTTGAAAACCTTCTCTCTAATTCTGTGAATTCTACTCTTTTTGAGACTTAATTTAAATCAAGAAACAATGCTTCAGTGTGTCTTTTCATGATTACCTTATTTCGCTTAGCATGTTGTCTAGGTTTATTCATGTTGTCACATATACCAGATTCCCTTCTCCTTTATAGATGCATTGTATATATGTACGGTATTTTCTCCATCCTTTCATCTTATAATGGGTGTTCAAGTGTTTTTCATATTTTGGACAATACAGATAGTCCTGCAATAATTTGGGCAGTGTGCGATTGCTGCAGGCAAGAAAAATTATGTATATGAGATACATAGCAGTGGGATACGACACTCAACAGATATTGCATACAAATAATTAAGTATGAACGCATGACTCCCATAAAATTCTGATGTAGCTGGCATGCTAAAATGTGCTTCTGGGGTGACTGGAGAGGGTGGGAAGCTGTGTACAGTGGTGATGTGAAGACAGGTCAAAGCAGGTGTTTGCAGAAAGCTTTGGAGCTGTTGATTTGACTCATAAAATGTGAGAAAGAAAGAAATCAGTGGAGGATCCAAGGGGGAGGGAAGCCTTCCCGGGAGGAAGGGGTTATATTATAAATGTCACAACAGGGAAGTGGTGTCATTTAGTCACTCTGTTTTGAATAGAAGTTAATATTACTGGAGTTCCTAGGGAACCTCACAGACGTTATCATGTAATAATTTTTTTCTTTGAGAGCGGATGGATAACTGCTGTCCTAAAGTGAGCTGGATGCTACCAGATAACCCTTTGATTTTTTTATTTCTTCTTTGTCTTCCACTAGGTCTCTGTTTTGGTAAGAGATACGGACTTTCACTTCTATGATTCTTTGCCCCAGGGTGGCTCGTGAGTCTGTTATCCCAGGGGACACAAGCAAACTCCCGATGAGGGTGGGGAGGCTTCAGGACACGCAACTGTACTCCTGAGGAGGGACACTTTCATCTGGCAAGGAGATTTTTCCCTTGCTCCTTCCCAAATGTTCCCGCCTCTGCCTCAAACACAATGTCAGGAGGCACAGCCATCTTGCATGTTAAGGACACAAGCCCTATACCATGAATAGTGGTGCTAGACCCTAGGATGAGCCCAGATGTTTGATGAGGTCCCTGAAGACCAGTACAGGCACTTGACTGTCCACTTCCTGCTCTCCATAGGAGGGAACAAACTAACTAGCAAACCAAGCAGCCAACCAACCAGCCCACAGAATGAGGCCCTGTTTGGTTAAGCTGCTATCATCACCTCTCTGTTGCACCCAACTGACTTTAACTGTTTTAAGCATTTTAACTGATTGTATCAGCTGCACACAGCATGGCTGCTGTTTCCTTTCTTATAAAAAATGCTTACAGGAAAACAATGTGTAACATATTGTTTCTCTACGTGAGAGACCTTCAGTCAGGCAGTTTTCAGTGTGTCTCACTTTTTAATGAGTTTCTTTGACTGTCAAATACAGATGGTACTCAACTCATAATGGTTTGACTTAGGGTTTTGCAACTTGACGGCACACAGACGGTATGCATCCAGTACAAAATGTACTTCAAGTTTCAGAGTTTGATCATTATGGAGTTGTGGTAGGTACTCCCTTGAGCTGCTAGGAACCAGCAAGGAGCCACAGCTCCAGTGGTCTTTAAGTTAAAGGGATGCCGTGATAAAGTTTTACCACAGGAGGCGAAATCCAAATTCTGTTTATTCTTGCCCCAAGGAAAGTTTTGAAGTGTTAAAAAAGCACCCTGTCATTTGCCGAAGGGTTAGCCCCAACCTTCTGAGAGCGACTGGGCTGTAAGCTGCACACAGTGCCTCTGTGTGGGGGGCCTATTAGTTCTCCAGCTCCCAGCAGCGGGAGTGAGAGGGGATTCTCACTTCTCATCCATGGGATGGGTTTCATTCAAGAATACTCACTTGTGTTTGGAATTACCTATGGCAGAGAATAGAGGGCCCCTGAAACTTTGGATATGTCTCAGTTTCCTGACACTGCTAAAGTTAAGGTTCATTGAAGTCAATGAAAAAAAATCAAAATAAAAGAGCAGAGGGTTCAGTAGAGGCCTAAACTACTATATAATCGAGAGCTCCCCCTAAAAACGATTGTCCCTTACTCTGTAGGCTGGATCAGCTGTTGGGGGCTGGGGATTTAGCTCAGCGGCACAGCGCCTGCCTGGCAAGCACATGGTCATGAGTTCGGTTCCCGGTACCAGAAAAAAAAAAAAAAGGAGCCAGTGGATCAGTTGTTAGAGACTTTCCTCAGAGCAGAGATTTATTAGTGTCATTAGGATGGAACCTGCCAATACTTGAGTGCTTGCTGCATTTTAGATGCCTTGCCGTTTGTATTGTATGGGTTCTCTCAGATGAGTCCCAGCAAGCCTTATAACACAGCACTGTTGTTAGCTCTCCTTTAACATGTGGGAACAGCATGGGTTAGAGATGCTAACTAACTGCCTAACTGTCATTCTCCCTGGTCCAGGCACAGTTTACTTTGGATTATCCTATACCTTCCCATCTAGGTCTACTGCACACTGAGAACCTCTCAATTGGTAGATCAGTGCTACTGGCGAATTTTAAAGCTTTCCTAGGCACATTTCAAAATGCTTACCAACGCGTCACCAACTGCAAAATGCTCTCTTACACAAAGACCCTGCTAACAATCAGTCAGGATTTGTAACGAGGATGGAGATACAGATAGTTCTCTAGACCTTCTTCCATTCTTTCATTAATCATTACGGAGCCCCTAACATGAGATATTTTAACACGAGGAGGGGAAACAGGGCAAGCGGCCAGTGTCCCGAGGTGTAAGTGCTGAAGGCACAAAGATAGAGGATGATAAAGGAAACAGACAATTAAACGATGGCAAGGGGAGTCTGGAGTGCTCCTGGACGGATGCAGGCCAAGGCCATCTGCGCAAACTCTTCTCAGAGATGGTTTCACTTCCCTCTTGGCCAGATATGGTCACTTCAGTCTTCTGAATAATAGATATCATCATCTACTTTTCAAGATCCTAACAGTGTCTTTCCAGAAGCCATCCAGTCCCTCAGGAAATGCAATGACATCTGCTCAAAATACTGAGTAATAAATCTCACTGTATTAAAAATATACACTCTGATCAGTTTGTTTGGGAATTGCTGGTTGATGAAATGTGCATCATTAATAATCTGTACTAAGTAACTCATAGGGCATCACTTATTAATTAGTTATCTTCTTTTTGGGGCGTGGTGTACTGGGAATGGAACTCAGGACCTCACCAGGTAGGCATTCCTCCGCTGGGCTGTACCCCCAGCCCAGTTTTCTTAGTCACTTTCTCATCACTGGGGAGAAAATTCTGACACCCACAACAACGAGGAAGGGCCGATTCCGCAGTTTGCAGAGGTTCCGGCGACTGTCCACTGCTCGGTGGGGGCACAGAGGGAGTGAGCTGCTCATGACCTGATGGCCTGGAAGCAGAGACAGCCGAGGGAGGAGCCCTGAGGGGAGACAAACCCTTCCAGAGCATAGTGCGGTGATCGCCCTCTTCCAGCCAGACCCCACCACCTACGAGCAAATCCGCGACAGGCTGCTATAACTAATTCTACACTTCAACCTCCTCCCCAAGTCTCTGCAGACAAGTGAGTGAAGTTCTTGGGGGACATCCGGGTATGAACAGTAACATTTCCAAAATTTTTATGCAGTCTCTGAGTGCATGCTGCCTGCTGCGATGCAGTGGCGCGGCCACTTCGAGACAAAGGCCTGACGAGAAGAGGCCCAGCTAACCGGGAGACCACACAGCCGGATCATTACGGTGCTTATCTCATGTGCTCCGGTAGGATGAATGTGGAGGTCTGTGCCGCAGAATCAAGAAATTCATTCAGAAAAGGTGACACTTGCAATAGGCACGAGACTTCCGAGGGCTGCAGAGAGAGCGCCTGAGGCTGTCCTGGGTGTGGGCTCATCAAATGCCAGTGCTACAGCGCAGTCCAAGAAAGGAGGGTGTGCGGCGGGCAGCCTGGGCATGCGGTTAGAACACACAGTCCGGGGGCCGTGGCAGGAGTCAAGGCTGGAAGGGCAAGTTTAGAATTTATTTTGAACAGCTTCAAACTCCTTTTCACCTCTGCTCCTTTCCCACAACTGCCTAAATCTTTAATGACCAAGACATTTCTGCTTTTATAATTTCAGGAAACTAAATGAAGGCCATTTATCATGGCAAATCCACCACTGACAGCCCTCCCTGAAATTATTTGTTTTTAATATCTCTGTCCTTTTCTCTTAGCAGCGCTTTACAGGAATAGCTGACACCCTAACCAAAGAACATCTCGGCAGACCTGGCTTCACAGAAGGTCTCGCCCTGAGAAGGAACTGTTCTACTGCGAGAAGCCCTAGAATCTCGAGCATGAGTAATTGTAAAAATGTGCAACAATTGTTTTCCTGAATATTTGTCATGCTTTTCCTGCTTCCAGGAGATCTCAGATCCTGCCAGCTTTGAACATTTTAGCCTTGACTCTTTGTTGAGTTAGGTGAGTACAGGGAAAAATCATTGCAGGCTTTTTTTAGAATGGAAAATTTTATTTTATTCATCCTGATGTAGCTGAAAAAAAAAAAAAAAAGAGATCTGAATGGATTCACATAAAATTTTTTAAAGAAATTCACCTTAGAGTTCAGAGGAGATGTGAGTATCTGTAGGTTAAGGAAGACTTATTTTTTAAAGATACGATAGGAAAACCTGGAAAATAGGCTTGGGAGAGACCATCTTTTATTTTGGCTATGCTGTTTCCCAAAGGAGATAGTCTCTCTCTCTCTTTCTCTCTCTCTCTAACATCTCCGTGTTTGTCTTCCTTCCTTTTTTTCCTCCACTTTCTTTCTCTCTCTCCTCTTCTTAGTAACATCCGGGCGCGCATCTGCTTACGTACACGTGCACGGAATCTTAGTTTGCGAAAAACTCACTGAAGTGATACGCTTGTAATTTGGTGTCTCCCACAAGAGGAAGCTTTCTGAATAACAGGTGGTTCCATTCTTTGCACTCATTTACCTTTCTCCAGAGTTTAACTGCTCTTAGTGAGAAATTTTATAAACCGTTTGGCGCACTTCCGCCTTCTTAGGCAAAGTGTAACAGACATACTTTTAACCTTACTGTTTCTGCCACTGAAAGGTGATTACTTTGGGGGACGCACCCTTAAATTCTCTGAGTATCTATTTTTGTTATTGTTCCCGCCTCACTCTGTGCAATAGTGTTTGGGATTCCCCAAATCTCTACCCAACCTGCTTTCAAGAATGCATCCAAAAATCTCAGCCTCAACTGCTATTTGCTGCCCCCTGCTGGCTGCTGATGACAGCACCCTCTGCTTTTGCTTGGGGGTGGGATGGTGGTAGCGCCCTCCCTCTTAAGCCCTTTGCTAGTTACCTAAATCGCTCATATCCAACCTTCGCAACACTTCGCTCTAAAAAGAAAAACGAGACTTTGGGAATTATGAATTAATTGGTGTCACATTAATTTCCAGCAAAATTCCGAAGTGGGTTGTAAGGTGTGGTTCATGAGCTCTTGAAAACAACTAGCGATTGTGTGGGGTAAAGGATGACCAAGCGCTTGTGCACATGCTAACCCCAGAGCCCGCCTCCTTCTGGGTGGGAATTCCTGGCTTGGAGGAGCGAAGGGCTGCAGGTGTTGATGCAGTGGGTTGGCATAAGCTTCAGCCTCTGCTGGTGTCTGGGTGACCCCTCTCCTTTCTGCAGTCATAACCACACTCAGCCGAACCAATCTCAGCCCCTTGAGGGCAAAGATACTTCATTTCTTTGAACTTTTGTGTTTCTCTCTAACATGTAAGCCAGCGTGCGGTACACCTTATTAAAGCTTGATTGACTAATAGGAACCACAAGGTCGATGTTAGATAAGCTAATCATTGTCTTTCTTGTCTTCATTTCTTTCACCTAGTTAATGAACTTGTTGAAGCAGACCTCACAGGTCCTAAGACACTTCGGCATTTGCTGTATGAAGACACAACATTCTAAGATCTTATCAAGTAAGTAGGGCTGGTTCTGCCAGTGCTAAGTGACCCCAGGATTAAGTGATATCTTTCAGAGTGATTTAAAAAATTCCTTATATCCTATTTGGTGTTTTGTCACTTCTATCTGCTATCACTACCTGCTACCTTAATATCTAGTGGGCTGCTGACTCTCCCTTCCTTAGTGCTACTCAACCTTCTGTCTTTTACTTGCTGATGCTAATCTCCCTGTCCGAGAAACCAATGAAATGCTTATTTTATGTAGTACTGCACTACACAAAAATATTTAAAGTCTTGATATCCTGTGGCATTTTAGGACAATCTGAAGTTCACATCATTTCATCAAGTGGCGGAAAGCAGTCTGCACCGAGGGCATCTATCAAGCTCTGGCGTGTTTCAGACAGAAGACTACGGCAGCACTGTGGTCTCAAAACAGGGCGTGGGGTATTATTAAATAACACTTAGAAGGCCCCTCATATGTCTCTGTGAAGTGTAATCTGGATTCCTATATTGACCGTTTTGTGAATAGATCGGTGTGTGAATTGGGAATAAATGTTTAATGAAAATTTCCCCTCACTATGAGCAAGCTACTCAGGGAGATTTAGAGGAATGAAAGACAGAGGTCCCCAGCCTCAGGAAGATGTGACGCAGATATCATGGAGCGTTTGTCTCTAGCAGCCAAGTGCACACTCCAGAGATGTAACATCTTGATTTTAAAGGCTACCATGTTTTTTTTCAGTCAAGAACCTTCAGGCACAGCTGTGTCCAAAGGTTTGACAGAGCGCTCTACCAGAGTTTAGAGAGATGTGTTTACTGTTTTATTTATTATCCATAGACAGGTTCTATCTCTTCTATGAAAGTGCTTGACTCACTTTCTCTTCTTTGTAGCTGGTGGGTCTGTTTAGAGGTTATGGGTGCATTTCCTCTGATCAGCTGAAATAGATTTCCTTGTGCACATTACCTCTCCAAGAAATAGGACTGGGAGCTCCCAAAATTGGGACAAGAGGTGAACTTAGCGCTTGGACTCAGGTCCAGATGAGCCTGGCTCTGAACCGTGCTCCCTCACCTCCTGGCTGTGATAATCTTTCCAGGCCTCTGAAACTCTCTAAGCCTTGATCCTTCATCTGTAAATAGAAGGAAAAGAGGGGAATAAATTTGGCAGAAGTAAACATACTAGTCTAGAGAAGAGAGGAAGTATGTTTATTGAGAGAGCAGATGAGAAGCCAGCATCTGAGAAAGGTGACAAAGGTCTAAGCTAATATATTCACGTAATGGTCTGATCAAGAGGTAGGTTTTTAAAATAGAAACTGGCCTCAAAAAACCCAGGTAAGTGGTTGAGTCAATGAGAAAACACATACTCTTGGTGTTCTTGCTGAAAGTCATAAGAAGGACTTCTGGAAGTTTGGGGGGATTGCCCATCTGTTATTTTAACACTTCCCACTATGTGCGCTTCCTACTGAGAGTCATTTGATGAAGGAAGGTACATCATATGTCCGAGCCTTGCCACCCTTGAAATACTAGGGAAACCTGGAGGCTGAGGCATTACCTGATCTTTAGTGACAATTATGTCAGAGGCGAAATCCAAGCATGAAGGTAGGCTGTGTGAGTTGACTTTATGTCATGCTAGGGAGGTGAGACTTTGAGTCAGAGGGTTCTGACTTAGAAATCTAGATTTCTTTTTTATTAGCTGTGTTGTTGTTTTGCTGACTGCCTGAGCTTGTGCTTTATTTTCTCTAAAGTGAAGGTAATAATTTCAACTAAAACCCATTAAAGAGGTTATTGATAATGTCTATAAAAGGATTAGCATCCCACCTAGCATGTGATAGCATATGAACAATAAGATTGAGAGACTTATTATTTTTATTATTCTTGTTAGTACAGTCACAGCTGGTCCACCCTCATCATTTAACTGCCGACAGGCTTTGTTTAGGAGTTGAGTGATACAAAATAATCCAGCTCAGTGCAAAGCGCATGAAGCAGGTCAGCAAAAGGCCTGGATATGGAGAACCGGACTTGTTAATATTGCCTACATGTGGAGGGGGACTTGGCAGGGCCAGGCTTGATCCTTTAAGGCAGTCCTTTTGCCTTCTTATGAAGACAGTGAAGGAGAGAATGAATGGAAGACCCACCTTTTCTGGTGGCGTACGGGCTGAGTTTCTGCTGAGTCATGACAGTCAGTCTCCTCTACCCTCCTCCGCCTGGACGCTCTGGGAAGACCATGGGCTGGTATGCGAGGTGCCATGCGCATTCCTGTGCCTGCACCAGTGTTCTGATTGCATTATTCCATGGAAACGCTGTGGTTGTAAGGAGATTTCACTTGTGGAACTGTTATTCTAATCAACTATGAATTAAGTAAACTTCTGAGGGTTCACCCAGAAGCTACCATTGATACTTTCCAACGGCAACTTGCTCAGATTCCCCATCATGCTCTGCAAAACCCTACCATGCAAACCATGATTTCTATGCAGAAAACTGGTTAATTTCCAACAACTGGCATGGAAATGGTTCTGGACCACAGCTTGAGGAATGCCTTCCTGTCAGTCTAGGTGCCCTAGAAAGCCATGTACACAGAACACACCTTCCGGGGACACCAGCCCTCAGTTCATTCTGCCCACTCAAGAGATTTCCTACCCTGGACCAGTGCTGTCCTCTGCTTAGACTCATTTTACATCTGTACACCGTGGGGTTTGGACTAGGGGCTCTTGGAAGGCCCTTCCAGCTTCAAAGGCCTCTGATTCCACAGAGGCGTATATCAGAAGGCTCTGGGAACATCACTTTCTTGGTCTGTCACAACCCTTATTTCTTCCTCTCCCCCCACGTCCCTGTGGTATTTTGGCACACGGTGAGTCACTCGGCCGGCTGTGGCATACATCCGGAAATGGCCTGCCATCCTCACTCCTGGCACCAAGAGAGAGGACTGTGACTTTTTACATCCCCTCTATTGATTAATAGCATCTACTACCAAGAATTATGATTACCCTGGCCTTGGCCAGCCACATTTCTGAATACAAATCCTATGCATTGCTGCGACCTCATCTGAGTTTGACCTCAGAAAGGCTTTGTGAACACTTTAGAAAGCATCCCTCTCTACCACTGGAAGGTTCACAACTATTGTTTTCCCCTTCTGACTCATCTTTGAATCAGTAAATTAAATATGTATAACTTGTGAAGATTTCATTTTTATTAAAGCACAGTGCTTTGCTGAGCAAAGTCAAGATTTAGAAGGATCCAGCCCTCCTCTTTCTCCCCTCCCAAAGGTTTCTTTCCTTTGGGTGGCAGGAGGGTTTTCAGAGAGCAGCTCCTCCCTTTCTCTGTGGTTCTGGCTCTTTTCTGGAACAGGGAGAAGCCCAGGGTGCTGAGCAGCATCTCCCCTCCCAGGGGACTGTCAAGACTTGGGGACTCTGAGGCTGTTTCTGAAGTAAGTGTTGGTTTGGCTCTTGTGATTTCTGGGAAATGGTGTCTTCCTAGTCTTCTTTTTCTCAGTATATTGTGTGTGATATGCTCTAGAAACCCTTCCCTGGTGATCCTCCTGTCTGGAATGTTCTTATCTTTCTCCTCCTCTCTAATCTGCTTTACCAAATCCTTCATTCCCCACCCCAGGGATGATGTATTTCATCACGTAAATAAAGCCTTTCTGCATATATTCTGTTTTCCTTACATGGATGTGCATACAACCTGACTTATCTTTTTAATGATTCCTTTGGGTTATATAACATGTCAGATTTGTTTGTAGATTTTTCCAGTATTCTACTCTTACCACTAGATTGGAGGTTTCCTGAGGGTAAGGGATGATATGCTTTTAAGCTAATGAACACATATTTATTGATGATGATGGAGCATGTAATTTATTTTGATCTTTTTGTATTGTACATAGCATAACATGTAGTTAATAAACAACTAAGTTGTTTATATAGATGTAATACTTGAGATGTAAAGGTCTGATGATTTAGATTGAATTCTTAACTTTATGAATGTATTTTTGTCCAAATCCATTCTCCAAATACTCATTAAATGCCAACTAAATTCCAGGCACCTTAGTAGGTACAAGGTAGGTACTAGATAGACCAAGAAAATTATCAAGATCCCTGTTTGCAATGAATAGTTACTCTGTCTTTGAGCAAGTCATTTAACTTTGAAAGCTCTTTCCTTACTGATAAATCTGTCTTGGAAGATAAAAAGTGTTGAAATTGAGAAATTCTGAGTTACTCTTTGCTTTCCTTCACATATGGAGAGGATTTCTCTTATGAAATTCAGGTGGAGGCATTCTTCTTTTTAGGAAGGGAAGCACCTATTGCACGGCAACTGTGTACACCTACAAGAAGTGTAGGTGAATGTGAGTTAGACTAGGGACAATCTCAGACCTTCTCCTTCTCCTTCATTCTTATTTCCAGGAGGCAACTTAATAACTGGTTTTTGGTTTCTCTTTCATTTTGAATTTCCCTCTTCCTCTTCAAATTGTTGATGCTACCGCAAGCTATATCCTTGTCAACTTAATATTTTAATTTACTCAACAAATATTCATTGAGTTCTTAATAGAATCACTGCCATAGATGCTAGAATATTGCAGCTAACTAAATAAAATAAAACAAAAAACATGGTTTGATCTTCCTCTCAAGAAACTCTCTAGTGAGAAGCCAGAAAATAAACTAAATAACTGGAAAAAAAAAAGTATTTTATGTAAATGAAGAGTCATGGAGGAGCACTGCCAGTGTTGGTGGATAAGAGAGGGGGAGAAATTTTGCATAAAGACTTGCAGTGCTGAGGGAGCAGGTGCTGTGGACGTCCGGCAGAAGAACATTTCAAGGGGAGGAAGCGATTAGAGCAACGTGTCTTAGGTGACAGCGAATAAGATAGATAGCAACTAAGAGATCCAGGGCAGGGCCAGGCATAGAGGAACTTGAAGTCATGACTTTGGCTTCTATTCCAAATGAGATGAACACCACAGGAGGCTACTGTAGCTACCTAGCTAAGAGAATGTGGTGGTGGGATCATGTTGGGAGAAGTGTCAGATCCTGCTTATATTTTGAGGACGGAGCCAAGAATATTTGCTAATTAATTGGCTGGGGTGTGAGAAAAGAAGTATGTTCAAGGATGACTACAAAATTTTTGGCTAAGCCTGGAGAAATAGGATTGCCTCTTTGTGTGACCCATATGTTTGAGGCCTTTGGCTTTGAGATGTATTCCAGGAATATTATGAAGACAGCTGTTTGTAGATGTGGAGTCTGAGGGCGGGTTGTAGCTGGGAGAGAGAAGTTCAGAAATCCTCAGCATACTGATGGTAAAGCGTGGGACTGGATGAAGCAATTAAGAGTGTAAAGGTAGATGGAAGAATGAAAAAGTGTGGTGGCTGAGCCCCAGGCACCCTGAGGCTGAGACTCCAGAGAGAGAGGACAGGAAGAGGCCTCCCAGGTCCACTTGGGAGTGGGAGGAAAACCAGACCCAAGTGCTGCATAAGAGTCCTGGTGAAGGCATATCAAGAGACAGATTGGCTTTGTCACATACTGTAGAGACATGTGAGGATTATAGACACATTCCTTGAGCAGAGTCCTTGTATTTTCACACAATTTTCTCAATGTCATTAGGTTAAGCTTCTTGAAATATTTTTTTTTTCAGAGCCAAAATGATTCTCAAGGGGTTGCGTTGTCACATGCTGACACTCAAAGTGCCCATGTTTGCTACTGAAGGTCGTAACCCACATCTGCACTCACTGCTCCAGGACTAGTTGGCTGGTGGCTTGGAGCCCCCTGGCCACCTGTGTTCCTCATCAGTGGGCATCTTGCTTGTGCCATCTTCTGCCTTGCATGTGGCCTTCCAATGTTTTCTTAGAACCCCAACCTCTTCCTTTCTCTAACCAGCTGAGCACCATCACCACGGCAGCCCGTGAGGTACCATACAGTCACATGACCAGATTAGCTTCTTCTCCAGGAGATTTTGAGATATAAGAGTAGGAACCATCTTTTAAATCCAATAGCTTCTATAGCTTTCTGAAAAATTAGGTCTTCAGGATGGACATTGGATAAGCCTTCCAGGAATGCTTAGAATCATTAGAAGTTCGAATGGAAATGTGACCCTGGCATTAGCTATTTGGCTGGTCTCTTTGTTTGTTCTTTCTTTATTCCCTTTACTTCACATCAGTGGAATTCTTTCTGCACTGATGGAAATATCAGTTTTTGAAATAGATAAATGTAGAACCTCTGGGACAAAGGGTGTGGGGGGTAGGGGTCCTGTGCTTTGCCACCCGGCCGCCCTTCTCTTTCCAACATCTCCCTGCGCTATGGCCGTCTCAGAGGCGCCTGCACAGGGCCAGCTGTACAGATGAAGAATTTACCATGGGAGGGGAATTTACATACGCAATGAAGAGCAAAACAAGGGGTTAATTTCCAGATATTACGCCTTTTGGCATTAAAATATAAATAAATGACTCAATTAGGCAATGACTAAGGGAAGAAAGAGGAAGTAGAAAGTAGGGGATAAGAGCTGGAGCCACGACTCACCTTCACCCTCTCTACGAGGAGGAGAGATCTCAACACCCACTGTGCCCTTGAGGCCAGGGATGGTGGGTTCTGCACGGTGCCTCAAGGTTAGGAATGGGAGCTGGGTTCTAGCAAGGTCGTGAGTGACCGGCTGGCTTCTTTCTGCTGAGGGAGGGCCTGTCTGGAGTAGAAATAGAGTGAAGAGAGACAGGGAAATGTCTCTGTTCAGAGGCTTGCTTTGAATTCATGTGACAAGAGCTCTGACAGCTCTTTCCTCTCCTTGTCCCTCCCTCGCACCCTCCCTCCATTCCCCCTTTCTCTCTGTCTCTTTCTCCTCTCCTCCTCTCCTCTCTTCTCCTCTTTTCTTCTCCTCCTTTTTTCCTTCTCCTCCTTCCTTCTCCTCTTCCTCTTCCTCCTCCTTCTCTTCCTCCTCCTCCTTCTCCTCCTCCTCCTCTTCTTCTTCTTATTATTATTCTATTCTCCTCTCCCTCTTTCTTTCTTTCATCCTCTCTCTCCTATTTCATAGTACAAGACAACTCTAGCAACAGTTAGCAAACAGCTGTGAATTAACCCTTCTGGAGGTATTTTCGCATAGCAGGATTGATTTCCATTGAAAACAAATTTTATAAACGTCAAGCAAATGAGTGAGGGAACAGACAGCATCCACTATTCTCATGGTTAATAGTCCCCGGGCAGCAGAACTGTATCAGTCCCTATGTGGTATGGGAGAAATTTCCAACTCGTGTCATTTAATAGTATTGAATGGAACCAGTGTAGAAGTGTTACTTTGGAAAGGTCTCTGCAGAACATTTTATGACATACTACATTTCTTTGTAGCCCAATGTGGAAATGCTGCAGACTATTAAAAATTAAGTGAACTGCCTTCTTGAATGGAATTCAAAATATATCCTTTTTGGGAGCAGCTTAGCTGCTAATTATAAGAAGTTCTACACTGTAAAGTCTCTATAGTACAGAAACTGAATATTCAAGTACATGGTAAAAATAATTATATCTTTCATATATGGGATGCTTTTCAGTTTCATCACTTGCTTTTACATGTCAGGTCTCATTTAATTGTCATAACAATGTTGAAATTCAGTGATGGCACCCCAACTCTATATATGAGCAATTTAATCACAGAATTTATTCAATGGGAAACATGAATACACACGTGTTGGGAAACAAATTTTCTTATTATACCATTATATTATATATTATAATCAAGGAGCATAACTTTTTTTCTTTTTGTGTAGAAATTTCCCAGCTCTTAAAAACTTAGTATTTTTTTCACATCTATGACTAAACCAGTAGCATCCATAAATGGTTTTTTGGATTACACAGCAATATGTAGTGGACAGAGAACATTTACTTATAATACCCTGTTTAGTCCTTCCAACAATTCTGGGAAGCTGGTGGTCAGGTATCCTTGTGTAGATTTCAAAGATGAGCTGGAAAATGTTGCTTGGTCACTGAGTAAAAGAGAAGAGACATAAATTTGGTTTTATTTTATTTTATTTTATTTTTTTCTGTTTTGTTTTTTGTTTTGTTTCCGGTACCGGGAATCGAACTCACGACCTTGCACTTGCCAGGCAGGCGCTATGCCGCTGAGCTAAATCCCCAGATCCATAAATTTGGTTTTAGATGTCAAGCCTGGAGATCCTCTTTGTAAATTATTTGGCATATGGTAAATGCTTAGTACCAGCTGTGCTTTGTTATTATTTTTATTTTTTATTTAGTTTTTGTTTTTTTTTCTGGTACCAGGAATTGAACTCATGACCTTGAGCTTGCCAGGCAGGCGCTGTACCGCTGAACTACATCCCCACCCCCTATTACTTTTATTCTTATTTGCTACATCATACTGATTTGTAAGTATCCTTCTTGTCCAACTTGGCTGATGTCTGTAAACCTACTTCATGAGCCCATTCTTTAATCGTCATGTAAGCCCCTTGGCTGCAAACAGTTAAATAAGAGTCTGGCTCTGGGGCAGAATCCGAGGGGGCTAGTTATCAAATGGTCAGTTTGGAAACTCTGCAAGCAGAAATTGACTTCATTTTCCAGATATCCTCTTATGGCTCCTAACCAAGAAAGTCTTTAGGTTTTATTAAATTTCTCAAAGATGGAGAGAGGGGTGGGGCACTGATGCCATAGTGAACACTAGTAACCACTGAGTATTTGAAGTGCTATCAAACAGAAGCTGCCATGATGGATGGAGAAGCTCAGACAACCATTGAACTGAGCATCTGAGATATCACTCAGGATGGTACTTGTAGGACACAACAGCACATGCCTTTTGATCCAGGACTTCTTAAACTGAGAAAGAAGCTCTTGTGTGCGTGTTGTGTCCTGATCACTGTGGTAGATACATTACATCTGGGAGGACTGTAGAGCATGTGTGTCTGGAGGGTTCCCATCACCCTGGCTATCCTTGTACAAATACTGCATCTGCTTTCACTCTTAGATGAGTCTCAGAAAAAATCACTGGCTAGATGAGTACACACATGATAAAGACATTTAGCAACATATTAATAATAGATCCTCAAGGGTAAATATGGATGTTGGTAGATAAAAGTTCTTTCAACACTTGTATATTTGAAAGTTTTCATAATAAAATGTTGGGGAAATATGTTTTAGTTTCAATGACAAATGATATGATAATCTCATATGTGTGATTCAATTTGAGGCACAATTATTACATTGCACAGGTGACAAAACTGAAATGGCTCTTAAATGCATCCCTCATCAATGCAAAGCACACCCAGCAGGGCGCCCCAGAATTCCTACTGCTGGAAAGCGTTCCATTCCTCCCTGCACCCCCGTGTTTGGTTTACCACCGCGGCCACAATAAGCATCTTTTCTTGTAACAGCTGTTTCAGTTGCGCAGAATTAGTGTTTCCCAGAATATATTTTAAGAAGCATTGTCATAGAGCAGAGCAGAAGACAAAGGAATTCACATTTATTTATTTGTTCTTTGTTTTCTTTCTGCTAATAGCTACCTTTTATTGATTAACTTTCTGTCAAACAGTTCAGATATCTTCATTTACTCCTCACAATGCCATTATGAATAGATATTAAGTGTGATAAAAAAATATAGTGAAACGTTAAAATATTTATTAGAGTAAAAGACACATTGCTATTGATCCCCTCAAAATCCTCCCCGTCCTTTTGAACAAACCTGTGCCATCATCCTTGCCACTTTCGGAGGCAGTTCTGGGTTCCTCGTCATTTATGGAGCCCTCCTTAGGAAGGGACACTGAAACCTTGTTACTCCTATTTCTTCTTTTTAAGGAATGATAGATCAATATACTTGCAGATTTTCCACTTTGTTCTGGAGACCACCCTGTTCCCTGAGTTTTCTTCTCTAAAACAGATGTAATAAAGATAGACCTAGTCACTGCAGGGGAGGCTAGTGTGGAAATCAAGTAGAACAGTGCTTGCCCTGTATTGAGACTTATTCAGATATCAATTTGTTTCCTCCAGTTTTGGGAATGTGCTGAGTGCCAGACATTGTTCTTTGTGCTGTGAACAAAATGGGAAAATGCTCTTGAAGGATATGTTTTGGTCAGAGGATCAGAGCGCACATTAATAAACAAATATTTCAGTGTGCATCAGGTGATAGAATCATCAGGGTTGCCAAGGCTGGGCTAGGTTGTGGTGCAGTAAAAATTTCCCAATATCAGTGAGTCAACTAAAAAAACATGTATTAATCATTTACGCTATATTTTCAAAGCAAGTAAACAGAGAAGACCTGAAATTCAGTAATGAGGGAATTGCAAACAGGAGTTTCTTCCTTTCCCACGCTCCATGATCCTCAAGAGAAACATGGTGCCACTGGCTTTTAAAGCCAGAAGACAGATACCACATTCCACTGGTAAAAAGCAAGTTATGTGTCTGTGTAATATCAAGGTAGGGAGGCACAGCACTGCTGTGTGGGAGGAGTGTAGAATAAGTGTTCACGCAGTGATGGGGGTCTGTCATGCAGGCTCACGGGGAGCACCTGGGAGAGAGAACTTCTCTGTGGGGTGGCCAGGGAGACCATCAGGGATACAGTGAAATTTCAGTAGACTTAATGGAAAGAGTAGAGTAGGTCATGTAGCTGTAATGTGGGGAAAGAGCTTTCTTGTCCAAGAAGACAGCCGAGACCCCAGAGCAGCGGTGTGTTTGACATGTTTGAAAACCAGTAAGAAGGTCTGGGCGATTAAAATGAAGGAGAAAAAGACAGAGAGTAAGGGAGAGGTCAAAGACAGCAGGACCCAGATCGGTTAAAACTTGAAGGTCATCGTGAAGACCTAGGCTTGGTACTGAGACTGGCAGGCTTTGGGCATCTTGAAAGGAGAAACATCGTCTGATTCATTAGTTAAAGGGTCTCTGGCTGCTGTGAGGGAACGCAGGTCGTCAGGCGGCGCAGCGCAGAGCCGGTGCTGGTGCTGGCTTCCACCATAGTGGTGGAAGTGGAGGCGGCCAGAAGGGCGGGTTAGAGGAAGCCTTGGAAAGTGGAGCGAAGAAAATTGACCCACAGACCAGATATCAGAAGAGACGTAAGGGAGTCAAGGCAAGTCTGAGGTTTCACCCTGTGCAACTGTAAGGGTGAACTTGTAGTTGAGGAGAAGGGAATTTTGAGATGAGCGCTTATGAAATGTTATCATAAGTACTATGATTATTAAATCTTTATAGCAGCTCTACAAGAACACCTTACTAGCCTTGTTTAAAAAATACAGAGTCAATAGTAAGGTTAAGTGTCTTATACATGGACAAGGTTCTGGGGCGTTTGGTTCTCGTCTCCAGGAGAGATAAGATACTGGGGAAATGAAAAGCGCCTCAGTTTTATTCTGGTTTGCGGACTTACATAGATTTTGATGTTTTTAAGTTTTACAATGTGCAAGCTATATTACCTTAGCAATCAGTAGAATTCTCAGTGTACAGTTTTTAAAGGAGTTGTGGAAAACCACTGAAGAATTTGAAGCTCTTATTAAATTATCAGTATAGAACTATCCTGGGCACCAGGGCTGTACACCAGATGTAAAAGTTACAGTAAAACCTGGCCCAGGTGCAGCTGCATAGCAGCTAAGATAGAATGTTCTGGAATGAGCTGGTGATTGCTTTTGATATTGTATGCCAATATTAAGGTAACAGAACAGAGGCATCAATAGATACTGAGATATTATATAGACAGTTGTATATGTTATGTATTAATGTGTGTACCAGACAGAAATAAACACACAAATATATGAAATATAGCAATGCAATTAATATATCTATTTATATTATAAATGTATATTTTATAATTTACTAATGTAGAAATGAAAACATATACATGATTATATATTTTATATATATACATAATTGTTTTATTACATTATAGTACATGTTCTAATTGTACATATTATATAAATACATATTATAATGCTTATATAATAACTGTAATGTATTATAATGTGTAACTTAATGGTTAATTTAATTGTTGACCTCAAAGAGAAATTTTATTCAGTTCTCATTCAATTTGATTTGTGACCAGAATCATGGAAAGAATTAGTTTGCGAACTGAGGTACTACTGTATGTTATAGAATGTTATATCAACAATCTCATTTATGCACAACATATACACCAAATACAGTATATTTTTTACTGTACTGGAAATCAAACTCATGACCTTGCGCTTGCCAGGCAGGTGCTGTGCCACTGAGCTAAATTCCCAGCCCCAAATACAATATATATAAATTATTTAGACAGTGTATATTCATGTATATATCATAATGGGCAGGTATTTATATACACATGTTAATATATAATATTTATTATATATACATATGTAACACATATTTAAATCTTCACTATTTACTCTTAAATGTGAAGTATGCTATATCAATTTTGTTGCCGTAATATATGATGCCTAATATGTGTGACACTGAGAGTTTTAAGCCTGTTGCAAGTGTGTTAGTAGCTATGGGACCCAGCCCCCGCCCCGTCTCTTCTGTCAGGAAGAGGCACTGCTCTGGCTGTGGTCCTCACCCTCCAGCTCCTCTGACGGCCTCCTGCTGCTCCTCCTCCGTCAGCCTTACCCGCTCTCTGGTCTCTTACTATTTCACTCTGCTTCATCACTTCATAGACTCGCCTACAGTCTTATTTTTCTCCAAAATACATTTCCTCCTATTGATTTCAGACAAGCCCCGCTTATCTCCTAGATTGAGACCAGGGGCCTCTCTTCTGAGCGACTCTCCCAGAATGATTTCTTGAAGAAGGAGCTGTTTCTCTGTACTCACAGCACCTTTGATGTCCTCAGCAGTTAGCTTCCTGCCCTGGAATTAGCAACTTCTTTTCTATTCTCTTTCCTCTCTTTCTATCTTCTGTCTTCCTTCTAGTGTGTGAGCTTTGGAGGTCAACTCATCTTTATGAGTCCTTATTCCAGACACCTAGGCACACATAGAAGGAACCCCATGTAATCATTAACTCCATCAAAGTGATCTGACTAAAACCCTTTCTGATGATGCCGGCAGAGACTGCAATGGAAAACCTTGAAGAGGAGGGGCACCCGCATTGCATGCTCTCCACGGGAACAAGTCTCCTGGTAGGCTCAGCCTTGGGTGTGGCGCAGAAAAGGTGTCCCAAGACTCTGCGTGGCAGAGCCTGGGGTGTCAGCAGCTGTGCTCCATTGGGTGTAGGGAGGGCAGAGGCACTGATGTGAGGTTAGTGACTTCAAATACGGAGCTAAAATCATGCAGCTCCAGGGACTTCTGCAGAAGATTATTTTCTGATTTAAGCTCACTGTCAGTTTATTTATATACATAGTTGCTGCTGTGACTCAGTGGAGGACCTATTGCTAATTTCATTGCTGAGCAAGTTTTCTGCCTGACCTGTAATCTCTTGAGAGGGAATATTTCTAAAGAAAATATGGATGGAATGGTTGCTTTAAGCCCAAGTTCTCTTGAGCAGTGGCAGGTGCAGTGAAAATATTATTTCATATTTTTCCCATCCACCCTGTGATTTTGGAGGGCCATATCTAAGAATTCATGGGAAACATTGAGATTGATCTGCAGAGATTTCAACATTTTTTCTGACCTATAACAGTACAAAATGAGGCAAAGAGCCAGGAAGGTGGGCAATTTTCAAAATTACACCAACCTTCTGTTCATGTTACTACTGTTATTCTTTCCTTTTTAAAAAATCAACTTCACAAAATCCAGTGGTGTTAACTACCATTTTATCAGGAACTATGCTGTTTGTGTGTGGTCATGAGTAGGCAACTCTACATAGCAATTCCTTCTTTATATCTAATCAGTCTAAAGTTGTTAGCCGCCCTACTTTAGCAAAATCTCTATCCTGAGACTGCACACTTTCCATTATTCTGTATTGGTGTTAAAATTCTTTTTCTTTCTCTTTCCTTTTGTGTCTTATTTACTCTTTCAGCTTCTTACACTAGGGAGTAATACAATGTTTATACATGCAAAACTGATTTATCTCACTTACGAGTATGGACTCAAGTCACATCCATTTCCCCATAAATGTCTCAAGTTTATCCTTCTTTGTAGCTGAGTAGTAGTGATCCATTGTATAAAAATACCACATATTTTTTATCCATTCCTCAGCTGATGGGCATTTGGGTTGTTTCCAAGATTTAGCTATCACAAACTGTGCCACTATAAACATGGGTGTGCATACATTGCTGTGGTATGATGTTTTTAATTCTTCTGGGAAGAATGGGCTGGGCTAAATGGGACCTCTAATCCTAGTTCTTTTATGAATCTCCAGGCTGATTTTCACAGTGGTTGCACCAGTCTACATTGCCACCAACAGTGGAGAAGTGTTGCTTTTTCCCCACAGCACCTCTAGCATTAATTATTGGTTGATTTCTTGATGGTAGCCACTCTTATGGGGGTGAGATGAAATCTCAGTGTTGTTTTAATTTGCAGCTCTCAAATGACCAGTGATGTTGAACACTGTTTTTATGTATTTGTTTGCCTTTGTATTTCTTCATCTAAGAAGTGTGTACTCATCTCAGATGTGCATTTTTGGATTGGGTTTTTGAATTTGGGGGTCTGATTTTTTTTCAAATGTTTATATGTTCTAGATATAAGTCTTTTGTCTGAGGGACTGTTAGCAAAAATGTTTTCCTACTCTGTAGGTCACCTTTTCACTCTATTGGTGATTTGTTTTGAGTACAAAGCTTTTTAATAGGATGAGATCCCAGCTGTTAATTCTTTGAAGTTTTTCCCCTTGCAGTTTGGGTTTTGTTCATGAAGTCTTTGACTACCCCTATGTCTTCAAGATTTCCACCTACTTTCTCTTCCAGTAAATTTAGTGTTTCTGTTTTAATATTTAGAAATTTGATCTATTTTAACTTTAGTTTAGTGTGTGGTGATAGACATGGGTCTACTTTTAGTCTTTGGCATATAGAGAGCCCCTTTTGCCAGCATCATTTATTAAAGAGGCTTTCTTCTAGTGAACATATTTGGCCCTTTTGTCAAAGATAAGGTGGCTGAGTGTGTTTATAGTTGTGTTCACATCTTCTACTCTATTCTACTGGTCCTCAGGTCTATATTTTTGCCAGTATCATGCTGATTTTATCACAGTAGCTTTGTAGTATAATTTTAAGTCAAGGATTGTGATGCCTCCTGCCTTGCCTTTTTTGCCCAGGATTGCCTTTGCTAACTGAAATGGGGGAAAGGATAAAAGAAGGAAAAGGAAAGGAAAAAAATATATATGTACACACACAAGATAGTTAAAAGAGATATACTACTAATTGCTGCTAGTCTATTGAAGGGATACGTATATAGCTATATTGCTTGAGCAGTTTTTCATGCCTATATCTTGTATTATGAGCAACTGCTTTGAAGATAACAACGTACAGTGTGCTGGACATTGTTACCCCCTTACAATCTTGTTTTGAAATTTTATACCATTGTTTTATTGTTTATTTTTCTTCTATTTAAAATAAAAAATTCTTTTTCTTTTAAAAATAGTGGCGATAAAGGGTAATCACTTTGTTTGTTTGTTTGTTAGTTTTTGCAGAACTGGGGTTTGAACCCAGGGTCTTTCCACTCAGATACACCTCCAGCCTTTTTACAGTTTTAAATTTTGAGATAAGATCAAGTGAAGGTTGCCCAGTATGAGTTCAAACTTGGGATACTCTTGCCTCAGCCGTCCAAATTGCTGAGATTAAAGGCATACATTTTCTAAACATAAAATATGAAATTACATTGATAGTTTCTCATTATTTTGTGGCTTCACCTGGTACCTAAATGGAAAACTGATTCTTTATAGTGATTGAAATTTAACATAAAAAAATTAAATACAGCCAATAAAGGACTAGAGGAACAGAATGTGTGAGAGCCCTATGGTCATGTTTGGAAAGACGTGGCTACAAGTCCAATGCAGTCCCTGGGCCTCCCATCCCAGATGTCTGTACCAGCACAGGGTGTGTCTGTGGGTTTGGGTGTCAAGCAACACACAGAGAACGGACTGATACCAGCAGTTTTGTAAGGAAATCCTCATCTGTGTGTACTAGTCAAGTAAATGTTTTTAAAAATAAGCACTGTGTTTATGTAGGTGGAAACCTCACTATGATCTATTCTAGACCCTTTATTTATAAAAATTATTCATGAATCCTGGTTTTGTTGTTTTTCAACATGTTACAAAAACTTCAGCACACTTTTGTACTTGGAATACTTTCCTCAACTCCTTGTTATTGCAGGCAAAGTCACAGAAGAGATTATTTTAGTTTCAGAAGAAAGAATCTAAGCACGGTGATGTTTCTACTGCTTAAGTGCATCACAGCAGTGTTGTTCAGACTTTTTGGTTTCAGGGTCCCTTTATATTTTTAAGAATTATAAAGGAGCCCCAAGAGATTTTATTATGCAGATAGTAAGTACTGGCAATTGCTGTATTCAAAATTGAAACTGAGAAATTAAAAATATATGTATTTGTCAATTTAAAATGATAACAATAAACTCATTACATGTTGATACCTTTTAGAAATGAAATACAGATAAATTTTCCAGAATAAAAATATTGAGGGAAGACAGTAGCACTACTTTAAGTTCTTCTAATTTTTGTGTTAGTTTCTGGCTTAGAAGACAGCTGTGTTGTCCTAGCTGCCCCTACACTGAGTTCATTGCACTGTCTGGCCTTGATGCCACCAGAGGAAGACATGTGGCCCCATACAGAGGCGGAAATAGCTCCCTGAGGGCCTGCTCAGGTCTCCAAAGAGGTGCCTGCCTAGGAACTGGTGTTATCTTTAAGCTCTGCTCCTCCAGTCTTACGTTCTTGGCCCACCAGCTCTTGGTATTCAGTATCTTGCGTACCTCACTGGAGGCGTTCTTCTTTAGTATTACAACAAACCTTGACAGGTGGTCCAGTGATTATGAAAATTCACTGACCTGTCTGTGAGTGAAACCTCTTCTCTTGGATAATTCTGTAACATCATTCATCTGGAAAATATTAGCTCACTGCGTTATGCAGGTAGCTCTTCCCAATGCTGACTCATCCCATTATACAGCATAAACAACTGCTGCTATGAATATTACCACTTATTTCAAGCTAAATGTCCTTTGCAAAGTTCTTGGGAGGCTGTCAGGCTCCCAGTGGTGGATACAACTTCTCTAAAATTCTAATATTTGCTTGCAAGCTGAAATGTTTTAAATCACCAGTAAGTGCTCCTGGTTGTTTTCTTTGAACTGACAAGCTGATTTCATTCATTTTTGAGAAAACTTCTGCCAGATATTCAAGTCTGAATGATGATAGTTTGGCAGTTATTCTTTTGGTTAAAAATGATGTTTCATGATTTTAGAGAAAGCAGTCATTTCAGTGTGCAACTCACAGGAATGCTTTTTCTCGAGACGGCTCTGATAGTTGGCAGGAGGGTTTTATGTGTGCTTGCTGGATATCACAGAGAATATTAAAAAAATATATGCAAGCGATGAAGATTGGGACATTTTATTGCTTCAAGGAGGTCATTATTAAGTGGAACTGGCTTTTTTGTGTGAAACCCAGTTCCATCTCATGTTTTTAAATGAAATATACATCTATTTTCCAAGATAAAAATATCGAAGGAGAGAAGTAGCGCTCGTTTTCATCTTTGTAACTCTCCTTGGTTTCAGCATCATAGGAGACAGCCAGGCACTCATCAGCAGTATCTGTGCTCTACTGCATACCCTGGTCGTGACCGCAGGACAGCGAGAAGATGAGAGATCACTCAGGGAGGAGGGGCTCCTCTTTTCCACTTAGTGGCAAGTACAATTTTAGGGGAAAGTACAGCAGTGTTACTCACCATTGCTTCTGCACCATCAGTGTAAGTGCGGACACAGTGAAAGTGTGAATGACACTGGCCTGAGACTATGAAAGCCCTTTTGACCTTTTGCATGAAAAGCTCTGGTGGCTCTCAGATCACACCTGGAGAAGTTCCCTATCTGCTGCTGAAGCCTGTGCTACCTAGCTTGTCTCTCTGTGCATGTCTTGGCCCCAGGAGCACTCTTCTCACGTGCTACCCTGCTGTGATTTCCACCTTTAAAATCATCAGCCATGAGCACCCCTCCACTGGTGTCTTTACATTTCCTGTGGGTCCCGTCCCAGAAAGTCAACTCTCCAGGAAGGATCTGGGAAGCCTAGCATGAGATTTCGCAAAGTGTCTTCCTTTTGGGACGCTATGCTCACCTCTGGAAAACTTTGGTATGTTGTGTTATGAAGCTAAATATTTGTTGATATTTTTTAACACCAGGAACGAGTTTCTAATGAAAAAAGTTTAATGTCAGTGATGAAGTGTAATTTTCAACAAGATAAAAACCCAGTTCTCCCACAAACATACAGTGAGAATGTACAAAAGATGTATTTACCTCAGTAAAGGAAGCAGCATGATGGTAATCCTAGTTCAAAGGAGAAAATGAGAAAAAATATATATAGTTAGAAATAGAATGCTAAAATAAGAGTACAAAATTAAATTCAAAACTGATTAGCGCCCTACAGCACCATAAAATCTTTATCTCTGGAGCTATGTTTTCTACTGGGCAGAAATAATTTGCAGTTCATCCATGTTCTGCAAGATCTAGTTTAACTATGTTCAACTGTGTGTTCATATGGATTGTAGTCAAGACAATTAAAAAGTCAAACACAGCCACCTTCACCTAAAGTAAAAATTGACCTTCATGTGGGCTTTGAAAGGGAATGCTGTTAACTTTTTATTTCTAATATTGGGATTGTTTTTCTTAAATTGGTAATAAAATTGCAGCGAAGGATACTTGAAGAGAGATCTGCCTAGGTTCTTAAGAGATTGTTTATTAAATATTTATTGAACCCCTATTTTGTACATCGTGGAAAGAGATTTATATAGTGTCTCATTTTACTTGTACAACAAGCTCATGAAGTAAATAGTTTTCTTTTCTATTTTACAGATGAGGGAACAGGGAGAGGGATGTAATAATTGGCATAAAGGGACACAACTGGCAAGCTGTAGAACAAAGATTCCCATAACACAACACATTGTCAACCAACATAGTACACTGCTACCTGTATTACCGTATTTCTGATTGCTTGTTTTCACTGTAGGAGAGATTTCTGCAAATATCATTCTTTTATCTCTGGCAAGAAAACTTGGATCATTTATTTTATGAAATAAATTTTTTCTGATTTAAAAATTCTATAAAATTATTAAAGTCCTTCAAAATATCATCTCCCAGACACGAACACAGTCACCATCTTGGTGAAGTTTCTTCCAGTCTTTTTAATACCTGAGTTTCTTCGTGTGTGTTGCAAGTTATACTACAGTATGAAAGAAGAAAGTACCATTTTCTTTACAGTGTGAATAAACCATAGTGTATTTTTTAGATTCCCTTCTGCTAGTTGTTCGATATTTAATAGTATAAATAATGCGATGAGTGTCTCTTAACAAAAGCACCATTTAATTATTCTTTCAACTCTGAATAGGCATTGTCACTATCTGCGTTTTTCAGCTGAGAAAAGCAAGTCAGCTGACCTAAGAGTGTAGTGCTGGGATGAGCCCGTGGAAAATGAAACCTAGATTTTTCAGCCCCTGAAGGAGCAGGAACCTGGGTTTAGATTTTTCTTCTCCCCACAGTTCTCTAGGGGGGCAGAAAGAGAGGCCGTGTAACAATCTGATATCTCTTTCATGTCTACACACACATTTGAAGTCACATATGCTATTATGCTTTGGTGGACTTTGATTTTGTGGGACAAGAACCATTCTCTGCCTCCTTGCACTGGGCATGTCTGCGTCAACTTTGCTTTTCTAAGGCAATAAAACGTGCCTTGCAAGGCAGTGCTTCATAAACATGTGTGCCATATGCTGCCACTTGCAATCCACAGGTGTGTTTTATTAGACTATTACTTCCTCTGAACAGACACAAAACCTCAGTCTGTCCAATGCTGCAAAATTCTTTTCTCAAGAAGCAGGGCTTGTTTATTAGATCAGAAGGAAAATTATCTCCAGTTTTGACATATACAGCATATGGAATCACACGGCACTACCAGGCAAAACAAGAGCTCAACCACAGCTGTTAACACACCGAATTCCACCAAATGTTCTAGATCTGAGGAGTGTTCAAATCTTCTTTATTGCAAATGAGATGAGCAGGTGGGTTAACCTTAAGAGCATGCTTGTAAATTTCATATATTTTATTCCCAGGCAATAGAGAGCAGGTATATCTTCACCCTAACACACTTTTTAATAGTCTGTGTTCTTGTGCGAAGAACTGCTGATTATCTCTGAGATTATGTTCCATAGGCTTTGCCATTTTGACTTCTACTTCTTAGTTTAACTATCTTTTCAACACTGTTTCCTTAGCACTGCTAGTGGATTAATGAGAAAAGTAAACAGGAATATTTTTGAGAAGGACTGATGTATCTGCTTTGAAAGAGCTTCTGAGGTCAGAAAGGTTCTTTTTAATAGTATGGATATACACAGTCTTGCACTTATTAAAAGCACAAGACAAAACCCATTATCATCAACAACAACAATTTATTTTTCCAACTAGTCCTCAATACAAATGTTCATTATTTTAAAAATGCTCTTCATGCAGAAGCAATAGAAAAGTTGACATAATTAGTGGCAAACTCTGCCATCCATCCTCGAGGGACTTGTGTAATCCACAGAAGTATTTCCAGCTGTTTATGGCATTTTATATCTGGCCAAGTGTGAAAGAAATTTTATATTTTGTTCTTGGGAGCTATAGGAGACAGAAAAAAGCCACATAGATATTTCTCAGCATACTTCCAAAGCTGCTGTCAGAATCAACCTAGAAAGGAAAAATGTCCTGACTCTAGGGTTAAACAGCAAATTGCTAGTGATATCTATGCATGCCCACACTAACCGGAACTCTCAGGACAAGACCAAGAGAGCTGCTTCCCAGGACGGATTGGAAATTTCACTAATTCCTGATGTGGTTACTAGACAGTGGGATGAGGTACTGGGAAGTTAGAAAGCCAGACTGAAAATAGCAAAGAGCAGGCACTGCTATGGTTTGGAGCCCGGGGGACTAGGCCTGCCCATAACAAAACAAGTCACAGAAACAAAGCAAAGCCAGGGATTCCTCTGGTTGTTCACCCTAGAGTTTGATTAGGCTACATGGACTCTGGTTCTCTCAAAACCAGAACATAAAAGTTGCCTAAAGAACTCAGAGCTTTGAAAGGGAGGGCGTAATTAACCCCAACAGAAGCATTTGCTTCTCAAAATAGAAACCATACTCCAAATAGTGGAACTTTGTGGTCAAATCTCCCATGTTTTCGTCTTAACAGATAAATGCAGTTTCCATGAATAAAGAGATGAAGATTCCCTTAAGAAATGTCTCCAGCTCAGAGAATGATATCATGTGACAATATTTGCTGTATGGGTTCCAGGGCTTGAATGCTGCAGATGGCAGAAGAAGAGGAGTGAGTGATGGAATTTGCACTTCCTCAGCCCTCTGGTTCTCCAAGTGGTGATTCCCGTCCTTCTGTGGATGGGTTACCAATTGCTCACCATCCTGAAAGGAACTCTTTGCTTTGCATGGGGAATGGAGAGAGACCAAGGGACGATCCTGGCTTTGTTGCTTTCTACCTGACCCTCCTCTTGCAGAATGAGCAGTTCAGATAAGATGTTCTCTGTAGTTCCTTCTGTGTCTCACACCTCATGAAAGTGGCAGAACCCATTCTGAGCTTCACTCTGCCCTCCCGCTTGCCATTCTGTTACTGAGACCCTGTGATCACACCCTGGCTCTGCAGGTACCAGGGTTTACCCGCAAAAAGTCACTCTTGCTAGGCTGCAGTGACTTACTCAGGACATGGGACTCATCCTCCTACCTCGTAGGAGTGGTATGTGATGAAATGAGATCATACTGACGAGTACTTAGAGCAGCACCTGGAACATTTTAAGGGTTAAGTACTAGTATCAGTTACGGCTCACCAGAAGAACAGATTTAATATAGCATAATATATAATATAATATGATGTAAAGGATTTTCTAGGTAGTATCACAATGGCCACCTGTGGAATCAGGAGTTGGAGAATGCAAAATGGCCCTCTATGAACTGGAGAACCTGAGGATCCATTCCAATACCCAAGGTCTGGCACTCCACTGTTGTCCAGTGATTCTGTTGGAATGGTGAGGACTGGACACTAGATGTCTGAAAGAACAGGAAGATTCAAAGGCTACTGTGTAAAGGGAAGCATGAAGAAGCAAAAGGGCAGACTTCCTGCTTCTTTCCCTTTTTATTCCTCCAGACTGTAAGACTATTGGTTGGTGCTACCCATATCTGGAATACATCTTCCCTCCTCAGTGGCTGGCCTACTTGTCAGTCATCCACAGACAGACCCAGAACTGTGGCCCTCTAATGCACTAGGCAGTTGACACTGGAATTAACTAGCATGTTGCCCATACTTTTTAGAAGAGATAAAATGTCAAGCGTTCAGAACAGTGTCTGAAATATAAAAAGCATTTAATAAACACTATTTTGTTAATACTGTCATCTGACGGAAGGCAAATGTGATTTTATTTTCATATTTTGCAGCAGTATGTTAGTTTGAGGAAAAAATATTTTTCTTTTTCCCTCTACAGGCCTCTAAAGATGAAGGCGTTTCTATTCCCTTCCACTTCCCTTACTAGACAGAACACACTAACTTCAGAAATTAATCCTCTAGACAGTCCTTTGCTCTTTGGGCTTTCACCAGGACCCCGGGCACCATGTTTTCAGTCTCTGTTTCTCCTTTTTTTCCCTCTGCGCACCCTCAGGAAGTGAGTAAAGAGAGGCTCAGATGACTTCAATGTGAAGACAAACTCCTGTAGTCACTGATGGCTGCTTTGGCTTCAGTCCAGGCTGGGCAGGGATTGCATCCTTCAGGAATATGGAGCCGTGTGTTAGAGTTCTGTTGGCCTGCCCTGGCTCCCGTAACAGAGCCCGCAGCCTGGGTGGCTTATTCCACAGCAGATGATCCTTCTGGAGGTGATGTTCAAGGTCAAAGTGCTTACAGTTAGTTTTGGGGGGGTGGTCTCTCATGCTGGGCTTCTCCCCTTGTCCCCTAAGTGGTAAAGGGAAAGGTCTGGTGTCTCTTACTCTTCTTACAAGAATATCAATTCTGTCATAATAGAGTAGCCCCCCTCTGGCCTCATTTAACCTCAATTTCATGAAGGCCATGCTCAGATGGAGTCACCACATGATTTAGGGTTTCAAAATATGACTTGGGGGGAGTACAGCAGAGTCCCTGACACACAAATGCAGAGTTAAACAACTCTTTCAGGAAGATGCTTAGAAGGGGCATGGCTGGCTCAAATGGAATTTCTATTTTCAGTTTTTCTCTGATTTTCATAGTAGTTGTACCAGTTTACATTCCTACCAACTATGTAGAAAGGTTCCTTTTCCCTTGCATCCTCCAAGACATCTGTTGTTTTTTGACTTCTTGATGACACCATTCTTTCTCGGATAAGATGGAATCTCAGTGGTATTTATACACAGTGGAGTACTGCCCTGCTCTAACAAAAGATCAATTTAGGCCAGTTGTAGGAAAATACATAGATTGAGATAGATTATCATGTTAAGTGGAATAAATAAGATGCATAAGTTTAAATATTACATGATTTGTCTTATAAGAAAATTTCAAAGTATAAATAAATAAGGGCAAAATAAAAGACAGACAATAGGAAACAGGGAGATATATGTATATGCAAGAATAGTTGGGATAGGTGTACTGCTGATGTCTGTGGTTTATTGAAAGGAACATTCAATGCTTAAAATTTTCTTTTTTCTTGACCAATTTTGCACTCTTGAATCTGGTAATTGGAACGACTGATCTGAAAACAACAATCTGCAGTATAAGAATGATTATTGAACTCCTACCATCTTGTATGGTGAATCTCTGTGTCATTTCCAATGTTTTTTAATTACTTGTTACTGTCTTTGATCATTTGATCAGTCTTACATTCTTACATCTGGTGCACTGAGCAACTTCGTTGAAGATAACAGTATATAATGTAGTAACGATTGTTAATTCCTATCATTTTGTTTTGAGGTCATGTACTATTTTCATTTTTGTTTTGTTTTGATTTTGCCTTCATTGTTGTTTTGTTAGGTTTTTTATCTCTAAAATTTTAAAAAAGGGAAAGAGATGAAGCTTTGGAAGAGGGAGGTAAAGATGGGAATGAGATGTTTCAGGAATTAAGCTGTGTGATGTACATGTACCCACTGCCTGTGATAGATGCAATCAATATGTACTGTGAACATGGACTAGTAAGAAAAGAGAGAGCCACTGATGCAAATCTGCTGTGCATATTCTGTGCCACTGTGATCTCAAAATTCAGTGGAGACACACAAAGATCCTTTTCTTCTTTCTCAGAAGGATTTCCCATTACTTCTCTGGCTTCCTCCACTCCATCTACTGTGTGCACGTTGTTCCAGGGATCTATCACTCTTGCAGCCTTTCATTCCTACTATTAACTATCATTGCATTGATGCCTGTACCTTCCAGACGGTCTAGCCCAGTCCCTCGTCCCTGTGAGCACTGCACCTTCACCCTTTGACTACTATCACTCATTGCCCAGTGCAGTGACTGGCACACAGCATGTATCCCCAGTCACCTGGCTTTCTCTGTAAACTCAAGCACATCTCTGTCTCAGGGCCTGTGCAGCTGATTCTCTTTGCTAGAAACACTCCTTCTGTACACATCTGTAAGACTGACATATTGCTTTTTTTACAAATCTGAACTGCTAGTTCTCCAAGGCCTTTCTCACTAAAATATTTCAAACTCTCTCTGTCTTCCCTAGTAGTATTTTGCCTATAAACTTCCTGGTAGCTAACCTGATGCCACATGTTTCTTTAGGTTCATCATTGCTTGTCTCCTGCTTTAGAAATCCAGGTTTACAGTGGGCAAGATATTTGTCTACTCTATTCATTACTGTTCTTTTTCCAACTACAGAGCATGGAATATAGAACTTGTTTGAGAATTATATATGAGATGAGTGAACGGACAGTAAACAGAGGACAGACTAAACAGAGTAGTGAAAAAATGTTTTAAAGCTTAACTCTTGTAGAAAAGGGTATATTGGATAGTAAGAAAAAGAAACATCCATTCTCTTTCCAGGAACATGTTTTCTCTACTTTCTTGGATCCTCATAGGGATTCCTTAGGTCCTGAGGGGACTTTTTCTCAGAGCTGGGGACAGGCTTCTGGCCCCTGTACTTTTCTATGACAGTGATCTTACCCTGATACAAACATCAACATCCTCTGAATTTCTTCAAGACATTCCCTGTGGCCAGGGACCAGGCTAGCTGGTACAGAGAAGCAGCTCACTCCATGCTTGCCCAATGAGTGCTGAGGGTTAGTGAAAGGATGAAAGGTCTTCCAAGGCAGTATAACCTCAAATGACATACTTTCCCTGCTTAAATTCAAGGTTATATGACTCCATTCTCTGCCACTTTTAGGAGGACTTATGGAGGCAATTCTTCCCCCAAAATTTGTGTGTCATGAGGTTCCATGTGAAAACATAATGCCAAAAAGCACCAGAATACTTGCTGCAGTAAACTGAGGCGTTCTCCAATGAATTAGTTTGAGTTTAAAACACTAAGAACAAAAAATCAATTATAATAAAAAATATTTCTAATTTTAGCCTTGTTCCAGGCACCAATTTCTCATTTAATTAACAAACACAAAGGGAGATAGCATTAGCTCCACACATGAGAAAATTGATGTTCTGAGCGTTAAATGACTCTTGTAAGATCATAGACCAAATGAATGACAAAGTGTCAGCTCTAGCCGAGGTCTGTGTGGCCCTAAAGCCCATCTTTATCAATGCTACTGAAAGCATTGTCTTGCTTCCATGTTCTACGCAATGTGTTGAATAAGAGAAGTTGTTTGATTCAATAAGCCTATGAATTGTATCTTCTAAATCTTGGGAGAATGAAACATTAAGTCCTTACTGAAAACAAGAGGCCAGAAGTTCGTTTTGAATTCTAGTAATCTCCATACTGTATGTGTGACCTTCTCAGCAGAGACAAAATCTAAGAGCAGTAGAGCTGGAAAATATCTTTAAAGGTCCTTTTCCATGTCTACACTGTAGAGTTGACAAAACTGAGGATTGAAGGGTGACATGACTTTCCCAACATCATCCAGAGAAGTTGTAGCAGAGCTGGTCTGATGTGTTCACTTGACAGATAGAAAAGAGAAAGAATTAGTAGTCACTTGAAATGAACAGAGTTGAAATGATTATCGATCTAGCTTTAAAAAACAACCAAGTATACTTGATTAGGTCCACCGCTGGAGTTTAGATGCTTACATCATAATTTAGTAGGGGTGGAAATTTATATTTTTAGCTTCAGTCTACACAGCTGATATTTTTCGAAATGATGAAAAATAAAGATTTATTTGATCATAGCTCATGTTAAGGTAGTTTACGAGCCGGTGATAAACATGGTAAGGTTTTGTGAAAGGAAGATGCATGGATGTGGTTAAGTAGCTTTATTGAATCAATGGTAGATACTTGGATTTTGCCATTATATTCCATGTTATTTGACATTTTCATTGGGGAAATTTACAGTCTGTCTTATCAGTAAACTCACAGGTAATGCTAATGCTGTGAGTTAAAATGGTAGGAAAAATCAATGTTTGGCATGTGCTACTTCATTAAACTTAAGATTATTTTCCAGTCAGAGGGAGCCAGTTCATAGTAGGTACCTAAATAATGGCATTTGTTAACCTGATTTTAGATTATATTGAAAATAGCTCAGATACAGATTCTAATATCCAGATTCATTTATGGGAAATTAAACTAAAGAGAAAATATGAGAAAAACACACCAAGAGAAATTGTTACAAAAATTGAATAGCTAGCAGTATAATGATCTCAAACTACCAGCCTCAATGATATTTTTGGGGAAACCTTACCAGTTGACTATACACTTTGTCTGAAAGCATCCATATTGTTCTTTTTAATGTCTCTGTTTTCACAGAAGACTAAATATTTTAGAGAATTGTCTCCCTCCAAAATGTAGCTTACTTGAATTCATCTATTAAATGAGCTGTGGATTGATTACTTACTCAACTGAATATCTCAATGTAGCAAATGTCCGTCAGCCTCTTTATTTCCTGTGTTGGGATTGACTGGTCCTGTCTTCAGGGAAGACTGTAGTCTGGAGGACTTCTTCTATGTATCTGAGCATCATGACTACATCTATATCACTGCGCTGGGAAAGAAGTGGCTTAGCCAGGGGTCAAAAAATGCTTGTCACATCTTCTTTATCCTTTCTACAGCGATTGGAGCATCCCTTAACTTCCCGACCCTTTGTTTCCTCATGCGTAAAGTACAATGAATCACAGGAACATGAGCAAAACATAAAGCTAGTAATTACAGCCTACTGAGTTTCCATCCCAGACCCGTGCCTGGTTAGGGACTTTAAATGTGAAATTATATTCAACAATCACTACAATCTGGAAATTACAGTTCCCATTTCATAGATGAAGAAAACAAAGTTTAACCAAGACAGGAAATGCTTTTCTGAGGTTGTTTAGTAGAACCAAGGTTTGAATTCAGATCTCTTGTTCCAAAGTAAATATTCTTATTTATGTTGCCTCAGTAATATACATATGAGAGTGTTATAGATACAGGGAGAGGAATCACTGAATTCCTTCAATACTCTCTGATTCATATTGGAACTTGTTGTCACAGGTTATGCTATTCAATCTTCACAACTCTGAGGAAAGGTATCTCCACACTTATTATTCATTACTTTTTACCAGATTTCATTATATTTCTTTACTTTTCCAAGATAGAAAATAAAAATCTGATGAAATCATACAATACATGCAATGTAAAATTACAGTGTCAGAAAATTGGAATTGCCTCATTGGATGTGAAAAAATGGGTGATGAAAGTACATGAAGTACAGGTTTTCTGTGATCTCCAGGGCATAAGTTTAGTTGAGGACTGTCCTTGGATACACTGGAAAAGAACAAGCTAGAAGAAAATCATCAAAGCTCAGCAAGTCTTTTCTGTAGAGCAAAAGTTATGGTTGATGATCTTTGCTTACTATATTTTGCTCTTTTAGTATATGTGAAGTGAGAGTTAAGAAGGAATTGAATATCCTGCTGTTTCATTTAGATACATGAATTTGCACATAAAAACTTCTCAACAGCACAAGTATTGGGGGGAATATCTTATGTAGTAGACTTTATAATCATTTATTTTGATAAAAGCAGAATGAGTAGAAGAAATAAAATTGTTATCAACAGAACATTGCTAAAGACCTCTTCTAAAGAAATAGCAAAGGTAAGTGATATCATAGGCTGGAAGGTGAAGATGGTTTCTGGAAAGTGTAAGCTCTGAATCAGAAGAAAGACTTTATTTTTTGCCTAAATACTCATAAAAACATATAAATAGCAATCTGATTTCTAGTTTTCACGTGTCATAAAGTGTGTATGTCTGCTTATGTACATGCAGAGAAAGGATTTAACACATTAATTCTTTTTCTACTTAGATTCTTCTGTATTTCCCTTATCAAATTAGTTTTGCCTTGAGAGAAATTAATTCTAATTGATTTTGGCCAGATTGGCAGAGCTCTTTGAAAAGTTTTCAACTGGTGCCAAGTTTTAAGCCATTTTCTCGAATAGCTTCCAAGCAATATTTCCAAACAGAGGTCTCTTTCAAATGCTTCTGTGTGCTACTGGATTGCTGGTCTTTCGATGCTCATCCCACCTGGAGCTCTGCCTGCTTCTGTGCCCGTCACTACACAACTTACCCCAAGCCTTCTTCCACCTTCCCCAGACTGCTCAAGCTGGCTGTGTTCTTCCTTGAGTGTTGGGCTCAGTTCTCTCTCAGGTTTTCCTTTCATGTGGGTGTCTCTGGCTGCCTCTGAAGTCTTTTTCTACCTCTTGTTGGGCATTATGGTCTCATTATGTTCTCTGACTGTATTTCTACTATGGAAGCCATTGTGGGCCAGTCACATGCTCCTACCCACCCTATGTGACTGATGAGGTTCTCACGCACAGACAATACACACAGCTCTGGGGCCTGAGTGAAGTACACCTTCCCTTGGCTGAGAACCTTCAGCCCTGAAGGAGACTCAGAACCTCTGGAAAGTGGAAGAAGAGCAAGAACCATCTTCTAGAGACTGACTTTTGTTGCCGGTGGTACAGCCACATTCCATGGCCTGAGGATGAACAATTTTAAGTGCTAATGTAAAAGTTGAGACATAGCCAACTGGGAATCAGCTTGCATGACAGCACAAACACTAGAAAAGAAGAAAGGACCCCAACATTAGTGTGGAGATATGTCTAGTGAATGTTTGGTTTTCATGTAACCTTTTACCATATGAAAGAATGGTTCAAAGTAGTTTCAGTACTTGTTCATATTTTGATATCGTGAACAAGAAGGGGTTTTGTCTGACGTATGTGGCAATTGTGTATGCTGTGTCGGCTGCAGCTATGACTTTGTGTTCTGAAAATTAGAAATGTTCTCTAAAGCACATGGTCTCTGGACTTACTGTGTAATATTTGATTTTTAAATGTTAGTTTTTTTAAAAGCCTGCAGAATGCACAAATTTAGTAACTGTTATTTAGAAAAATATCCAGATGAAGAAATAATTCCTAATGGAAACTAAGATACAGGGACAAATTTGATGTATTAAGCAGTCTGTGGTTTCATGTTGACATAGATATATAATTTTGAAACCTTGTATTTTCCTGAAGTCTAGAAAACTTTGGGCAAAAGGTGAAGAATATCAAAGAATCCTCAATCTTCACAGATTCTCCGTCCCCTTCTCTGTTACATATGTCAAAGCTCAGGACCCCCCAAGTGCGTGCCCCTTTCTCGCTTCAGCAACATAACCAGCTGTGGAATGCCGACAAAGGCTGACTGCCGTTCTGACTTGACCCTGAACCTTAAACAGGAAGTGGAAAGGATTTCCTGAGAGAAGAATTCATGGCTGGGTGCGAAACCCATGTATCAAGGAAAAGCTCATTGTGGAGAAGGGATCGCTGCAGCGTAGACCTAAGAGAAAGCAATGGAGCAGCCGGTGATGGATGATGTAGTGCTGGGAGACAGGGTTGAGCGCGGGATGCCGACAGCTGTGTGCACAGAAGGGGCTGGCGAGATGGGCCCAGAGGCTGACTGTCTGTGCGCCTTGCTGTGCTGCCCGGGGAGATGGCACGCTGCAGTGGAAAACCGTGTTAGCGCCGCCGAATGCTAACACACTGAGCTCTGAGTCTTAATTACCAATTTAGTATGTTCGCATAATTCCTTGCCAGGGGAATAACTGCCAATGAAAATCTGGTGTCAGATATCAGATAGGAAGGGAGAATGCATTTTTATGAAAACCAGTTCTTTAAACATGTGGGGCTCTGGGATCAGATTTTGCTTCAAATCTTCACTGTGATAACACTCCCTCATTTGAAACTCACCCCATAGGGTTTGTGAGAAGATTATATAACATACTGATGTTTAGGGCTCCTGACACTAAGTGGTTTTCTCTTTTCTATCACCTTCATTTTAGAGCAATATTGTTGGCTTTGTCTTAACAACTCTGTTAACTTAGTTTGGAGCCCATGTCCAGTGCAAAGGATGAAAAATTACCAGAGGAGAGCGGTGCCAGTTAATCTCAAGCGTCAAGTGGATTGGGTTAGGGTACTCCTGGGTAGAAGGGTGGTTGGCTCCTGGGGGTGCCATATTCATCAGTAGGTTAATTCATTAATGTTCATAGCTGAATGTCCTGTTATGGTAGGCCCAGTTGGATGGGGTGGGTCCATGGGGTCTTGCCTTTCGAGAATCTATCTCTTGATGATGCTTTTGTCCTAAACTCTTGCTCCCAAAGTCCATGAAGTGAGCAGCTCTGGTTCATCACACCCTTCTATGATGTTTCTGCATGGTTGTGTCAGCCAACCATGGGCAGGATCCTTGGAAACTATGATCCAAATGAAGCCTCAACTTTAAATTGCAGGCATCAGGTATCTTGTACCAGCAACAGGAAAGCTGACTAATTTGAGTGGACATATTATGCATGCGTTATACTCTTCAAAAGAGATAATACACAAAAATATGTCCTTGACTTCCATCTTTGTTTTGTAGGTTATCCGTCATGGTGGGACTTGTTCCTTCCAAATTTGACCATCTGCTCCCTAGGTGCCTTCTTTGCTACAGGGTTCAAGTCTGTCACCACATCACTTGGAATAAAAGAAGTTGAATCTGTGCCAAACGGCAATATCCTGAAGCTTAAGTAGGGTCTGTCTAGCTCAGGTGGCACTGTTTCTACAAATTTATGATGATTCCCATTTTTTAAATTAGGGTCTGACCTGTCAGTCTGCACCCCTCTTTATAGTTACGCCTCTTAGAAGTACCTTGATTAGGAGGCTGACTCTACCTTCTATGAGCTAAACGTTTAGCAGATAAGCTAAACTGGTCTGGGAAGGAAGTTATACCTTCAATAAATATGTGTAAAATGAAACTGATTGTTTCCTACCAAGTGATGAGGGTACATTTCATTACTCTTCTCGTGTATCATTTGTTACTCTCTGGGCATATTTAAAATGCGATTCCTCACCAGTGATGCTGGTGTTTGGTCCGAGTTACAACTTCAGAGCAAAGTGGAGGGATGACTCAATTACCCTTGCTCATGCCTGAGTTATCTGTGTAACTGCGATGGTGAAGAGCAGAAAAAGGGTGCTGCCTACTTCTATTTTAAGCTCTGCTGTGTTGTTCTTATGTTTCATGAGTGCTGTCACTGGATTTAAATATTTTTCATATCATAATTAGTGCTTTGGTTGCACCCTGAAGCTTTCTTAGCAAAAGGCACAATCTTGCAAATTGAATAGCAAATAATTACATAGGTGATCTCCTTTATGAATAGGAAATGTACAGAAGCATTGGTATGCTTCAGTGCTGTGTGCATTTAAACAGCATGTTATCGAGTTATGAGTGATAACTATAAGGGAATCATTACTGTCGAACCATCTCAGGTCTGCATAGGAAGGAAATGAGCATTAATAGGATGGTAATTGATCTTTACGGGTATAGGAAAGGAATGGTCTGCTTGATCTACAGAGTGCTTAATGGAAAAGGGAAACATATTCACCCTGACTTTCCTATACAAGCACGAGTCTTCTTCTGCTCTATTTTTCCACTCCATTTTAAATAGAAAGTAGAACCCTACACCCTAAAAACAAAATGAAAGAAAACTCAATTCCAGTACAACTTCAGATAAATTGTAATACAGGACTTTCATGTAATGTATTGTGTAGTTATAACTGCTAGGTGTTTGCAAGTTGAGTGAACACTCTTGTTTACTAAGTAATGGATTATATTCATTTAAAGTTAGTTGTCTCTTTTAACAGGGAAAACCTGTCTTCATACCCAACCCAAAAAGGCACTTCCATAGCCAAAGATGACCTGGCTATAAATAGAGTCATGATGTTCTTGGAGCTGAGGAGGTTTCATCCCATTAGAAACTTCACTCAGAAATGTAGAGGAGTGCTTAATAATGAATGAGTGTGATTTAAGGCCGCTTTATACTGATGACACTTTTCCTATAAATATTACAGAGACGTTTAAATTTTTATCTCCCGTAATTCTAATGAATGAATTTTCCTGACCCTTACTGAAAATGATACCTGTAACGTCTGCAATTTACTGATGATTGCTTGGACGATTAAAGAGACTTGGGTTTCAAAATATTTTCGTTTCATTCATAGATTCCTGTAATGCTTTGAAACCAAAGTTTAAAGAAGCTGGATATGCTTCCAGCATTAACCATGAGGAGAATGTTGTTTCTCCAACAGCTAACTTCCTTAACACAGTAAGAACCTAGCCCAAGTGTAAAGGTGAGTGGGTAGATGAGGTCACGTTCCTGTGGATGGTGTGCTAGCAAAAAGAAAAGGCGAACACTCATGCATGTTCCTGCGCTGTTTTGAAATGAATGTGTTCAGTCAAATTCCATTTGCAGTAAAGTCCTACCTTTGCATTCTAGCATGAAGACCCAGAGAGTAAGAACCACAAGTCTTTCTGTAAGTAGCACAATTTAAAGTCTATTAAGCACATGAGAGAATGAGCCCACATTTAGCTCGCATGATCAAAATTCCCAGGTAGATGTACCTTAACTCTTCCAGTAGAACAGAATTACTACTTGTTTATTTAATTAGTTGTTCATTTATACAACTGAAAGCTTATATGACATAGGTGAGAAGTGTAGAAAGCACATTAATTCATGCGATCACAGTCTCTTAAGGCTCTATGATTTATGCACTGTCTTGGAGATAAATGCTTTTTCAATAAAGGTCTATGCAAAGTTCATGGGAGCATGGGCATGGGCAGTTTTGTAGACATGATGTTGGATCAAATTTTGAAGGATGAGCTGCTTCTTTACTTATGAAAGAAAATAATTTCAGGCCAAGCACAAGGATTTGAAGCTTCTATAAGTAGGGAGCAAAATTTAACTACCCTGCTGGCATGTGCACTTTTGGGTTGCCCCACACATGTGTACCCTGTTTAATTGGTTGCAATAACCTGGTCTCTGTCCGCACACCCTGACACATGCTCTGCCTTACTCTTCTTTTAGGGCTTCTTTCTCTCGACCATCACAATATCTTGTCTGCCTCTGGCTTTGCCTGCTTCCCTCTCATCAGCTATGGCTCTCCAAGTGAGTTTCTGCAGACACACATGCACCCCTCACTCCCCTCTCTTTTGATGCCACTCATGCCTGGACAAAAGCCAGTCTCCAGTGCCTTGCTCAGGATACCTGTGCCTGTCATGTCCTGTGTCTACTCTACACTCACCCTTCCTATGACAAAGGGATCCACTCACCATTCTCAAGCACTCATGCTTTCCCATCTCCCTGGTTTTATGTGTGGCCTTTTGTACACCTGGGCCACCATACCACAATCCCTCAACCCTTAGCCCAGCCTCTATGTGTCGTTCAGGACACACACCATGTATCTTTTCCTCTGGCAGGTAGTCCTTCCTCTTCCTGCTTCAGTTAGGAACCACCCAGGGGCTGCATAGTATGCATTCATTCTTTTATTCTCCCATTTGTCACATGATTATAGTCAAGTCTTTGTGTGTGCACCTCACTAGGGAAAATAGCCTAAGGGCAGGAGGTATATTTTACCTCTGCATAAAAGGTTCCTAGCCTAATACTTGCACATGACAAGCTAACAATGAATGGATTACTTAATGAGCTACTTCTTCCTGGAAGTACAGCGTGTTCATTACTCTCATAATATACACTGGCATCGATGTCGTACGGAAAAACCATTCATCTTAAAGTTGCTTTTTGAATTTTGGCACATGCACAGCCTAAGAAATTCTCTAGCTCATATAGACTCTGATTCATAAATAGTTGCTGCTTGAACGAGTGAAAGATCCTAGCTTTACGGGTTGAATTAGATCCCCCAAAAGATACAGAAATCTTAGCCCAGTCTTCAACTTCTAACCCACAGAGGTGTGAGACAACGGGTATCCATTGCTCAAATCTGTGGTACTTTGTTATGGTATCTCCCTGTCATGAATCCACTCAGGGACCAAGATTTCAGCATTTTCTCCAGATACCATGGCTGGTATGAATGAGCGTAGATACTTTAGTGGCTGCTCATGAAGATCGTGCATGTAGTCAAAGCAGAAGGCTGAGGATCACAGTCAGTCAGGACTAGTGGGAAAATGAGTGTGGTTGCTAAGTACAAGGTCCAGATTCACGTGGTTGGGTGCTGGGGGCAATCGGTACCCAACAGTTTAGAATGTGATTCTCCAGTGTGTGCACCTGGCATGCATGTGTTCACACAGTCTCCTCGGTGACTGCGCCTTGCACCCCACAAGGTGGCTAGGGAGTGCTGGCCTGTGCTTTTTGCTGGCTCCTGCAGGGCTGTGCCGCCTCTCAGTGGGACGTTTCTCCCGTGTGTTGTCCACTCATGGTCCCCAGGAGCCACAAAGGAGCCCCCGGTTCATTTCCTCAAGAGGTTCTTCCCATCAACAATAAACCTATGTTCAACTATAAGACTGCAGCTTTTTCTCGTTTTCAGTTTACCTTCCTTCTTGACTCCTGGAATCCACGGGTAGTGTGCAGTCTTGCTGGAATATTTCAGTTTGTCACACTTTTCTCCGTTTTTAAGGAAATCAGACTCTTTCTTGTTCTTGATCTCCCCAGGCTTTTACATTCCCTTTTCTCTACCTGGCTTTCAAGGCTTGCTCCCTATTCCCAGAGAGCTGAGCTCAAACATTGCTCAGACTAGTTAAATACGTGTCTTCCAGGTTAACTACTGGTTTGCTATCCAATTGAATTTTTTACCCTGTTGAATTTCAAGTAAATCAAAATCCCAAGAGAATTAGAGAGACTGGGTAGCATGTTAAGTGGAAAGGTTGTTTAAAAATCAGGCTAATGCATACAAATGATGAAATATCACAGATATGAGTTTAATTTAAAAACGAAACAAAATGTAATGAAGAGATTTGAATGTAGTGTGCACAGAGTAAGTCAGCTTGTAGAACTTCCCCGCATTTAGAGTTATCAGATAGAATACACCCTAAGTGGAAATGAATGTGTTTGAAAAAATCTATACGCTCCTTGCAGTATGGTATGTTTGAGAGATTGCTAAGTGCTTGCATTAATACATCCTGAAGTACTTACTAATCAAACATATTATTGCATTACGTTCTACCCTGCTGTAAATTGGAAAGCTTCCTCGTATGTTGGAGATTTTTAAACTCACATATGAAGTCCTCTTTTCATTTCCAACTCAACTCCCATTATCCTCCTGCGGTGTTAGTGTTCAACAAGCTTTGTGGGCAGCCATTGTTCTGCTCCACATACCAGTGTGTCAGTGAGGGAGCGGCACATCTTCGGTCTGTGCTTTGCACATCAGGAAGTGGGTTTCACACAAGGAAGCCAGTGGCTCTCGATGTACATGCCAGTGGATACTCCCAGTGATGACAAATGGAAATAGTTTTTCTTTGGAAGTTCAAATCATTCTGGTGAAGCCAAGTTCAAGGCCCATCCAACATATGTCCATAGTGACTTGTGGCTGAAACTTTACACCTGTGTATATTATACATGAATTGTGCTTGGTATCGTGTGAATTGTTGAAAGCGAAACCTGAAACTACATGAAGATTATCTGGTTTCAGGTTTGGTTTCCAAAGCGAGACTTAGACAATAGTTGCAGAATGTTCAGAAGAACCTGGGTGAGTTTTTATAATTCCCCTGGCTTAAGCCCAGGGAATGCTAATGATCCTACCTAGCTGTGAACTAAAACTATGGAACAGGTAGCATAGATGATCATGAATATCCAGGCAAACGTTTAACAAGGATCAGGGATACATTAAAATGAAGGCAGCCCATAAACATAAATATTTCCTGGAGAACAAGGGTGCAGGTACTGTTTTTCTCCTGCACTTGCCCTTTGAAGCTTTCTACTATTTCATTTGACTCAATTCAAAGATCACTTTCTCTTGGCCTCGCTAATTAGCATTGAATGGTTCTGTTCTTTGTGTTCTCCAAATACTTTATTTCCCTCTATTCTAAAAAAGAGCATATTTCCTGGCATTTTAGTTTCTTGCTTTTGCCCCCCGCCCCAATTGCCACCTCTAAGCTCCTTCTTTATGGTCTGCAGTGATGACAGCGATTGTGTGGAGCCTTTAAAGGTACACAGCACATCTCCGTCCTCCCCCTTAGCGCCTCCTCTCCCCTCCCTCCCTCTCTTGGTCCCCATCCTATTTACAAAACTCTCTCCCTCTTTCCTATCATCCATCTTTTATTTTGCACTGTAATTTATTTGGTCTTTGGGTTTCTCATGTAAGGGGAAACAAGTACTTTCGTGTTCATTTTTTGTTATGTTCCCAGTACTGAGTACAGGGCTTACCACATAATATAGACCATTAATATTTATTGCATGAGTAAATGACAGAAAAGGAAGGCTATGTGTCATGATTTTGGTGTAGCTGTGTAAGAAGCGAGTGCGAGCAGAGGTGAAGCCTTGGACCACTAGGTACCTGGCCTCGGCTTGTGAAGGGGCTCTTGCATCACCCTCTGGAGCTCCAGAGTTGGTAACTGTGAAGAGCTGAGGAGACGGTGCATAAGCTAAAGCAAATAGTGCCTAAGACTGAGGCTTTGGAAGACAGAGAGTGAGTTCATAAAGGACAGTTATGGGTCTGTCTCCACGGAGATAAAGCAAGGAGAAATGGAAGAGGCTTTACCTAGACAGAAAGGAAGCAGTTACAGCTTTGTATGAGTTCCTGAGGAGCATCGTAGCCATTTTTCTGCTTTAGTCTTCATCTGATGAGTCCTAAGTGCCAGAGAAGGACTCATTTGGATTCAAGGACAGAATACACCTTCACATAGCTTGAAACCCCTCTCTGGATGTCTGTGGCTTCCTGAATTATTTTCTGAACTTTCTGAAGAATAGTAATTCCCTGTGATGTGAAGAGATGAGGTTCCTATCCATCTTTTGAGTGAGAAACTTGGACGGGGAGGATGCAGAGCTGCCTCAATAAATCCTGTGCTTATTTTTTTTTTATCACTATGTAAGTTTGACTTTATCTTCAGCTTTTCCTTAGAAAAATACTCCAGGTCCACTGTTGGGTCCTGGGCTCCTCTGCAATGTCCGTTTCCTCTGTCCCATGACTAGCAGCGCCCTGCTGCACGTGTCTCCTTTCTCATCTGCCAGAAGTCCACTGACACTGAAAACTCACCACCAGTGACCCTTCCCCAGAAGTCCTTCTCTACCCTCTCAAAAAATTTGCAGGCTTTATCTTGTCACTTTATTTTTAAAAAATTTATCCTTTCTCTATAGTAGGATCTTCTTAAAATTAACAAGCATGTCTAATTAATTTATATCATGTGCCAAAGACCTAGCATAGAACATGGCACATAATAGGCATTGAAGAAATGCATCTATCTATTCATTTATTTATTCATTTATTTAATTATTCATTTCACATATATTGCTCAATTTCCTGTTGTGCGCTAGATAGCTCTGACCCACACATCTTTCACCTTTTGTTTAAAGCTGTCTGACATGAAGCGCCTTCAAGACGATTGTCTGAGTGACTTCAGCTTCCCAATAACATCTCTTTTTTATAATCTTTTGTAATTACTATTCTCTCTCTCTCTTTCTCTTGTTTTCTATGTCTTTCTCCCTCTCCACATATGTGCTTCTGACAAGCAGCTTATGAACAGGTACAATATTTTAAGTTTTATTTGCATTCA